>NC_137055.1:8785071-8972571 GCF_032717465.1 Coenobita brevimanus
CAATACCTTTCTATATTGCACACTTGCACTCATCAGCTGGTGACTGTCAGGTAAGGGACCGGGTTTAATGTAGGGGACATCAATATCAGAAATAGATCAGTGGGAAGGGGGAACTATTTCAAATATGTCAACTGTCAACCCTAATTAATAGTACAATATATACATATTTACAGTCGATAAAAACCATACCCATACAGTAAAAAAGTCACATCACTCTGATCAGTCCGGTCTCTCTCAAGAAAGCCATCAATTTTTCAGTCATAACAATGTCCCCATCACCCAGGATGGTGGAAAGGGTGAAGGGGACATCTGCTGCGCTGCAGTAATTTATAAGTGACGTGCGTTCACGAATAAATCGCCAACAGCGCAGAATGATATGACTGATAGATAACACTGCACCACATATGTCACAGTGCGGTGGGAATCGTCTTTCCACACAGTGTTTCATGTGCGTTAGGATGATGGCATTAAGGCGCAAACGAGCCAACACTTTTTCTTCCAGGCGACTTGGACGGTTGGCAGTGTCCCAGTCACCTAGGTATGGCTTGCATGTTGGAATATTTAGTCTGGTCCACTGACCTTGCCACAGATGATTTATTGATTTCTTTCCGAGAGAGAGACTCGACCGTAGATCACGAGGAACGTCCCAAGTCTCCTCGAGCTCTACAGCCGACTTTGCAAGTAAGTCATCCTGCTCGTTGCCGTAGATACGACAATGACCAGGCACCCAGATCAGCGTGAATGACTTGTTGCATGAATGCAGTTTATTAACCCCTTAACCGCAGGGTTTCACTTTCGTGACGCTCGGGAGCAAGGGATCATACCGCGGGACATCACTTTTGTGATTCTGTGTTATTTTGAATTCTCCCGGGCTTACAAGTGGTGGCTTATATCATCTATCAGTACTGCCAATGTCCAACAGTAGTCAGCACTCCATATCTCATCTGTACTCCCATCCATTGTTGACAATTTAGCCGTTTTTCCTTGTTCCTGACTCCCCTCCCTACCTCCCCTCCATTACCCTGTCCTCTCGCCTGACCAGCCGCGCTGCGCTAAAGCAAATCTCCCCCAGAATTATCCACTGATTTCATCCATTGAAATAAGCCCTATGCCCTATTCTTATACAAAATAATATATACCAAAAAGAAATAAGGTAAGTGATAGTGCTATACACCTGGATTTGGCTAATTATCACCTGACAACACCTCACGTACACTGGTTCGCTAATTTCCCACGGAAATTTCCCCATTGAAATATGCCATATATGCTATTCTCGTAATAAAAATATATATAAGAAAGGAAGGGAGAAGCCTATGTGACATTTACATTCACCTGGAACTACCTATTTTTTTATGTATTGTCGAGATTTCCTAGCAATCATTTTTTTAGCATGTACTGCTACTGTCCACCAATAGTCAGCACTCCTAATCTCATCTGTACTCCCATCCATTGTTGACAATTTAGCCATTTTCCCCCGTTCTTGACTCTCCTCCCTACCTCCCCTCCAATACCCTCTCACCCCTCCCTACCTCACCTTTACCCTTTCCTATCGCCTGCCTGGCCGTGCTGCACTAAATCAAATCTCCCTCGGAATTTTCCACTGATTTCATCCATTGAAATAAGCCCTATGCCCTATACTTATACAAAATAATACATACAAAAAAGAAATAAGGTAAGTGATAGTGCTATACACCTGGAATTGGCTAATTATCACCTGACAACACCTCACATGCACTCGTTCGCTAAATTCCCACGGTAATTTCCCCTTTGAAATATGCCTTGTAATCTATTCTCGTAATAAAAATATAAATAAGAAAGGAAGGGAGAAGCCTAAGTGACATTTACATTCACCTGGAACTACCTATTTCTTTATGTATTGCCGAGATTTCCTACCAATCATTTCTTAGCATGTAAGTTAGCAGCTGTCACCCCATTGTCACTGTCAACCCTTGCCTGCTCAGATACGCCGCACCATTCAGTTCCTTGTCCTCCTCTGTGGTCAAACCATGTCGCACTCATGCCCTGCCATTTCCGCTGCTTCTGCGCCCATTGCAAGGGCCCCGTGACCTCTACCCCTAGAAAAACTCGTGAGGGAAGCAGGAAAGGACTAAGTGACTCTGCAGTGGAACGTGAACTTGCAGAATTATCAATGATAAAGATGGATAGTGACTATGATCCTTCGGGTGATTCGTGTGATGAGCCGGGTGAGGAAATTGTGCCAGAAACTCCTAGTACGAGTGCTTCAGTGTCCCAAGTTATCCCTAGCTCCAAAGGAAAGGAGCCCTTAGTGCAGCAAGGGAAGGAATTTGGGAAGGGAGTGAAAAGGCGGCGGGTTAGCCCATGAACAATGGCCCCGCATGACCCAGCCCACCATGAGTCCCGAGGTGAATCACCTCCCCGCTCCCTAGCCCCACTTCACTCATTTCTTCCTCTTCTTCAGCGGAATTTTCTCCAGAGTCTTCGTTGTCGGAGTTGCCACCAGCACCTACAGTGAAGGCAGGCCGTAGAAGAAGAGGTAAATCCCTGACCCGTAAAAGTAGAGTTGCCAGTAGAGTAAGGGCTGCTAGTGCTATACAGCAACCTAGGGTTAGTGCGAGTGACCTTGAAACAGCCCATTCTGCCTCACAGCCACCCTCCACCCCCACCCACCCTACACCGTCATGACAGGGAATCCTGGACGCCTTCGTGTGGACGGCAGGGTCCGATTTTGTCCCAGAACATCTTGATTTCAATGAGAGTTCCTCAGGGATACAGCCTGCCTTCACTCTTGACGAGGATGCTGAGTGTGTTGACTTCCTTTTGGCCTTCCTCGATGACGAAGTCTTGCAGCACATATGTGATGAGACCAACAGGTACGAATCACAACGTGCTGAAAGTGGTACAGTTGCAGCGAAGATGCAACAGTGGACCATGCTGGGAGTGCAGGAGCAGTATGTGTTCTTCGCCCTGATGCTTCTCATGCCACACTCAAAGAAGCATGAGTTGGAAGAATTCTGGTCCATGGACCCCTTACTACCCTCACCCACCTTCAATAAGTACATGGCCAGAGATAGCTTCCAGAACATCATGGGAAACCTGCACTTCGCCAGCAATGATGTACCTTCCCAGACCGACCCACTCTGGAAGATCCAGGAGATTCTGAGCAGAATGAAGGATAAGTTTATGACATTCTTCCACCCCTTTCAGAAGGTTGTCATTGACGAATCCTTGGTTTTGTTCAGAGGACGTCTTAGGTTTGTGCAGTACATTCCAAGCAAACGCCATCGCTTTGGAATCAAGTTTTTGTACTGTGCGACTGTAAGACGGGGTACATCATTGACTTCATCATTTATTCAGCCAGCACTGTTGATCTTGATAAAACACACCCCCTTGGCTTCTCAGGCTGTGTAGTGAAAGTGCTCCTTGAAAGGTATTTTGGTGGGAATCATGTGCTGTATACTGACAGCTATTATACAGCACCGAAACTTGCTAAATACCTTTCAGAGCATGGCATCGGCTCCTGCAGCACTGTGAAGAGTAATCGTGCCCACTTCCCTAAATTCCCAGAGGCAGGAACCTCGCAGCGAGGAGACGTGCACCTACGCAAGTCTAAGAAGATGCTGGCAATACGGTGGCATGACAAGAGGGTCGTGCACATGCTCACCACCGTACACAAGGGGGAACTGAAAGACAGTGGGAAGGTCGACCGTAGGACAGGCGAACCTGCTGTCTTAGACTACAATATCAACATGTTGCTGGTGGACAAGTCTGACATGATGATTGGAGAGATCGACTGCCTCAGGAAGAATACTAGGTGGTACAGGAAAGTTTTTCTGCATCTCATAGACATGACAATGCTGAACGCCTTCATCCTGTACAAGATGAAGGTAAAGCCACCCAATCCCTTCTCCCTGAGGGTGTTTGCCAGGACTTGTGTTCAGCAGCTGCTTGAGAGATATGGTAAGGTGACAGCACCAGCTCCAAGGCACCATGCAGTAAGACTTCCCGACAGACTTGAGCAGAGGGTGTATATGGATCGGCACAGACTGGTGCAAATGCCTGCCACAACCAAGAGGAAGGCTGCAATCTGCAGGTGCCAGGTGTGTGCACATACCACCCAACGCACACCTGAGCACAAACACACCTCTTGGCAGTGCGCTGAGTGCCTGGTTCCCCTCTGTGTTACCTGCTTCTTTGATTACCACAGCCAGAAGCAGTTCTAAAAGTGCAAGTGGAAAATGTAAATAATGTGTAAATAATGTGTAAATAGCAAGTGAAAGCAATGGATGTAAATATGATGGAGCAGTGTAATATAGTTTTATAAGTTACTGGAAGTGACAGTGCATTACATAGTGTAAGTAAAATAGAAGTGCAAATATTGAAAATACAATAGAAAATGTAAATAGAAATGTAAATAATTAGTAATATAAGAATATGAGTACAAATACATGAGGTTATGGCAGGGAAAGTGAAACCTTGGCTCTCTACGTATTTTAATGAAAGAAAAATTGAATGCCTACAGTGAAAATAAACTACTACTACTGAAGGAAACTTATGGATAAAGACTGCAGATATATATGTGTTATATAGTAATAGGAATATAAAGTGTGAGTGTTTTTTTGAATAATAAATGACAGAATACCAGCGGCGAACTAGCGCAAGTGGGAAGGTCATACGCGCTCGTAATTTTCATTGCTTTCACAGTTTTTTTTTTTTGGAGTATGGATTCCAAACTACTTGATAATCATAGAATAGTGTTTCTAGTGATAATATCTGGCTGTGGTAATCATATTACTGGTTGTCAGGAAGCGTAAAGAGGAGACTTCGTTACCCAACTTCAGAGGTATCCACAAGTCTTTCGGTACTCGACGAAGGCTCAACAAACATCCCAGGAGAAAGCTGAAGGTATGTGCCATAGGCATATGTAATTTTAATGTTCTAGAACTAATAACTGATTTTTGGCAAATATTTTTAGAGAGTCTGTCGCAGCGCGAATATGCCCGCGGGACATTCAAGTCAAAGCAAAACAAGCCCGCGGTTTAGGGGTTAACAATGCGGCCCTGGATCTCTTTAGAATCCGTAGTGCAAGAAGCAATCGCCTGAAGGGCTGATTTTGAATCTGAAAATATGACAAATGAGTCATGCCTAGAATTGAGAGCATAGTCTATGGCTTTGTCAATAGCAAAAAGTTCGGAGGTAAACACAGATGTATGAGTCGGCAACCGATACCTGAGGGCACATTTGGTCGACCATACACTAGCACCCAAACATTCACTCGACTTGGAACCGTCAGTGTACAATTGGTGGGACCCCAAGTGACGCACAATGATGTTACAAAACAAGTGGTGGACCTCTGTCTCCGGCCATTGGCCTTTGGCGCTGGGAGCCATGATACATCAACGGTAAAACTGGGTGGCTCCCAAGGCACTATATTTTTTGACACCAACTCGTCACAGTCACTGAGGTTTGCACCAAGCTTCTGAGTCAGTAAGTGGAGGCGAATAACAAGTGGCCGACGCACCCCCCGCAGAAGGTGGTGGTATTGACCCAGGGGGGTACAGGCCACATTGCCGATATTACTTTTCCTAAATGTTCGTAGTCCATAGGACAAGGCCAGGTGGTCATGGCGAATACGGAGGGGAGGCACATTCGCCTCCACTTCCATACAAGCTACACGGGTACACCGGACGGCTCCAAGACACATTCGTAAACATTTATTCTGCAACACATCCAATCCTTTCAGCGTGGCATCAGATGCCGAGCCTTACACCTGTGTGCCATAGTCTAGCTTCGATCAAATAAGGGACTTATACACCATTAAACATTTTCTATCGGCACCCCATGTAGTACCCGCTAGGTACTTGAGGACATTTACTGGTTTATCACAACGAGCAAGCAAATTATTAAAATGAATTTTGAATTTCAACCGACGATCAAAATGTATTCCCAAAAACTATACAGAATTTTGAAAAGGTACTGCCTGATAATCCAAAGTTAAGCACAAATTAGGTACGTTACGAGTCATAAAAACTACAGCAGCACACTTAGGGACGGAAAACTTAAATCCCCACTGCAAGGCCTATTGGTGGACGGAGTCAAGGGCTGCTTGAATCCACCCAGGTGAAAATTGTGCATTATGGGAAGAGTGCCATATTGCACAATCGTCAGCATAGAGCGAGAATTTAAGATTCCTCGGGATGGGAGCTGATGACAGAATATCATTGACCATAATGCTAAATAAAGTAGGACTAAGCACACTTTCCTGCAGCACCCCGTTTTCCTGGATAAATATATCCGATGTTATGTTATGAGGCAATTTGACAGAGAAAGTCCTGTCCGTTAAGAAATTTGAAATAAAAATAGGCAAATTTCCTCTTAAACCATAAGCATAAAGCTTCATAAGTATAACGTGTCGCCATGTCATGTCATAGGCCTTATGGATGTCCAAAAACACCCCTATCATGAATTCTTTATTGGCAAATGCCTCTGAAATACAATGCTCCAAATTCATTAAATGATCTAGTGAACTTCTGTATTTACGGAAGCCACATTGTTGATCATTTAACAAATTCTTCGACTCTAAAACAAAAAGAAGCCGATTGTTTACCATTCGTTCCATGACTTTACATAGACAAGAACTAAGTCTAATATCAAGTCTGTTCACTTTCCTTCAGGGCGCAGGGAGGCGTGGCTTGTGTGTGACGTCAGTTGACTTAAGTAACAGAAAATGTATAAAAGGGCAGACTCAAATTAAACATTTATAATAACGGAAAACGAAGAAGGGGAAGAAGTGTGGACTCGTTTAACCGTGGAACATAGCAGTAGGTTCTCTCACACCCTTACGCCTTCCCTCACACCCCCATACCTTCCCTCACTTTGGACTGAAAATGTGTCATGATCTGGAGAGTGTTGCATACATCCATTCACCACCACAGTCAGACGTCAACTGAACTTGTGTTTCGTGTAAGCTGACGTCACTCTGATGCTCCACCCCCTGCGCCAGCAAGGACCCGTTTTAGGTGGAAGTGAACCGACTTGAGCCGCATTTTCGCGGGCCACTTTGGACCGGTTTAGACCGGTCTGGACTCATAAATGATCGCGAGAACGGGCTAATGTTGGTCCGATCCTGTCTGAGCCTGTTATTGGCTGCATGAGTGACTGGGCGTGGCCTAGAAGAATGTAAACAAATGTCGGGGAATGGCGCTGATTACACAAATTTCAAGCTTCCCCTCGATTTTTATCTCGGTCATTAATGCTTTAATAATCTTATTTCGTGCGATCTGTAGTAATACAAAGCCTGTACTTCATGGTAAGATTTATTTGGTTCCCTTCTTGGATGATCACGGGCTCTACTAGTGTTAAAAATGTAATTTAAAACAAACCATATTACCAAGTCCGCCATTGTTGACCATCGATGTTTACACCCTGCCACGAACGCTCCTCGCCTCCTTCTCGGCTGTTGCTGATGCGCATACGTTTGTGGGCAGACCGGTCTCGCCTAGGCTAGCTTGTGGGGCAGGATTGCTTTGGACCTGTCTGTACCGGTCTAATTGTCTCGCCAGAACAGCAATAAGACCGGTCTAAACCGGTCGATACCGGTCTAAAAGCCTCGCGAAAATGCGGCTTTGGTATTAGTTGACTTAGGACAAGAAGTCAACACAATAGGACGAAATGAAGTGGGATTCATAAGACGACCAGCCTCTTTGGGTATCGGTATGACGTGCGCAAAGTGCCATGAGTTTGGGAACGTTCGAGACGCCCAAATCTCATTGTACAATGCTAACATCTTAGAATCGTTTGGCGCGGCTTCTCGCCTTTTATAAGCATCAAGACAGTATTCGGGAATCGGCTAAAATTTTAACTGATTATACTATTATCGATTCTCTTGGATCTTCAAATAATATGAAAGATACATCTGCACTCAACATACGTAGAAAAGTGACTTACGATGTTGAAATTTTTGTAATAAGCGTATAGGAACTTTAATCATAATGAAGCCAAATTAATTAAGAATTCGGACAGTTTTATTACCCTTTGTCGGGCACATGCCTACGTGACTGCAAATAGGATTCAGTGACATAAATTTCGCGCTTCACAAATGACAATCTTCAATATTCTTACTTCAGACATTCTCAGTTCACCACAGCATAGTACAAAAGGGGAAATCTATTAACTTCGGCAGGTAAATCTCTTGATTAGATTATGAAAGGAAGACATTAGCGATTTTTGATCTCTGCTATATTTCGCGGTTACAATTCTTTGTTGGCAAGCAGCTGGTTCATTATTCACATTAATACTTGATTTAGTACTGTCAATATCAGAATCATGTTCACATTATGAATATCAACTAAGACTAGACTTAAATATAAGATTTAACGGTTAAATTATAAGCTATACCTACAACCCTACTTAAGCTTAAGATTACAGTTACAATACTAGTTTATACTAACTTACACTAGTACTTAAAATTATGGCACTATATATATATATATATATATATATATATATATATATATATATATATATATATATATATATATATATATATATATGTGTGTGTGTGTGTGTGTGTGTGTGTGTGTGTGTGTGTGTGTGTTGTGGAAATGGCAATGTTTTCATATTCGTAATGTATGACATGAATGTACTACCAATGTAATTTCACTATATTTGGTAAACTACGGTACACACACACACACACACACACACACACACACGCACATTGATATTGTTGATACGACCACCAACACCACACCAAATACATTGCCACTCTTGCTAGCATATACCGTAGGCTACTCACTCTCCACAGCCACATTACCCACAAGCTCTCCTCTCCCTGTTCTTTGTAGTAGTTCTGTCCGTCAATAAATGTGCTAACGCCCGTGTGTGTGTGTGTGTGTGTGTGTGTGTAAGAGAGAGAGAGAGAGAGAGAGAGAGAGAAAGGAGGGGGAGGGAGAGAGAGAGAATGCCAAGGGTCGGTCACGTTTTTTACATCCCGAGATAACCTACAAGAACAAATCAAATAACTTTCACAGCGTCACTCACGCTGCCCTCCAATATCGCCTCACGCACAGAAATATATGGAAGAGGAATAAGGGTAATCACGTAACTCACACCCTAATACTTCTTCATAGGGTGCGTGTCCCCCAGGTCCCTTCCCTCGTCTAATATCCCCCATCACAACCCTCCCCCTCCTCCTGCGTCCACTTCCTGTCACTCCCACACACTGTTCCGTAAGACCCATACCCATCCCTTATCCACGCGTCCATTAAACTGCCATCCCCTCCACCTCCCCACCCCCTGAGCAATAACCTACATCCCCACCTAACCCTTCATCAACCAACCATACCCCCTTCTCCCCTCCCTCGTTCAGTAACCAGCCACCTCCCTCCCCCACCCATCTACTAGCCAATGTCTCCTACCTCCCCTACTCTCCTCTTCCCTTTCATTAACCAGTACCCTCCACCTCCCCACATCCCATCTACATCCTCCACCAACGTCTCCTCCCCAGCACACTCATTCCACTTCCTCAAACTCCTCACTCCCGTATCCCCCTCCACTGCTTTTTCCCCCCTATCCATCCCCACTCCCCTTCCCTCTCCTTGTCCCTCCCTACTGCCTTTCCATCTCCCTATCCCCCCTACCTCTGTCCCTCTCTCTATCCCTCCCCACTGCCCTTCCCCTCCTCACCGCCCTTCCCCTTCCCTGCCTCTCCTAAATGCCCTTCCCCCTTCCTGCCTGTCCTCACTCCCCTTCCCTCTCCCTGTCGCTCCCCATTGCCCTTCCCCATTCCCACGGCCCATTCCCCCTCCTTGCCCCTCCCCATTGCCCATCCCCCTTCCCACCCCTTCCCACTCTTCCCACTCCCTGTCCCACCCCTCTGCCCTTCCCTCTCCCTACCCCTTCCTACTGCCCTTCCCTCTCCCTGTCCCTCCCCACTGCCCTTCACTCACCTTACCCCTCCCCCTCCCTACCCTTCCCCACTCCTTTCCTCTCCATATCCTTCCCCACTTCCCTTTCCCTCCCCATTGCCCTTCACTCACCTTACCCCTCTCCCTCCCTACCCTTTCCCACTCCTTTCCTCTCCATATCCTTCCCCACTTCCCCTTCCCTCCCCACTGCCCTTCACTCACCCTTCCCCTCCCCCTCCATACCCTTCCCCACTCCTTTCCTCTCCATATCCCTCCCCACCCCCCTTCCCTCTCACTTTCCTGCTCCCCTGTCCTTCCCTCTCGCAATACCTCCCACCCACACAGGCATTGGGTCTACATCATTTGTCCTGTTCGTTATGCCCTGGAGATGGCTGGATCTTTATGACACTCACAAAATGCCTGGGTTCACAGTGGAATAAAAGGGGAAACATTTCTTCGGGGACTCGACTCGGTCTTTCTGGGTGACTAAGCTACCAGAAATAGATCAGTCGTGTCGTTTTTTACCTTTTTACCCCGACAACATCATTTCCACTGAACCCCGGCTGCCCGTTTAGTTCACAATGAATGAAAAAAAGGAACCACTTCTGTGATTTATTATTATTATTTTTTTTCAACGAACACGCTCCTCCAAATGGATCAGACATTTCAGCTGGCGGAACTTTACCCCTTTTCAGTTCCACTACGTCTTTTATATTCTACTTTTCCTACGACCAGATAAGCTTAATCAGTGTAGGAGGAATTTTTTTCACCTGGATGGGTTATAAACAGCCTTCCTTTAGCTTTTCAATTCGATAGGACTTTTCAAAACAGAGTAAAATGAAAATGACATTCTATGAATGCGGGAGTTAAAGTTTCAATTGCCATCCACTTTCTCTTCTTCGTTTACTTCATTTTCCTGTCTCTATCCTTAAGCTGTGTCTCACTTTCTATTCCTCGTTTACATCATTTTCCTGTCTCTACTCCATCCTTAAGCTCTGTCTCACTAGGCTTCCTTTAAAATCTTTTTACCTGCATTAGAGTCGTCCATATTATCTGCCTTAGCTACAGTACATTCTAAATTATTTCAGTCTGACTACTAATCCAAACAGACTCTGTCCACCACAGTAAAATCTCTCTCTCTCTCTCTCTCTCTCTCTCTCTCTCTCTCTCTCTCTCTCTCTCTCTCTCTCTCTCTCTCTCTCTATGACTTTTAAAAATATGTTTCTTGCTGACACCTGATAACTTCATTGATATTCAGAAAAACACTTCCTTGTAAAAACAAAATCTCTTTCAGTCTACCTGTCTATTGACTAAAGCCTTAACCCCGTAAAAGATGATCACAAACAAATCACCTCCACGTCACCCTATCATGTCATTTGGTTGTCCTCCCTCCAACTCACACACCCCTCTATCATATATCTAGTCTACACCATCCTTCCATCTCATCCCTGGTCTCCTCTTTCTCCTCTCCCTCTCCACATCATATACACTTTTCTAGTCAGTCTCTCATTCTTCATACTCTCTTCATCTCTCTCAGACTAAGTCATTTAGTTTTGGGTCAGAATGGATACAATAAAAATTAATAATGATCTGATACAAATTTGATATGTTATAGATACCTAGATATGCCACTCCTTATTGGCCAACCAAAATCAAAAGTCAACTCTCTCACTGCATGTCCGCCACCCTGCAAAGCGTTAGTTCGTGTACGTTATTTGGATAGCCTCCCCCCTTCTTTTTTTCTCTCTCTCTTTCTATGTGTGTGTGTGTGTGTGTGTGTGTGTGTGTGTGTGTGTGTGTGTGTGTGTGTGTGTGTAACACATCTGCCTTTGGGATATATATTTTTTATATTATAGGCTGTAATTCTCTTGTATGCAATAATGATTAATATCGATACAGCTTGGATAAAATTTATTGAGAGAGAGAGAGAGAGAGAGAGAGAGAGAGAAACTGTCATCTTCAGGCCCAAGACATCACTATATTTTGTTCTTGCTTCGTTGGTTAATATTATTCACGCTAAAAGGCTTGTCGAACTGCATGAGTTAAATGTAGTCTTCAGTAAAGCATTTGATAATAAAGAGGGATCTGCTAAGTTAAATACAATAAACTAAAGAAAGAATAATAAAAAGTAAAGAGTTCTCTGGGCTTACGAGATTATTACTAACACAGATTGACTTATAATGGCTCAACATAATATTACGCTGCCTTACTTTCTGTTAACATATGATGGTAAGGATGAAATATCAGTAAGATTTCTTGGTCAACGCGAATACGGCTTTTGGTCAGGTGAAGAGGAGGAAACAGAAATCACACACACACACACACACACACACACACACACACACACACACACACACACACCTCACTGCGTCTCACAGGCCACTGCATCTCGACCACCACCACCACCACCACCACCACCACACAGTGTCACCTCCGCCTCTTATCGATTCGCAAAACTTTCTCTAATTTTTTTACTTGCATTTCCCAACGCCTTTTCAGAACAACTTTCCATCTCCAGAGCAGATCGGTTCATGTTTTTTACCCTTTGTATATCTAAAGTATTTTTTTAAACTTCATTCAAAACAATTTCCGGTGCATTATTGTTTTCTTACTCCTCGTTCATCATATATCTCTTTTCCATCAAGGCTACTAATTATCTGGGAACACACACACACACACACACACACACACACACACACACACACACACACATTCATCCCTGTAATATCGATTTTCCTTTTTTCTTCTTCTTCTTCATTATTATTTTCCCTCCTCTTTTGCACTTCTCATTACAATTTTCTATTATCGGAGAACATCACAATGGATTCGTTTCTTTTCATTAACTTATTTTTACTTTCTCGTTATTATTTACTTTTCGGGGACTATGTTCATTCTTTTTTTTTTTTTTTTTGGATGTTAGCAACTTTTTCCAACACAAATTTCTGTACCACAATATTCTTTCTTCTTCATTTGCTTTATATATTTTTTCAATTCCATTCACCGACACCTCTCTCGCCTCGTCTCTTCACGTTTTTCTTTAAATATTTTCTTGCATTTTCGCACGCGTTTCCGGTAAACCTTTCATAGTTCGGGAGGCATGAACTATTTTCTTATTTTACCTTCGTGAATTTCTTTGTCATGCATCCTTTCCCCGAGGCCGTCCAGTCCTACGCCTCACACACATTTTAATGTCTCCTCCTGGGTGCTTAAACGTCAATTTTCATTTTCTTTTCATTTATTAATTCTCAGGGACCATATTTGATGATCCTATATTTGAGATTTCGTAACACCTAATCCATATAATCTCATTACCATGTTATATACTGCTGATACAAACCATGCTTAAGTTAAAACGACATAATAAACAGAAACGAGAATGTATAAATGTAAAATGCAAAATAAATCGCCAGGGAAGAGAAGCCACGAAGCCTCCAGTTCACGGTAAAATACGATCTTTAGTACCACCTTAGACTCGTACCTGCTCACGGTTCTTCAACTCATTTTACTTCCTTTTCTAAATTTTTGCTCATCTTTTCAAAACACTGTCCTGTTTTCACTGAGCGTTAAATTAATTTTGGTTTCCCGTTCCCCTTTTACCGTATTATTTGCTTTCCATTTGCCTGTCATCTGAAACTAACGTTACGACTCAGACTGGTATTCATTCCCCAACTTTTCTTCTGCCGGTTAAATCAATTTCATCTTATGGCATCACTTTCACAACCTATTTTACATTCTCGAAAAACATCATATTCCCGCTTTTCCTTATTCTCTGTTTATCTTATATCTGCTTTCTATTGATTCAACCTCAGCTCCACACACAGTATTAACTCCGTCCTTTGTGAAATGCCATACTTCTCTGTCAAATATTTTCTTAAATTTTGCACCTCTTTCCGAAAAGGAAGTCTGATTTCTTTGAGCATGATTTTACATATGTTTCCTGATGACGCATTTATTTCTTCTTTCCATATATTCACTGCTGGACATAGACTTTACCCTTATTACTCTAACTTGGCTAAAAATTGTCGGATCTCCATCTTGAATGCTGAGATGTGACACTAGATTAGCATTAAAATGTGATGCTAGTCGCGAAGAAGTGCTACGTAAAAGATGATGAACCGTAGCATACTAGCATCATCTCTTTCTGCCACTAAGCTACGTGAAATAAACAGCAAATGGACGAAAATCTGCACCAAGATAGGGTGAAAGAACTAAAGTACAGATTCGTTCCCTGAGGCCCTGGAGATCTACCCGCAACGCCTGGCTCCACACACCTCAACACCTGTCACGCGGTGGTAATTACATGTCACCTTATATTACCTTATACGCCTGTTTGATTCGGTTTATTAATCCTCGGTAACACTCAGACCCCCATTCTCGTCGCTTAAAGAGACTCCCTAGCCTAGCACCTCTCCCTTAGTGACTTATGTTTGGATACGGATTGTTTATATAATATTTCACGTTATGTATGAAGTGTGCAGTGATAGTAGAATGGTTTAAATAACAGACAAGAGACCATCAAGGTGAAGTAAGGAAAATAAATTGCTTGGGAAGAGATGTTAGGGAGCTTGCATTACCGATGGGAATACGGGCCCCAAAGTACGGCTGTTTCCTTCATTATTTTTCTGTTATATTTTTTATTCTGTACATCATTTCCAAATTAAATTGTTTGTTGAGGACATTACACTAATTTCGTGATTCCTTGTTGCGCCCACGGTCTCAAAGCGAGAGCAGCTATTATTTGTTCGATGTGTGTGTGTGTGTGTGTGTGTGTGTGTGTGTGTGTGTGTGTGTGTGTGTGTGTGTGTGTGTGTGTGTGTGTGTGTGTGTGTGTGTGTGTGTGTGCAAGGAAGAGGGAACAAAAAGCTAGATGCGCGCAAAATTGTTTCCTACAAGAAAAAAAAATAAAATAAAAACAAGACAAAATAACTCGAACAGTTTTTATAAGATTTTGACTAAACTTGATGGAAGAGTTGAGAGTGAACCAGAGTGTTAACCAACTGAGATTTACAACAACAGATCAAAGGTCAAGTTCGGATGACAAGCTTTAAATTTTTTTACATTGCAATGCCAGATTAAAATATTGTCCGATTTAGACTAGATTTGGTGGAAATGTTGAAGATAACAAGGATGATTCGACTTTGAGAACAATCAGTGAAAAGTCAAGGTCACAGGGCAAAGAGATCAAAGTTCGACTCTTGTGTCTGTGAATTAACAAAATAATTCACTTTTGATCAGATCTGGACCAAACTTTGTGCTAATACTGAGGATCAGACAAATGCTGAGTTTTTTTTTTTTTTTTTTTTTTTTTTTTTTTTTAATGTCAATGGTTAATGCCACATGGCAAGGTCTATTATAAATTTTCGTCTGAGTTAGATCAAATTTTGTGGAGAGTAGAGGTTCGGCAAGGCTAAAGTGATTCGATTTCGGGAACAATTAAAGATCAGTGTCAACTGAAAAAGATCAGTGGTCTAGGTCATAGGACAAGTCAACTCAAGCAGTCGCGATTCGATTTCGACCAAAGTTGCTGGAAGGGTTAAGGGAGAGATAAGAACAATTGATCAAAGGTCAAGGTCACAGAGTAAAATCAAATGTTAGGCCCTTAGCCCAAATTGTGAGAGTGGGTGTTGCACTCGGCGACAGCTCCTTCCTGTCTAAATTTGATTTTGCGTTTCAGTAACTCCTATCGTAAGTTTTTCTATACCATAATATTGTTTCTTCCTCATTTAACTCAAGATTTATTCTTCTTCATTTTCCGTTCACTCTCATCCATGTCTCGTTTCGTCTCTCCACGTTTTTAAAAATATTTCCTTGAATTTCGCGCGCGTTTCCGGAAAACCTTTCATATTTCTAGAAGCATAAATCATTTTTCTTTTCTTGCTTCCAGTTTCTTTGGTATGTATCCTCTCCCCGAGGCCCTCCAGTCCTACACCGAACACCCCTTTTCATGTCATCTCCTGGGAGCTGATACCCACGTCAGCTTTTTTTTTTTAATAGTAATTTTGAATCACCATATTTGGAGGTCGTATAACAAGTTGCCTTGGGGATTTCGCGACACCTATTTCTTAGCGATTTAGTCAACACATTACACCTCGTTATCATCTTCTATATTACTAATACGAGATATAAAGTAATAAAAATTACTCCAAAAAATATATGAATGGAAAAGTGTAGTTAGCAAATAAAACGTTAAAGTGTCAGGACTCCATATTATAATAATACAACTCATAAATAGACAGATAGATAGATATAGATAGACAGAATCACCAAGCCAGGGGGTGAGATAGGAAGTGTATCAGTAAGAATCAACCAAAAGGAACTTAGCCTGCAACCCTTAAGTGAAGGAATTCTTGACGTGCACCGGAAGCAGTACATACACACATACATACAGTGTTATAGAAGCTTCAACAACAGTATAGCCCACGTGACACGACCCCTGCTAAACGAGAATGTAGGAATCAGAGATCAGAAAGGGGCTAGCCATAGAACCGACAGGTAGTGGAGTGAAGGAGGCTAGCAACAGGGGCGAGAGGGTGGCAGAGAAAGATAGAGCGAGACAGGGAGGTAGCCAGCGGGACTCTACAGTATACTTCACTCGTATGTGAGAGACTTTAGTTAATCTTTCCAAGACAAATAAAATTATACATAGTCCCATACTCATCTTTACCTCTCCTGTCATTGTATGACAATAGGAATTAAGATTATCTACTTACAAACCTACTCACGTATAACTACCGTTCGTCCACGGGTCTAATATATGTATAACTGATCTACAAAACACACTACAAGAAGCTACGAAGTTTCTACAAGAAAAGAAGAGTAGAGACCCAATAGAAAGAGAGACTGGACAGCTGGCATGTTGGTGCAGTAAATGGATGTTTGCTGGGCACCACGCAAGTACGTATAAAGATCAGTGACACTGCTAGATAACACCAGGTCATTTAACTGCTTTCAATATTTTATTGCGAGTTTCTGAACATCTGTTATGCTATGTTTGCACAAATGGTGCTTTCTTAATACGTAACACTGTAAGAAAATGAGGTTATCCTCTGTGTATCAGCAAGGCTAATTTCGAAGCATATAAAGATCAGGGACAAGTTGCCAGACAAAGCTAGATCGATTAATACCAGCAGAGTGTGCTTATTTTGCCGGTGATTTTTAAGTCTGGTGGAGTTTTGGTTGAATTTGAAGATTATCATTCTTCTTGATATCCATAACTGTGATAACCTGGTTTCCATTGGGATAGTATCTAGACTTACCTCCTAGTGTGGATGTTGGTCAAATTCATGTAAAAAAAAAAAAGATAATATTAAAACTTGCATAGCAAAGTCAATGACATTCACTCGCAGACCAGCTTGCTCTCTTCGCCTTAATCAATCTATATCAAAATGATCCGAATTCTGTATGATTATTTGTTATCATACCACAGCAAACACGGCACAACGTAGCACAATTTTTGTCAGAGCAAGGTACCAAAAATGCTCTAACTTGAATAATAAAAATATTTCCAGTCCAACCGGGCCACCGGTTCCCGAGTTATGACTCACTTCTGGCCTTTTGTTTCAAATTAAGTATGTGCTTTTGGTGGGAGATGGATTCGTCCTTGGTCCAGCATTGAAATTACCAGCATGACGTAAGAGAAGTGTGATGCATTTGTTGTATCATCACTCTCTCTCGTCTCCTTCCTCTCTCCTTATACTCCAAAAATTGTAAAGTATAACGCTATAGTATTACCGGTATGTAACAAAAGAGCAAGCACTACTATCCTGCCTCTCTTTCTTTTCTCAACGGGTGTCCCATCAGGATAAAAGGAAGGGAGAATTCCCCACACTATCTAGCTCGCGGCATGAGTAATTCAGATTTGTTACATTTCGACTGATAATAGGAAGTGAAATCGAACGGAGGCCACCAAAGGCGGCCTTCACTCAATTCCGCTGAAGGCGGCCTTTAAGCGAGGATCTACAAAGCCTCCCGTGACAAACAATACAATCCTTTGTATCATTTTAGCTTCGTGCCTGGTACACTTGTATGTCAGTTCCTGAGTGCTTTTATCCGAATCCTTTTTTGTTTTTCACCTCGCCCGGGACGGAGTCTGGCGAGGTATTGGTATTGGTCGAATTTTTTTGTTTCTTTGTTAGCAACATTAAAAAAAAACTTTCATAGTTCGGGAGCATGAATTATTTTTCTTTTTTTGCTTTTCGAATTTCTTTGGCATGTACCCTTTCCCAGAGGTCCTCCAGTCCTACACCGAACACACCTTTTCATGTCACCGCCTGGGTGCTTATACCCACGTCATGTATTTTCTCTCCATTCAGTAATTTTCAGATACCATATCAGGAGGGTCGTGTATCAAAATGCTTTTGAGTTTTCGTAACACCCCATCCTTAGCGATTCAGTCTAAACATTCCACTTCATTATCATCTTGTATATTACTAATACGAATTATAAAGTAATGAAAATGACACAAAAATACACATTTGAGTGGAAAAGTGTAATATGCAAAATAAATCGCTAAGGAAAAGGAGCTTCGAGACCTCCCATGGCACACAGAATACAATCCTTGGTATTATTTTAGCTTCGTGCCTCGTATCTTCTTATATCGAATATAAAGCCTTTCTGTGTTTCCCTCTTCTTTTCCAAACTTTTTTTTTTTTCCAATTTTCAGAGATCGCCACACGAATTTTGGTTTCCGATTCCTCTCTGACCCTCTATTTGCCTTCCATTTCCTTATCGTTTGAAGCCAATACATCGCTTCAGTGTCACAGTAATTCTCTAATTTTATCTCTGCAGGTTACACCCTTTTACCTTTTCCTATAACTGATTTACACGTCTGATAAACACTTATTTTTTTTTTTATGTGTCCGACTCTGGGCATAGGCTTCACAGCCTGCTATCAAGGCCCAGCAGTCCTCCTACATACCATACACCTCTACATGTCACCACTTCGGCGCTAACACCCACCGTCCATATTGAATACATGCTAGGGCTGTCTCATACAGGGCTGGTGTATTGGTATTAGCGGGGGTATTTTTACGACATGTCGGCGGGTCTTCTGGTAGATCAGTAAAGCCGATTTAATGAAATTCAAATCCTTAAACTGTTCCCTGCCCCAGCCGGGATTCGAACGTGGGTCCGTCAGGACTGCAGGCCACCTCTCTACCGACTGAGCCACTTGGTCTCTCTCTCTCTCTCTCTCTCTCTCTTTCTCTCTCTCTTTTACATTTGCTTTCTCCTGATGAATCCTTATTACCTCCTCCAATTCCATTGTCAGTTCTTATTCTTTTTTCTCATATATTTTATGAATGTTTGCACCTCTTTCCGAGAGAGAGAGAGAGAGAGAGAGAGAGAGAGAGAGAGAGAAAAGAAGGCTTAATTCGGATAGCGTCATTTGCATATGTTTCCTGATCATACGATTATAACATATTTGCTTTTCGGACATTCGTTGCTGGACATAGATTTTACCCTTTTTACTCTACCTTGGCCTACTATTGCCGTCTGTCTAACTTGAATGCTGAGTTGTAACACGAGAATAGCATTAGAACGTGATGTTAGTCGCGAGGAAGTGCTATGTCAAGGATGTAGAACCGTAGCACTGTCTTTTTCTGCCACTAAGTTACGTGAAATAAAACGAAAGGACGAAAATTTGGGCCAAGGTAAAATGAAAGAAATATAGTAAATGTCCGTTCCCCGAGGCCCTGCAGATTTCCTACTGGCAACACATGACTCCGCACACCTCAGGATACTTTTGGGCACTGTTAATTGCATGTCACTTTACATTACCTTGTAATCATGTCCCCACCTCTCTCTCTCTCTCTCTCTCTCTCTCTCTCTCTCTCTCTCTCTCTCTCTCTCTCTCTCTCTCTCTCTCTCTCTCTCTCTCTCTCATTATGAAACGACGAGAAACCTCCATCCCATGTCCTTTCCCCCATCTTTCTCCCAGTTTCATTCTGCATTCCTCACTCCTTTTCAAAATACTGTAATTAAATCTTCTCAGGTAACATCACACAGCTCTCGTGATTCATTGTTTCCCTTCATCTGTTTTCAATTTACTGTACTTCTTCTAACTTAACCTGGCAAAGATTTTCGTAGTTTTGCAATGTATTTTCTGTAGGTCAGGGGGGGAATATGACAATACTTGGGTCTGTATACTTTCCACAGCACTTCATAATGACTAGCATCATATTCTAGTGTTAAGCTCTTGTTACAGATCAGGATTAAAGAAGGTGAGATGGCAATTTTAAGCTATGTAACAAGGGAAAGGATACACTCCATAAACATCCTCCCGACTTAAGCTTTTTGTGTACCGAAGTGAGTCTTTATTTTGGGTCATCTTTCGATAATTTTTCCTAACTTCGTAGAACATCACAGTCATTCTGTTCTTTAGCCCCAATTTATCATATATTTTCGTTTCATTTAGTATATCTTCACGTGCCTCTTATCTTCAGTAATTTCTCTCCCTGATTCTTATATTGTACGCTTCATTTTTGTGTTCATCTAAATCATTTTTTCACAGGTAACGCTAAAAAAGGGCTAGTAATTAAAGGCAACACGCTTGCTTCCCAATCCGGGCTTCGAAACTCAAAACGAGGCTGAGGCATGTCCCTGCCTATATTCGAACCCTGGTATATTGATTTTATTCTATCTTGGCCTAAATTCTGTCATCTCTCCATCTTTAATTATGAGCTGTAACAAGAAGTGACACTAGCTTATGATGTTGGCCATGAAGAAGTTTTATGAAAAGAAGGTGGAATCCATATTATTGCCTTATTCTGACACTGATCTACGTGAAATTAGCTATTAAAGGATGAATATGTGGGCCAGGTTAAGATAAAAGAACTATACTTCATACGAATGACAGATGCTCACTAACACAGCAAACATTACCTCCAATCTGAGGTCGTGCATTGTATTTTATTCGAGCTAAGCACAGACACCTCGGATTACATGTAATTACAGTAAGGGTAAATAACTGGTCTATCCCCATTTGTGACTATTATATAACAGACAACCCTACAGTCACCTCTTTGAAATGAAACCTATGCAGGGAAGGCGTACAGACTCTGACTATTAGATTAACAGTGTCTTAATATTAGCCCAGTTAAAGCTACAAAGGTATCCCGGCCTGCGATATGGTTTACGATATATCTGTGGAATCAAACATACAGTAATTACTCCACATTTAAGATGCAGAAGGAGTAGCGAAGTTAGCTCGCTTAGAACTGTTACGAAATAATTCGTGCTCTATATCACTGTTAACCCTTTACCAGCCAAGAGTGGTTATCCGCTACACAAAACAGATTACTGGCAGCAAAGAAAACAAAAACAACAACAATAACGACCACGACGACGACGACAATAATAATCACTGTAATAAGTCATATGTTTGTCTGTTGTCAAAGTGCTAATCGAGATGGGTTAGGACGCATTTGTTAATGAATGCTAATAATCACCTGCTGAAACATGCTGGACAAAGTACAAGTTACCTACGAACCAAATCTAAAGAACACTAGGGGAAAAAAAAAAGTTTTGGAATTCAGTCACCACGTTTGGCAAAAAAAGCCGATCCATATTTTAAAATATTTGGCGTCTTTGATCAAATCCTTACCAGCAGTTATAGGCTTCTGCCCGTCCACATGGTTGCTGTTTCCTGGAGGTTTGATGATCATTCGTCCACAACTTTTCAAGATACTTTGCCAAAGACACACACACACACACACACACACACACACACACACACACACACACACTGAAAAAAAAAATCATATCGCCAGGCCTTGCCAGAAGCGGCCAATAGTAACGATGGACATGGATTTGTTGTTGAGGCTAATATCCGATGATATTCTTCACCTGAGGGATATCATAGTATTCAAGGGTAAATGATACCATTAAATTTATGCTGCAGACTTTTCTTTCTCTCAACCTTCTTGCTCAGTAGTATGATGGTGTTTCTCACTGCCATCACTGCAAATTCTATTTTAGAGGGGTAGAGAACGGGAAGAAAACAGACTTCCAAGAAAATGGAAGCACTTCATCTTAGTCAGAAAATCTATTACCAATGCATAACAATTCTTTTCAAGAAGTAAACTGAACACCTGTAGCTACCTACCTACCTACTCTCTGGTGGTGTGCGGGGCGATAAAATCAAGAAGGTAAGGTAATTTCTTACAACTTGCGGACCGAGGCTGCGTTTGCCTTTAGATTTTTACTCATGTTTATATTTACCAACCAACACCAAACAACTAAGTTAAATGTCCACATACCTTGAAAAGAGGAAAGAAGTAACCTCTTCATTTGCTTCAAAGTAGAATTCTTATTGTCAGCAGAAAAATTGTCTAAAGCAGGTAAACTGTAATTTGCACCCATATTTACAGCCATCAGTATAAAAAAAAAAAATCGATAGGATTTTTTCCACTATTTAATCGAGCGGAGACTGGGCTTATTAGCACTTTTATTCCCCTCAAAGCAGAGGCACCCACAGGCAGCGGCCATCACAGTAAAAGGTTATTGCTGATATTAAATCTAATTATTTTAAATGGCGGAAGAAGGGATCAAAGGTTAGAAGCAAGCAAATATACATATAAAATGATACATGAATAAAAACAAGAGAGTCGACTCAAATCTGAATTGTCCAAGAAAAGCTTGGTACTTAAAATTAACCAACTGTTTATCGCACGCCGAAACTGAGTACATGCAGTACAAATCTTATGCTACCTTACCAAGTTTCATCCGCAAGACAAATACATTATGCAAACAAATACTAGGAAGCACAAATACATCTAGAACTCTAAATGTCCTATGGACAGGCATTAGTCTCCATCTACTGACTCTTGGTGACCTTGACCCCACCGTGGAGATTTGGATTTTTTTTTTTTTTCTAGCAGCAATGGTCCATGCCAGGACACGTAACCTGGGCCCTTCAGATTCCATGCACAGTCTCCGGTTCTCATGGAATCGTCGTGAGAATCTAAGGCGAGAATAATAAGAATAATAATAATAATAATAATAATAATAATAATGATAATAATATGCAAGCGACAACAACAGTCTTCACCTTCGTAGTAGGAGACTAATTAGAACTCTGTAACTGATCTGTGGACATTCACTAGCCTCCAGCTACTGTTTCTTACAATGATCTTGACCCCATTGGGGAGATTTGGAATCTTTTCTACCAGCAGTGACCCATACCAGGACACATAACCTGAGCCATTCAGATTCCTTGTGCAGATCGTATTGAAATCTCCATTAGACACGACTAACTTGTCTCGTTCACAACATAATACTGACATAACTTATTCTGGCATGCTCTTCCACTGCACGTAAAGGATCTGGATTTTTTTTATTTCAATCAGCAATGGCCCATGCCAGGACACATAAACTGGGCTCTTCTGATTCTTCGCACAGTCTCCGGTTCTCCTGGAATCGTTGGGAGACTGAGGCGGGAATAATAATAACAATATCAGCAAAAACAACAGTCTTCACCTAAGACTATGTGATTAGTGGATGCTATCAATAATCAAGACTGAGATCAGTATCATAATTTGTCTTTGTCTACTCTCCTCCCTTTCTATTTCTGCCATCTTTTTTGTCCCTTTATATTACTCTTCTTTCCTTTTCAGGTGGTTTTACATTGAGTGACAAGCCTAATGGTTTCCTGTATGCCGGGAAACCATTTACATGGCCGGGTGGTAACCATATATTCAACCTTGACGTGTTCCATATGTGTCAAGGAGTGGGCTGGTAGAGAGTTAGTGACCCTCCTCGTAAAACACGTAGGTACGGTAACTCAAAGACAAACAGCCACCCTATACGGGATTATGGCATCTGGCTAGAGAGAGAGAGAGAGAGAGAGAGAGAGGAATACCTATTGACTACGAGACCTTTCAAGGCTGACAATCACTTCTAAGTCCCACTCTTCCCATAGAATATAAATTGCAAAAGTCAGTGTCACAACCAGGTCCCTAACTGATCTGGTGAATGAACAGGGAAAAAGGGGAAACAAACTTCGTTCAAGAGCCTGACCGACCTAAGAATCGAACTCGGGCTCTTTTAGCTGCCAAGTGGACGTGCTAACCAATTCACCTCCTGGTTCCCCCTGGGTAATGTATGCAGTTAAGTTTCAGTTTAAAATGAAGGAAAAAAATTTCGAGGCACGAAAAAAAAAAAAAAAGTTTGGTGCAAGGCAGCTGCATAAAGGCTCGCATTCTCGTGGGTCATGGCAGCTCCCTGACACATCTTCCATGGTGATTTATTTTTGGATGAAGCTGGTTAATACCTTTTAGTACGATACTTATGCAAAGTATGGCGATATTGGAAGGATTTGTGTAAATCTGAGGAGGGCAATAATGTCTAATAAAAATAAATCGCTTAAGGAAAAGTGTTAGGGGTTTCCTCAAGCGACCAGAATACGGCCCAAAGAGAACAAAGAGACATGGTAACAGAGTGAGGGGAGAGAGGGACTGAGCGGAGAGATGGCACAGTAAAGGACAATCAATTAGTAGGGCAGGACAAAGCCACACGACAATTACAGGATGGGAGAAGCCAGGAGACAAAGTTATGTGACGTTGTTTACAGACTTTACTGAAGAGGAAACCATGGTGAGAGAGAGAGAGAGAGAGAGAGAGAGAGAGAGAGGTACACTCGGAATATATATCTATTTCTATATCTATATCTATCTATCTATCAATCTATTATTCTGTCTATCTATCTATCTATAGATAGATAGATAGATAGGTAGATAAATTGATAGATAGATAGATAGATATAGATAGATAGACAGATAGATAGATAGATAGATAGATAGATATACCTAGGCTGCTTTCCCCAAGGAAAGGGAGGTAGCCGAGACAGGACGACACACTCCCCATTTACTCATCCATTCAAACACATTCATTCGCATCTTAGCCCCAAAGGGAAGAAGAGACAGATCCACACCGCACCACACCGCACAAGGGTCAACTGCGCAGTGCAATCAGTGACATCCGCAGCAGGGCCCGATAGCAGAGCTGGTTTACCCCTGCCACATCATAACAGACCCATCCCCTTACCCGCACCTGACCTGACTAGCTGATCAGACCAAATGCGGGAGAATATCCCCTCAGGGCTGCATCATCATTTAGTCATTCACAATTTCTCTCCATTTATTTCTGTCACGCACAGCCACTCTTCCTTGCTCAACAGACATCCCTCTCGCATCCAGCGCTCTCTTCACACTGTCCATCCATCCTATTCGTGGTCTCTCTGTCAGCCTTACACCTCTCACATCAGATCTAGTTATTTTATTCACCAATCGCTCATTATCCATTCTCTCCATATGCCCAAACCATCGCAACACCCTCTGCTCAACTCTACCAGCCATCTCCCGAACAACTCCAGTTCTCCTTCGCACTTCATCATTTCTCACTCGATCCATACGCGTCACTCCACACATACTCCTCAGACACCTCATCTCCATTACATTCAAACTTTTCCTCTCTGCTACACCCATAGTCCATGTTTCAGCCCCATATAACGCAGTCGGTACCACAACACCCTCATACAGCCTTCTCTTTACATCCATTCTAAGCGAACTACATCTAAACAATTTTTTCATTCCTCCCAGCACATTACCTACTTCATTCATTCTAAACTTCACTTCTGCATCTATTCTTCCATCCACAGCAACATGTGACCCTAGGTATTTAAAACACTCTACCTCCTCAAGCAACTCACCATTCAAAACTATACTAATCCCCCTACCATCTACCAACCTCGTACACTTCATCACTTTATTCTTATTCTCATTTACTTTCAATTTCCTCCTTTCACACACCCTTCCAAACTCCTCTACCAACTGTCTCAATCTCTCCTCTGAATCAGCCACCAGTGCAGTATCATCTGCAAACAGCAGCTGCTTCAGATTCCACTCTCCACCATCAACATTCACCAGACTCAGACCTCTACCTACAACTCTTGCATTCACCTCCCTTACAACACCATCCATATAAATATTAAACAACCAAGGCGACATCACACATCTCTGTCGCAGCCCCATTCTCACGGAAAACCAATCACTCACAGCATTTCCCACTCTTACAGACGCTATATATATATATATATATATATATATATATATATATATATATATATATATATATATATATATATATATATATATATATATATATATATATATATATATATATATAATGGCGCAGGAGGGGTACGATGATATCTGAAATGATCAGTACAGCTTGTTCAGTACTTGGAGAATTAATTATCATCTGAATATGCATCCAGTAACAATATCAACCATAAATTGTCATATGGAACCTATCTATGACATACTTATGTAAGCATGTTTGACAACAAGGAGGTAAAATCATCAAACATTTCTACAGTCCATCGTCCGTGGCGTCATACTGTTTCGGGACAAATGTGTACCGATACTTTTTTTATCGTGTGCACATAATGAGCATGCAAAGGCAACACACACACACACACTCTCTCTCTCTCTCTTTCTCTCTCTATCACATACACACCATAAAAGATGAATAAATAAATGACGTCACAAGCAAAGTATGATTAAGAAGAGCATCGATTTAACTGTAACAGATGAAAGTACGAGTTTAATACAAATCATTCTAAGTTCTTTTCATGCATTCCCTCTTGCTAGAGTCCATGCAAAACGCCAGAAACAGTTCAAATATATAACTTCCATTTTCTACCTCTATGTTGATTTACCATTTTCCCCAGTTTAGGTTATACAAATATTTCTATGGAAATTGCTATGCAATTCTGGAGCACCTCCCGGACTTACAAAGAGAATTTCCAGTAAGAGAAATTCAGTCGTACAAATTCTGAGAAGCAAAGGAGAATCGTGCATGGTGGACAACAGACTAAATTAACAGTCGAAATATAAATGTGGAAACGGTATGGTTATGTTGCGAAGGCATGCAATTAGCTTTCAACCAGGGTCACAGTTTTGCTTATCATTCCACTGTGTCTAATTCACACTTAATGTCTGTCACTTTCCTCCTGTATCAGTATATCAAGGAGAAAATCTAAGACTAGAGAAACACACGAGTACCTGGTACCATGCCTGTTTCAGCTCAAAACTGCCTAACGACAGTGATTAACAGACGAGATGAAATATTAGGCAAACACTGTCCCTGAATAAATTATTCCATCCATATTCTCGCGGGCATAGGTGATTTCTAAAGGCATTCTCCTCAGCTCTATACTAAGCATGTTCCACCACATAGTTATTAATGATTGCTGAGGCCCTTCCGCCAGAAAACGATTTTGTTCACTTCATTAATGCTACCGTCAGGAGATTTGAGT
Source organism: Coenobita brevimanus (assembly GCF_032717465.1). Classification (NCBI taxonomy): domain Eukaryota; kingdom Metazoa; phylum Arthropoda; class Malacostraca; order Decapoda; family Coenobitidae; genus Coenobita; species Coenobita brevimanus. The sequence goes on from NC_137055.1 coordinate 8,812,275, forward strand.
CAGTGTACGTGAGATCTTTTGCAGCTACTAAAGGAGGAAATGATGGCCGTATGTAACTCATCTTGTTCGTTAAGAAGAAAAAAAAAATCCTTAGTGCAGCGTAAAATTGCCGGAATATAACAAAATTAAGTTATGCAGTACGTAAACGCAGTTAAGATTATATGGAAATAGTGTGCATCAATAAAATTAATGACGATATTTAAAGCAGGTGTAACAGAAAAATAAATGGCCTTGGAACAGGTGAGATGAAATCTCTTAAACCACTGAGAAAATCCATAGAGAAACACTGGTATAGTGACGTACGAAAGGCAGGTTGGGTGATGCAGGAGGCTTTCTGGGTGATGGTCTAAAAAGGTGAATGGGCGGGATGGACGGTGAAGTTAATAGAACCTGGCAGTATATTAGAAAAACAAGTGAGTCTGCTAAACTTGCCTTTTTCAAGGAGAAATAAACAAGACAGAAGGTTAAACGTAAAGACTGGTTGTTTCGAAATGCCTGGACACACTGCGCTTAAAAAGCTGAAGGTCAGAAGAAGCAATGGGAAAGACTAATTGAGGAAACCTGTTCCATTGCTGACCAGCGTGATGATAATAGTGGGTGAAGGTGATGCAGGAATATAGGCTAACTAAAATAGGATGGTGTAGATAGCTTACCCTTATTTATTTATTTATCATTTATTTGTGCCTTTGAAATGCTACATGAACCTTTCAGATGTTTTATAGGTGGACAGAGTTAATTTTTCTGAGTCCACATTAGTTAGTTATATAATCGGAATAACACAAGCGTAACATAACTGTACAGCCCTATTTCATACCAGGCGACTATTAAACATAGAGGATCACATCAAACCCATAAAATACCATTGTCAGCGGTACAACGATTTCTGTAACAATACCCACTTAGTCCTAAAACCGTTTTCTGTAACCTGACGTTTCGGTTGATAAGAAACGTTTTCTTTTTAAACCTCCTCTATCCACCTCCTTATCATCAGTCCCCTAGAAAAGTGTGTGGTTGTCACGTTCATGGCGCATGCAATCAAATTAGATTTTTTTTTTTTTTTGCACATCGTAGTAATAAATTTATCACACGCTATTTTCTCACTACATTAGGTTACAACTTCTTAGAGGCTGGCAGACTGGATATACGTTAAACATGATGTTGCAGTGTGAAACAACAAAAAGTTATAAAAAAAGAAAGTAACCATGGATGTGTGTCATATTCGGCTGCATTTCTCTTTGTTTACTGACACTAGTACTTAGCTCTTACTTTGTTTTTTTTTTCATTCTGAGGATGTTTCTTGTACAAAATTAAATGACGGACATTGTTTCTAAAACTGTGCTTGATGTGGAACAATGTCATAAAAAGACTTTGTAGTTACTTGTAGCGAAGTTATATATATTAGACTTGTGGACGAGCGGTTGTTATACTTGAGTTGTTTGTACGTTGATAATCTTGGTTCCCTTTTGTCATGCAATGACAGGAGAGGTAAAGAATAGTATGGGACTATTTTTATTTGTCTTGGAAATATTAACAGAGTCTCTCACACACGAGTGAGTATAAGTAGAGTCCCTGTCTCCCTGTCTCGCTCTCTCTCTCTTTCAAGTTGCCAAGCCTTTCTCCCCACTACCTGCCGATTCTATGGCCTCTCTTCTTCTGAGCTCTCTTTCCTAAATGCTGGTGAAACAGGAGTCGTGTCACGTGTGTTCCCTGTGGTTGGAAAGTTCTAGAAGCCTGTGTGTGAGTATGTGTGTATGTGTGTGTATGGTCACTAGGCTTTGTTCACCTGGTGTATCGCTGACAAACTAACTGCATCATCTCCTGACTGGCTACTTCGTAATCTGTCGTCAGCTTTTCCTCAGTGTAACCTTCAAGATCATTTCCCATTCCCAGGCTCGCATAGAGCTGTCTATCTGTCTATTTATCTATCTATCTATTATGATTTGTAAATATAATATGGACTCATAACAATAAAACTGGCCGGCGGTTTGAAGGCTAAAGATATTATCCAGTGATGAGTGACATGAGCAAAGGCACTGGATTATTCTCACTTTGCATAGTCCAAAGTTGCCATCTCTCCTTCGTGAATACTGAGTTGTAACAATAAATTACAGTAAGGTGACACTCGTATGTGTGTGCTCATCACAAAAAAGTGGTAGGTCATAATGTTGTCATTTTCTGTTACTGAACTTGAAACGGGCTGCAAAGGACGAAAATCTAAGCCAAGTTAGGGTCAAGAAACTGCAAAAGTGTTGATGGTGAACGACGTGAAAGGAAGTAAAGCTCACTAGTTTTGAGCAGTCTGGGGTTTAGTTCAGGTAGTTGGGTTTTCGCACTTATAACAGCTTGAACAGTTACAGTAAAATCTTACCCTCATATTTTAGGAGTTGCAGCCACTAGTTGCAACCCCATGCTCATCTGAATATAAACCTGTTGGACTGCAGTCTGAAACTGCCCTTCTTCCGCAGCCTACCATCCTTCTTTCGGGGGAGAGGGAGGGGACTGAGGAACTCCTGTCGGGCATTAGATGCTACCACTTGGAAACGCCTCTCTTCAGCACCTCCCTGTCTCTCTCTCTCTCTCTCTCTCTCTCTCTCTCTCTCTCTCTCTCTCTCTCTCTTTCAAGTTGCTAAGCCTTTCTCCCCACTACCTGCCGATTCTATGGCCTCTCTTCTTCTGAGCTCTCTTTCCTAAATTTTGGTGAAACAGGAGTCGTGTCACGTGTGTTCCCTGTGGTTGGAAAGTTCTAGAAGCCTGTGTGTGAGTATGTGTGTATGTGTGTGTATGGTCACTAGGCTTTGTTCTCCTGGTGCTTCACTGACAAACTAACAGCATCATCTCCTGACTTGCTACTTCCTAATCTGTCGTCAGCTTTTCCTCAGTGTAACTTGCAAGATCATTTCCCATCCCAGGCTCGCATAGAGCTGTCTATCTGTCTATTTATCTATCTATCTATTATGATTTGTAAATATAATATGGACTCATAACATTGCTCGGTCCACGCAGCTGAAGGTCCTCCGACGGCAATTATCATTGACACATGCTAATCTATTAGTACATAATATTGATTATAATATTGTATACATATAATAATCATAGTAAATAGTAATTATCCAGTAATATTACATTTTAAACAAGTTGTATACATATTTGAATAAATGCATTAAAAGTAAACTATTTAACCGTAATTACAGTATGTACTTGGGTTAATGTAGTGAAATGCATACATGCAAGAAAAAAAGTTTAAAATTAAGATTATGGTAAGAGTTATTGATATTTCATTTAAAGATAATGGTACTGGTATGCCATACATGGGTCATTCTTCTTTGTATTTATATATATATATATATATATATATATATATATATATATATATATATATATATATATATATATATATATATACACACTTCATTCAGGGGGGTTAACTTGGATGTTAACTCTCCCCCCACTAAATAATGACTCCAAATTAGCAATTCTTGCATGCATTCTGTGCATTGCGAACAGCAGTACTGCAAATACAATGCAGAAGATTATAAAGACAGTAGGTGCTGGGCTATACACATAATATGGGTTGAACATACTCAAACTCAAATCTTCCCAGGGCTTCATTGTTTCATTGATCAGCTGCATAGTTTCAAACTTAGGTGAAGTCAACTTAATACTTGTGCTCATGTTTAAGTCCATATCAGGCAGTGGGTGGAAATGTTTGTGTGTATGATTGAGAATGGCGTAGTGATTGATGGTGGATAAAGTAGACATGGCTGGTGTAAATACAGCACAGTAGTCTGGTGCTATGTATAATCCTGAGGCTGAAGTATGAGATGGTGGTATATCTGGACAGACTATGTAAACTGATGTGTTATGAGTGAAATAAAAAAAACTGTGAGTGTCCAATGCGTTGATGGTGTACAAGTTTATCTGGAGCAAAAGTGAAGTTGCAATGATGATGAATATTGTCATTTCTGATGATAGCCATTTCACAAGGGACTGTATCAGTAGGCTGAAACGTGAAAATGTACGCAGGACAAAGATGAACAGCATGTAAGGATGTGCGGCACTTTCGTTCAATCGTTGATTCACTTGCGAAAGTGACAGTGTCCCGTCTCTTGGAGACCATGATGAGTTCGGTGTCTGTGTTGATGTTGATGATGACCAAAGTGTTGTTATTTTTATAGGGGAAGGGATGTATTTGGTATACTGTGAACAGGTCTTCAGTTATGAATGGTACATGAACTACTACTGATGTTGGTGTTAGTGTTGCTTCTAAATATGGATAATATTGCATGAATTCCCTACTGCGGAACAACGGCTTCAATTTATGTTTATGTATGCCTTGACTAATTATCTGACGTAGCTCATGAACTGGGAGTAAGTCAATTGTGATCTTGCCATCACCAGCATTCGAAATTCCTTGCATAAGTGCCCTGAAACGATCTCTAGTGTTCTCTAATTGTAGTAGAATCGTGTCAATATGTTCTGTGATGATGGAGAAGTGTTGGAAAAGTGTAATGTTTCCTTCCATTTCATTTATTTTATCTACACTCTCGAGAGCTATGTTTTCTGCTTTTTTCAGATTTTTCACAATTGTCTTCATTGCTGAGTTCTGTCCTGTGATGAATTTATCTTGGTATGTTAGTACCTGAGCTATCTTATTAAATTTGTTGTTTATTTCTTTAAGGTCATCCTCTGTAGCCAATGCAAAGATGTTCCCAAGAACTGCGCCACCCAGGTCGAACAAACTGCGCTTTTGGCGAGTACGTGTGATGTTGTTCCTGTCGCTCAGTACCTCCGTTCCATAAGATGGGAGATCTTGGATCATGATAAGCATAGTTGACTTTGCCTGTTCTAGTTTCCATTTCGCTAACTTTACCATTTCATTCACTTCCTTTGTGTTATGTGCTTGTGAAACATAATTTACTATTATGAAGTCCAGAGTTCACATCGGCGTCGCAAGTCTGTCTAGATAAGTAGGTAATTCATACAAGTAATCTAGACTTATTTCAGTACTCATGACGTCCTTAACGATTGTAGTCGTGGCCGTTGGAGCTATAAGGCATCCTTGTCGTACTATGTGTTGGGGGTCCAAGTGCGCATATCCTCTTGCTATGTAGAGGAGAATCCATAGCATAAGTTCCTTCATCGTAACCTACCGAAAAAAAAAAAATCTATTAATTTCCTAATATGGTCATGCTGTGGTCGATGATAGTGATGATGTGCGTTACGGTTGATTGTTATTTCATTTATAGAAGGAGTTTAAATCGATATTTGATTCTCGTAAATGATGTACTGTAGATTTGATTGGAACAGTTGCACCTATGTTCGATTGTTTGGTATATGACCTTAATTTCTTTTTGTAATTATTGTTGTTTTCTTGCTTGGTTTCTTGAGGTACGTTCGCCTGTTCGGTTGTATCCGAGGCTGAATAATTATTGGATAATTCCCTTGAAACTCGTTTTAAATGGTCAATATGAACTTGTTTCTCTTCACCACTTGACAGTGACTTAATTAAAACTTTGTTTGCTTTTATGTTAATTACTCTGTATGGGCCCTCAAATTTTGGGGATAATTTATTGTCTCGTATGAATGATACCGTAAACAATGTCTCCTAAGCTGATAGGTGAATCTCTTGCCTTCTTGTTAAATGCCTCCGTCATTTCTTCCTTCGACATCGTTAATTGTTTTTTGACTCTTTTGTGTATGTCCTGGAATTCACGTAAACGGAGGTTAGAGTAATCATCGTAATTGTATATGGGCATAGTGTCACCTTCTAGGAGCTCATATGGTAATTTTTTATCTGTTCCATATATAGTGAAATGTGGTGTGTCACATATAGATTTATTTATAGATCCATTAATTGAGGCTTCTACTCTGGGAATCCAATCATCCCAGCTTGCATAATTTTCACTGAGAATGTGTTGTAGCACATCTAATACTTTTTTATTTTGTCTCTCTACCAACCCATTCGATGCTGGGTGATAGGCTAAAACGTTAACCTTTTTGATGTTGTATTGTTTACATATTTCTTGTAAGATCTCAGAATTAAATTCTCCTCCATTATCACTTATTAGTACCTTTGGGGTAGTAAAGCGACATATTACATTATCTGTTATTGCCTTTGCTACTGTCTCTGCTGTCTTATCTTTAATTGGAGCTAAAATGACAACGGGAAAAATGATCCGTTGCTACGAATAAGTATAGGTTATTATTGTATGATAATGGCATCTTGAGTAAATCAACAGCGACAACGTCCCATGGTTGATGTGGTACAGGGTAATTACCCATCGGTGCAGGTGTGATTGGGTATCCTTTGTGTTTCGCACATGATTCGCATTTGTCTATATGATTGTTTATATCTTTTCGTAATGAAGGCCAGTAATATAACAGCTGGGCTTGGTTGAATGTCTTATCCTTTCCAGGATGTCCTGCATGTGGGCTGTCGTGTATCGTTCGTAATACTTGGGGTATCATGTCATTAGGTATTACCAACTGGTTAGTATTTCTTTGGCGTTTTGGTTGTTTAGAGTTAATATTGTATAATGTATTATTGACCATTGTGAATTGTTCGAGTGGGACATGCAGTTTGGGTAATTGTATGTCATCTCCACTTTCTAACTTGTATATAACTTTAGACCATATTGGGTCAAGTCTTTGTGCCTTTGCGATATCCTCGTGGTTTGGGATATTTCCTTTGAGATCTAACGCCGCGACCTGAATTGTGTTCGGGTTCCTAGATAATGCGTCAGCTACTATGTTCATTTTACCTTGTATATAATGAATTTGTACATTGTAGTTTTCAACTGTACATTTCCATCTTGCTCTCCTCCCAGAGAGGAGTTTTTCTTTAAACATTCCCACCAGTGGTTTATGGTCGGTAAATAAGTGGATTTCGTAACCATATACCAAATCTCGAAACTTTTGTAATGTAAAAACCACTGCAAGTGCCTCTAAGTCTGTAGTGCAATAATTTTTCTCTGCACCTCTTGTTTGTCTGCTGGCAAATGCAATTGGTTGATTTTTTCCTCTTTTATCTTCCTGCATCAGTACAGCCCCTAATCCTTTAACTGATGCGTCTGTACAAATAAGAAATGATTTTGTGTAATCTGGATATGCTAAACAAGGTGCATTTGTTAGTTTAATTTGTAGATTGTTAAATACCCTTTTTTGTTCTTCTTCCCATTGGAATACAGCATCTTTTTTGAGTAGTTGAAATAGAGGAAAGGCTATATGAGAGAACTGTGGTACGAATGACCTATAGTACCCAGCCAGACCTAAAAATTGTCTAACTTCGTCAGTCGTAGCGGGTTCAGGAAAATCTCTCACTGCCTGTATTTTGTCATCAGTGGTGTGAATACCATCAGAAATTAATTTCTGGCCTAAGAAATTTATTTCCTTAAAGCAAAATTTGCATTTAGAAAGTTTAATTTTTAAACCGGCATCACTAAGCTTTTATAAGAGTAAGTCTAATTTCCTGAGATGATCCTTAAAATTCTTCATTGCGATTATAATATCGTCAAGATAGACAAATATTCCTTGTCCTAAAATTCCGGACAATACGTAATTCATAAGACGCTGGAATGTGCCTGGGGCTGTCCTCAGTCGCATTGGCATTCTTGTATATTGATAATGGCCTCTGTTTGTTGAAAAGGCAGTGTATTTATGTGACTCCTTCGATACCGGAATCTGATAATAGCCGTTTAGGAGATCGATGGTCGAGAATATATTATTCTCAGGACCAATATTCTGTAGAATGTCGCTTAGCAATGGCATGGGAAATCTGTCTGGGATTGTGTGATTATTTAGTTTACGGTAATCTACTACCGCACGCATTTCTCCATTTCGTTTGGGCACGAAGAATAATGGGGCATTCCACGGGGAGACTGAAGGCTCAATAATTCCAAGTTTTAACATTTCATCGACATACTGATTTGCAAGTGTACGTTGGGAGTGTGGTATGCAGTAAGCTGGTACGAAAATTGGTGGTGTTTCTGGGTGCACATTAATCATGTGATTAATCAAGTTAGTACACCCTAATTGTTCTCCGGGCAATGCTATGGTGTCCCTGTGTGTTTCCAGCAGGGTTAACAAATCATTGTCTTCATCAAATTCACCTGAGTGAATTAAATTCTCTTTTATTCTTTCTCTATCCGTAGATTTTATCTCACTTGTCACTCCAGCTATAACTGTTTCCTTCACAGGGGCAGGACATTTTTCAATATTAACTATGCAAGTCCCCTTTTTCAACTGAATTCCCCATTCCTGTGATTTATTATGAATATCTGAGTTTGCCCTTCGTCATTCGTATGACATAATGCGTTTTCTACTGACAATCCCTTTACAAAATTCTTCTAAGACAAGAACAGTACTATTCCGTAATTTGCTCTTTATGGTAACTTTCATGTAGGAATTAGGTGGTATAACTAAATCATTAGTGAGATGGGCTGGAAAAATTGATAAATCAGTACTGTTATCTGGGTCACAAATTCTGGAGGATGAGGTTGGTGGCGGGAGTGGATCTATACACTCATCTGTTTGTGTATGTTTGTTTAAGCTTTTAATATTACCAATTGTTTTTGGCTCTCTTCTACCAATCGGTGAGGGCTCTGAAGGTATTTCCTCTATGAATTCATTGTCAAAGTCTATTCCATTCATTTGTGGGAGTATGGTTATGTTCTCAGCTCTCATGGATCTTAAGCCCAGTAACATATGAGCTTTAATTGCTAAGTTTTCAACGATATAGAAAAATGCAGAGAATGGTCTTGTAGTCTCTGTGAAACTGATATTTAATCTTATCATACCTTTCACTGTAATTTGTTGTCCATCTACCGTGTATAAATTTAAATTAGCTTCATCCAGAAAAGTTACTTTCTTTTTATTTTTAAGAATTCTATTTATTTCTTCATGTGTTATTAAGTTCACTGGAGAGCCTGTATCTAAAAATAAGGAAACGTTTTGATCCTCACATACAGCTGGTATCAAGATACACTCATTTCCCATCATGCCTCCTATGTGAATTTTAGACTTGTTCTTCTTTACGTTTGTTTGTTTTTTGTCATGACTTGGTCTTTCCCCGATTTGAACATAGAAACAATTTTTTCTACTGTTTTGCAATCACTGGTCCAGTGCCCTTGGTATCTATGATGCCTACAGTAAGGACCAAAACCTTGTGTCTTTTGCTTGTCCTCTTTTGCTTTGATAAAGCATTCATACCTTGTGTGTCCTGGTTTTGCACAATAATGACATAGAATGGACCTATCCCTTGACTGTTACCTACGATGTGATTTCCCATAAGTAGTGTTGTTTATGGCGCGAGACCTGCTCGGGCTGCGCGAAAACTTATGAAACTGCCTGTAGCCTGGCGTCAGTGATCGAGGCCTTGTCATGTTTGGTTGTTTGGTCTGCCTGCTTTCGGGTCGCGATCGATTTTGTTCTCTGTTTGGGGTCGGTGTAGATGTTTTCACAGCTGATACTGTCTCAGGTACCCTCATTCTACTAGAATGTGCATGTGTGTTGACGATACCTGCTTTACTGCACTGCATCTCTACCTCGTTCATTAAGTCTAGCAAGCACATTCCTGGGGTGTACGCGATCGTCTTGGCGATCTTAAGGGTCCTATCAGGTAATTTACACAAGCCAGTTACATAACCAATGATGTCCACGACGAGGTCTGGGGACATCTTTCCATCATCTGTTATCCAATTTGAGTTTTCCAAAGTAACTAACAATGTTCTTTTGGTTGTGGAGACATCAGCAGTTATTTCACTGAGCACATGGTTTGTAGTGTGCTCCCTTACAAGATCTACAATTTTATGTAATTCTGGAATTATACCTGGCAAGAAGTTCATACCTCCAGAAAATTTCTTCAAAAATTCAGTTTTAAATTCATCATATGTCCTAGCCTTATGGAGCTTGTCTGAGCGCAGTAAATTGCTTGCTGGACATCTTTCCTGGCTTAGGCAAGATGAAAAAATAGCAATTTTCTCTTGTTCATCTAGTATGTGGCGCTTGATGAACATTTGTTCGCACTGACTGACTAATGAAATGACATCAATGTGATCTTTGTCTGTGCCAGAGAATTTTGGGGCAGTTTTATCCTCGTGATACACAAACACTTGAGGTGTGGTTGTTAGATCAGCGGTATTTGTTTCTTGATTCATTTTCACTGTTTGCTCTGTTAATTCAACTTGGACGTGTTTATCGTTGTGTGAGGGAACGGTGGAATATGTATGACCGGACCGGTGAACCCTGTTAAGTATATTGGCATATGTGTGCAAGTCAGCGACAAAGTCCGCACTTGCTACGTCAGAGGGGGTTTCCCACTCATCATCTGAAACTGCCGTATTTGTTTCTTGGTCTTTAGTTTGTGGTGAGGTTTGTACAAGGGGTGGGTTGCCTTGGTGCTCTCTTAATTGTTAGTCTGTTGTTGTGGCTAATTGTGTGTCATCTGGTATTAACGTGGCTGGTGGCGAAAATAATCCTGTCATTAAGATATGGTGTTATGAAATACGCCTTTTGTTTATTTATGTCCTAACAAAATAGACGAATAAATAAGTTGAAATAAATGATAGATAGTGAGTGTATAAGTGTATATATGGAAATAAGTAAAAAAGTTGAATATAGCTAATTTTAGCACTGAGAAGAAATGAGTAAGTATAATTTTACCCACTTGATACAAATCGTAGAGGTGTGTCGATACAAAAGTCGATCTCGGAAGAAAAATGCAGGTTTGATTGAAGATCTCTTGATAATTCTAGTGCTGTGTTGATGGACGATATTACTTAGGAAATTCCATGGCCTGGTGCTTGTGGTGGTTAACAGCTGTCCCAGGCAAACCTCAGCATAGAACGTCGAATTTCCAACTCAACTGTGGAAATAAATGAGTATGAATAGGAGTTATGTGAATAATGAGTAATGAGTAGTGGGTGAGAAGTGCCTGGTGTCAGTCACACGTTGCTTGGCGTGGCAGACTCGCGTTGTGATGTCATCTCAGCACATGGTGACGTCGGCTTCCCACACTGGTAGCTGTGGTGAGTAAATGAGTAGCGATGAGTAACTTGAGTGCAGATGAGTGAGTAAGATGAGTTGTGAATATGGACTTGGTATTTGCTTCGTCGTCTTGACCTCTTCACTCCTGTGTCAGCGGTGGAGGTTGGGGGACGGTAGCAGAGAGAGGAGGGTGAGGTCTGGTAGTTGTGAATTGTGAGTCATGTCTCACTTTCCATTTGTTTGTTTTGTTTTTCTTCCTCGAGGTATTCATGGTTCTTTTTTCTTGTGATTTACTTGTTGTAGGATGAAGGCTGCCGCTACTTGTAGGTGCGTGTAGAAGATTATACAGACGACTCGTAGAGTTGTTACTTGTAGTTGATTGTAGATGGTTGTAGTGTAGTTTGTTCACTGTAGAACTGAAGTTAATCTTGTAGAGTGTCGCCTGCTTTTGTAGAAATTCACTGTTGATTCGAAGACGAGGTGCGTTCTTTTCGCTGCTACCAAATGTCATAAAAAGACTTTGTAGTTACTTGTAGAGAAGTTATATATATTAGACTTGTGGACGAGCGGTTGTTATACTTGAGTTGTTTGTACGTTGATAATCTTGGTTCCCTTTTGTCATGCAATGACAGGAGAGGTAAAGAATAGTATGGGACTATTTTTATTTGTCTTGGAAATATTAACAGAGTCTCTCACACACGAGTGAGTATAAGTAGAGTCCCTGTCTCCCTGTCTCGCTCTCTCTCTCTTTCAAGTTGCCAAGCCTTTCTCCCCACTACCTGCCGATTCTATGGCCTCTCTTCTTCTGAGCTCTCTTTCCTAAATGCTGGTGAAACAGGAGTCGTGTCACGTGTGTTCCCTGTGGTTGGAAAGTTCTAGAAGCCTGTGTGTGAGTATGTGTGTATGTGTGTGTATGGTCACTAGGCTTTGTTCACCTGGTGTATCGCTGACAAACTAACTGCATCATCTCCTGACTGGCTACTTCGTAATCTGTCGTCAGCTTTTCCTCAGTGTAACCTTCAAGATCATTTCCCATTCCCAGGCTCGCATAGAGCTGTCTATCTGTCTATTTATCTATCTATCTATTATGATTTGTAAATATAATATGGACTCATAACAATAAAACTGGCCGGCGGTTTGAAGGCTAAAGATATTATCCAGTGATGAGTGACATGAGCAAAGGCACTGGATTATTCTCACTTTGCATAGTCCAAAGTTGCCATCTCTCCTTCGTGAATACTGAGTTGTAACAATAAATTACAGTAAGGTGACACTCGTATGTGTGTGCTCATCACAAAAAAGTGGTAGGTCATAATGTTGTCATTTTCTGTTACTGAACTTGAAACGGGCTGCAAAGGACGAAAATCTAAGCCAAGTTAGGGTCAAGAAACTGCAAAAAAGTTGATGGTGAACGACGTGAAAGGAAGTAAAGCTCACTAGTTTTGAGCAGTCTGGGGTTTAGTTCAGGTAGTTGGGTTTTCGCACTTATAACAGCTTGAACAGTTACAGTAAAATCTTACCCTCATATTTTAGGAGTTGCAGCCACTAGTTGCAACCCCATGCTCATCTGAATATAAACCTGTTGGACTGCAGTCTGAAACTGCCCTTCTTCCGCAGCCTACCATCCTTCTTTCGGGGGAGAGGGAGGGGACTGAGGAACTCCTGTCGGGCATTAGATGCTACCACTTGGAAACGCCTCTCTTCAGCACCTCCCCTCATGTGAAAGGCATATGCAAGGCAGCTGCTACAATATATAACTGTCTATACGCTAGTAAAGTGCGTTTTGTGAGTGCGTGACAAGCGAGCAAGTGTTTGTACATACACCTATGATCATACTTTTTCTTGTTGTAAATTTCCAGCATTTCTGGAGAGATAGTTGAACAATAACAGAAGAATAATTGAGGCAAAATATCTACTTCTTCACGTTTTCTCTCACGTTTTCTCTCTGCATGTGCATATTGGGAGGCGCCATAGCATTAATCACAGGCACAATATTCATATTCTCTGCTCCCGACTTGCCGTGTCAACGAACTGCGTCGGTAAACGCATGGCTATTGATCGAATGATAAAACCCAGAAATGGGGCAATTACTTTGCTGATCTCAACCCCTAACCATAGAAAAAAAACATTCATGTAAAATTATGAACGTAATATCCGATTTTTTATTGTTAGAATTCATGCAAGAAAACACAGTGGTACAGGAGGAATTCTTTTATAATTCAATTTCATAGTGAAGCATGTCAATTGAAGCTCTCAGTACATTCTCTTGGAAAGCTGGGATTCCAAGGGTTTCTTTGGTTTCATGAGTAAATATATAGCTAAAACAAAATTTATTGAATGTATTAAGTACCTGCTTAAAAAGTCTCTTCTCTATCTCATAAATGTTGTTAGCCTCTGAAAACCATCGCAATCGGGCCGGATCATGTCGGGCCGATCATTTCTCAGCTGAAGGTAGAGTAAACAATGCTTTGCTCGCTGTGCTCACTCGCTGGTAATTAAACCATTCCTAAGTGAGAAAGCACTACCTTGGATTTAATACAGACAGTAGATAGTGTTGCCGAAGTGATGACAAATATGTCAAGTGTAGTGCATAGGAAGACTTCTGGCCATTGGAGAATAAAGTGTCAAGTCCATTCCCACATATACAAAAAAGTAAACAAATGAATAAATAAATGAATAAAAAATCAGATATCACTGGCTCCAGGGTAGAACATGAACCACCAACTCTTTCAGTGTTACAGTTTTTGCACGACACCCATTCACTGTCACCAGATGACTTTATCCAATTATCTTATTCAAATCCAATACCGAGAGGGTTGATGAAGGCCAAATCTAGCCTCTCTACATCAGAATCTCCCACAAGCTAGGATACAGTCTTGTGGATATTGCCAGAGTACAAGCACCTTCTCTTGCTGCAGTCGCTCAAGGGACTTCCTGTACAAGGTTGAACCCAAACACCTCTGCAGAGGACATCACTAAACCAGTTTGAATTTTGAGTTACTGGGCCCCAAATGGCTGTGTCTACAAAGTTTCGTTAAAAACTTTTACCAGCTTTCAGAGTTTTGTTATAAACATACATATATATAAACGCTTTTGTAAGATCAATGAATACAATACCGGAACATGGCTTTTTTTTTTTTTTTTTTTTTTTTTTTTTCAGGCAACAAAGTTCATAACACAGGTACTTCGCTCCTTCTGAAATAAACATTATGTTTCAAGAAGTGTTGACTCAGTCAGATGTTTTGTCATTCAGCATAACATTACCTTGGTAGTACTTTGTTAATATTCACAAGCAGGGAGATACCTCTGTTGTTGTCACAGTTTGAGCAATCCCCTTTCTTCTAGGTGGTAACAATATCAAGAATAAGCAATTCAGATGGAATTTGGTGTTGGTTCCAGATATAGTGTGAAATCATGGAGTCACTAATGAAGTAACTGGCCACCCTCTTTGATTAATTCAGACTATTTGCCATCAGGGCCAGGACTTTTGTTATTTTTCAGAGACAGAATGGCCTAACCAGTTTCTGCATGAGTAGGTGGGAAATAGAGATCTGCAGCTTGAAGAGCATCTGGGATGTTATCAAGGATATTGTGCTTCACTGAGTTTCTTTGATTCAGCAAATTATTGCAGTGTTATCCCCAACTTTGTAGTTCTGGTTGCTTGTCTTTCAGAAGCTGTCCTCTGGCTGATTTAATAAGAGTTTTCTTTTATTTGGTAGGCCCATAGATGGTTTTAATGGATTGCTGAGCCTGTGATGGTCGTTAATATCAGCCAGTCTTTGCAGCTCTTTCCCTTGCTCATCATTTGTTCTCCATGTCATACAATTTTCTCTAGGTTTCACTCCAGAGATTCTGGAATCCAGATTTTATGATTAAGGGGCTAGGATGAGCCAATCAGTTGTTATGTGCTCTATTCTTCTTTGCAAGGTCATGCATTTTTTCAACATTTTCATCAAACCAGTCTTTGTGGTGGCAAGTGGAGAAGCCTAGGAGTACTTTTGTCATGCTTTGAAGCAGTGTCTTAGCCCACCGAGTGCTGGAGCTGTACATGTACGGTGGTGCCTACATCTGTGGACAGTGACGGAACCGTACATGTATGGTCTGCATTTGCAACCGGTGTAAACACGCGAATTTTCAAATTTGGTGGGAGATGACTGGCATGGACATGGACACATCCTTCCCGTAACGGTAGATACTTCCTATATCATCCATATACGCAACAAGAGTGTCCTTGGCTCGAACAGCATAGTTACCGATGAAGAAAACAAAGATCTACCTCAACTCAATGTGTTTTTTTTTTTGGGGGGGGGGGGGGGGGGAAGCGGCCAATAAAGTCTATGGGCGTCACTCCGAAGTTTTCAGCTGCCTGCTCAAGGAGAATCGACCTCAAAATCGACCTAAAAGGCTTCTGTGAGTACTTTTATGGTTAGTCTCCACGTTTTCTCATCATTTCTAACCTGTCTAGCAAAAAAAAAATGGTCGAAAATTGGCTGGCACCACAGCTCCATGAGGGTCCAAAGTCTGCTGGCACACGGCAGGTTAATGTTCAGCCACTCTGCATCTAGGTTTGTTGCATTATTGTTCAAGTCAGTTGGTGGACACTGAGTGAGCATGTCTGTAATAGTGCTGCTAAAGGCGTTGCAAGTTCCTGTACCTTTTAAAATGCAAGTTTAGTTTCTTGGAGGATGGTCTATGGTGCAATTTGGTGAGCAAAAAGTTATGGTCTGTTAAACACACAGCACCTCTTAAAGCTTGGCTTATAAAAACCTGTCTTCTGTCTCACTGCCTTACAATGAAAAGGTGGCAATGTCTAGATCGTGGGTGCATCCATGTGGTCTTGTGTTTATTCTTCAGTTGAAAAGAATGGTGTTGGAGATGACCAGACTGTGTTCTGAGCATCAGGGAAGCCATCTAAGCACATTGGTGTTCATATTAACAACAATATGGCAGCAATAATGCCTTGCCAGAAGTGACTATCATTTCCTACTCGGGCATTAAAATCTCCAAGCAGGATGAATTTGCCATTATGTGGTACTGAGTAAATGGTAGCATCTAGAGATACACAAAAGAAATCTTTGACGGTGTTGTCAGAGTTATGTCTTGGGGAATAGGCAGTGATGAGTGTTGCATATTAGCCTTTAGAAAGTGATATGTGCCAGGACATCAGCTTCTTTGATATACCCACAGGTGATTCTTGGATATTCTGGCGTAGGTTGCTTCAGACTGCAAAACCAGTAGCAACTGTATCATGGTCTCTTTTTAAATTTTCTGGGTATCACCTCCACAAATAGGTATATCTTTCTTCTCCTTCTGTTAGGGTGCCCTCTTCAGTTCATTAGCAGTAAGTTATATGGCGAGGTCGTGTGTCTTGGTCAGTATCAAGCAAGGTTCGTATATTCCAGGTGCAAGAGTCATAGGGAGTCTTTCGTTTTTTCAACAGCACTGTGGGATACTTTCACAGATGCAGTTATCGGCTGAGGTGGTGCTAGGCAGCAGATATTTGGGTTATCTTTTCCAATCCTTTCCTCATCAGGGTAAGTAATTGGTCTTCCGTTTGCAGCTGCTTAGTAGCACTGGATGCTGCTGAAGGCATGACCAGCTTTTATGCCATCATGTTAGTGACTTCTGTGTCAGTGTCGCTAGCAATTTCCAACCACATCCGTGACCTGTCACAGCCACTCAGTCCTGTCACAAGAGGTCTTTTAATTTTGATGAAAGTGTAGTGCCCAGAAGTGATAATGAGTTGTATCTAGTTTATTTTATATAACCAAAAGTTCGGTTAGGTGAGAGAGAGTGGCCGAGGCATGGCTGTTACCATGCGGACATGTCCAGAACATAGATTAATTACCTAGTTGCTAAGTCACTTTTTTTTTCCTACTGTAATTCACTAGTATTAAGTCTCTTTATAATATAAAATCTCGAGTCGATGGGAACATGTGCCTTTGTTCACATAATCCAGCATAATGTACGCGTGCGCAAAGTGATGTAAAGCATGATAATTTTCATTATTATTCGATGTAAGGGTATAAAGGGAGAGGTGATGTTGAGTAATTATTGTAACTAGAGAATGTTACTTTTTTGGGGTAACTGATTGTAAGGGGAAAGACATCACACTGAGTCTATCTCGAGTCTGTAATAATTAAAATCTTAAATTGCGTACGCCGTCATCCCCCCCTCCCCTTTGCATCACTCATGCAGTTTTGGCGTCTCACTCGCTCACCGGCCATGATAGATGGCAGCTGGTCGGTACTGTCGTCATCCTCTTCCCCCCCCCTCCAAGGAATTCTGTACGTAATTTGATATTAATGATATGTTTGGTATGTTGAAGCGCGAATAATGATATCTCATGAGTGATAATAGTGATGAAATTAAGAAACGGACTCAGGTAGAATCAAGTGTTGTCATTCCTCAGGGAGTGTAATGGTGACGCCATAAGCCTTTGGAGAAGTGAGTCCTGTGTTCCCGCTCACCTCCCCTACATTTTTGAGCTGGATAGTGAGGTATTTCCTATATATTTGTGTACTGTACTGAATAGTATTATTATTTAGTAACTAGAATACGAAATGCTACAGAGTTCTGTCTGAGCCTCAGATAAATGTGTGATTTTTGTAGGCCAAGTATTAGGTGCCTTGGGACTGTGAATTATTTATTAATGTGTTGAAATGACTTTGCAATTCAGTACTTATTAGGACTATGTTGTGAGTTAATGTTCACGTAGTTACTTTGTGATGCACAATGATACTGATGCAGTGATGATTTTCATGGTTAGAGTTACAGTTATTTATGCTTACTGTGTATGTTACAGTATATTTTTTTTCTTCTATATTATCCCTACAATAAGTATTATTTTGAGCAGACCTATGTGTCTGTAGTGCCCTGTGTTATTCTGTTATTACTTGAGATGCCGAGTGTTGTAACTCATGTTTCTTTATTATGAGACCTTCCTGATCATGTGAAGGGATTACTTGGATTGGGAAGAATAGTTATTCATTACTCATACTAACTTCTAGCGGGTCCCAGTGTGAAGGTCGAAGCACCTGAGTGAGTCACAGTCCAAGCGTGGAGGTTGAAGTACCAGTGAGTCCAAGTCCAGGCGTGGAGGTCGAAGTCCCAGTGAGTCAAGGTCCCAGAGAGGGGAAGTTAAGGTCGGGAGTGGCAGAGGACTGGACCAATGAATTTTGTGCTCAGGGGGACGATTATGAAGAAACACACTGGACCGGGACAGAGGAGCTAAGTTTTGTGGTTTTGATATTAGGACTATATAGAGATATGTTTTCCGAACAATGTGCCAACTAATTCATGTTTAATCTGTAAAGCAAGTAGCTGGGGAAGATTTCTACTTTTTTGGTCTTGTTAATACACATTCCCTCCCACTCAAACTTTATTGTTTGTATAACCCTTGAGAACTGGTGGTATAGAGCTTACCTAGTAGTTTATTAATGTGCAACTTAGAAGCATTCTGGGAAACTGCGAAGGTTGGGCTTGGGTTGGCCTAGTTGGAGACTGGCCCAGTCATTTTGGCATGCTACCACTCTTAACTTAGCCACTTGAAATGTAATAAACGCAACCGAAGAGGCCGCTAATGGGAGAGAGTCTCCATCAATCTGAGTTCCCGACCGTTCCAGCACACAGTAGTCATCAACAGTGACTTGATTTCTGCCTCTTTTGACCATGTAAAAGTCTGGATCGCAGAGGTAACAGTACAAAAGGATGATATGGGAGGTGAGTATATCAGTGGGCTTGTTCAGTGAATGGATTTGGTGTGATGGTGAGGTTGCTCAGTCCTTACCACCGCATGACTTGGCCATTCTCAGCCTGTGGTGATAGCATGAATAATCATGACGATCATTTACCGATAAGAGTTGCAGGCCTTTCGTGGGACTCCACTCATGGATATTTCGTTTGGGGTTTACTTCCGTAGCCTAGACTTAACCAAGGGTAATTCGCAAGGCAGTGGACCTGGGAACACTTAGTCTGAAATCTCACTGATGATTCCTCCAGCATGGGTAACCCTGTTCTCTTGCTGAGTCCGTGGGGATCTCCCCCCAGCTGCTACTGCCCATTAGATTTACGGGGCATGCAAACCCCCCACTGTACAGATTGAAAAAAATGTCATTAATAATTCTACCCCTTACACCATAATATCTGATGCTTTTATACATCTTTACCATGATGTTGTGTATTCTTTGCATCGATTAAGTATTTACTGTTTTTCAGTTCAACGATGACACTTGAGACTAATATATTACCAATGAGTTCCTATATATTTTATATTTATCTACACTACTAAAGTGAAATATCATACAATAGGTAGGTTAAAAGTTTTCTCAAAAGGGTCCCTAAGGGGAGGTTGAGCACTCTGTGAGGGGAGAATGAGAAACTCTGTCATCTGTTTACAGTGTCCTCCAGCCTGGAGCATTTTCTTCTCCGAGTCCCATATGAGTTAGGTCATCGACTGGTAATCCCCTAACAGGTATTTTGTTTGTATTAGACCTATGCTAGTAATATTTTGAAAGTGAAATCTGTCCTGAAAATTGTGAGGTGTGAGAAGAGTACAAAACAGCTGTGTGCAGAGGAGGGCAGAAACAGATGTGTCAGCAGTTTGACGCCTTGGGATACAATTAGAGATTCACAACCCTGACGAAAAACTGTTTTGTAATTATAAAATAAGGTGATGAATTCTTATCCTGTGCAGTGTCACCCTAACAACTAAAGGTTAGGGTGGTCAAAGGGCAGATGCATTATCTAATTCCTTGAAATACTCCTATGAAAATTTCTTTTTCACATTTTAGTATAATACTTTCATCTTGTTAATTTACCTGAAACTACTTGAAACTGTTTTAAACTATCAGGGGAGCAAGTCTGGGTGTAAGTCTGAGAGTGAACTTCAGCCAAGTTTGGCATAGTATTTTACGTCTGAGACTGGATCCTGAATGGCCTTAGTCTGGTTTACGAGTATTTATCATGCCTTGTCCAGACCTGGAACTAGTCCAGTCTTTCTGGTGTCATCTACGAGTAGTATGTATGAAGAGGCAGTACATTAATTAAGGACCGACGTCCATAGTAAGGTGCTTCGTCGACATCCGGGATGACCATACTTTCCTTCCCAGAAAATTCAGTTGAACATCCACAGCAGAGCCAAGAATTTGAATATCTCATAAACTGAAGGGTGAATGCTACTATGTAAGTCGTGGTCATAAATAATCACTTATCATCCGGTACCCTGTGCCTCAGGCTGACTCCTTTATGCGCGGCAAATCACGATGGAGTAATAGGGGCTGAGAGGGAGGGGCCAGACAGAGAAGGGGAGGTGGGTGGGGGGACGAATGATGGTGCTACGTGGAGTGAAGGAGGGGATGGACGGTAGGTAGGGGAGGGAGAATGAAATGCGAAATGGTGGTCACATTATTTGTCTATTTCCTTTCATTCAGGGCATGATATAACGGAATTAATATTCGGTCGATAATGCTGCATTACATTTTGTATAATGGCGATAGATAACAAGCTTTAGATAGGTGGTGATATCAGTTGCTGGCTCGTGAGAGAAATATACTAACGTGGCAGATCAAACATTAGTGCAGAGCCATCAAGACTGTGTGGGCCCAAATTGTGAATGCGTGGGAGCCACAGAACAAGAGGACACAGGCCCTCCTCCAACAGCACGACACGGACGAGTAAGAACTGCTCAGACGACACCAGCAGACCATCAACAACATTGTTTCCTCGCTGCCGCAAAGACTGCAAGAGGTTATTAAGAGGCAGGAGACCACTGAACTACTTACTTCTTACTAAAGTTTTCCTTGTTGCTTTGGCTTTACCAACGTCAGTAAACACTGACATAAATATATTTTGGGAGCTGGGGTAGGATTGTGTTTTATTTTCCTACGAACATTTTATGAGAGATATCGTAATTATATCCACTCATGTGTCCAGACATTAAATTTACTTATCTTTTATGGACAATTATCTTAAATAGCCTTTTCATAAAGAGATGCCATAAAATAGTTGACGTGATGGTGACTGCATAGAGGGAGTGTATACCGAGAGGATGATCATATTTACTGTGGACACAGCCATGTCAAAGGGTGCATATAATATTTAGGTCCAAAATTAATTACATGTAAGGGTAGAGGACGTTTTTTAACCCGTGGATTGCGAGTCACAGCTCAGGTTGGCTACTGTCGCGTTGCAAGCCACAGCTCAGGCTGTGCTGGCCATGCATCACTGTAAACAACTCGACCCCTAGCAAACTTACGCATGGAGCTACACAAAGACGGAGAGAGAGAGATTTTTTTTTTTTTTCGACAGATGATGCCTTGGATGTTTATCTTCAAGTTTATAACAATAAAAAAAAAAAAACGATCTCTTTTTTTCATTTTTTCACTACTCCCGTACGTAAACTTACGCATGGCCCTACGCAAAGACGGAGAGATAAAGATTTTTTTACCGGATGATCCCCTGGATGTTTATCTTCAAGTTTAAAATAAACAAAAACTAAAAAAAAAAAAAAAACACGTTTTTTGCGCGCGACAGGGTGGGATAAAAAATAAAAAAAGATAATTGCGCATTCGACGGGTTAATTAAACATTACGGAAGTCGAAGCCATCCAGATTCCATTCAGCGTCCGAAGTCAGAATACACGGATAAACACATAACAAGCTCTGTACTAATGTTTGATCTGTCACGTCAGTATATTTCTCATACGAGCCAGCCCCTTGATATCACCATCAATCTAAAGCTTAGTGTAATGCATCAGTTTCTACCGAATATTAAATCCTTTATATCATGCCCTGAATGAAAGAAAATAGACAAATATTATGACCACGACTTACTTCCCTCCCTCACCTCCCTCTCTCCACCCCCACACCATCACTCGTCCCCCCACCCGCTTTCCCTTCTCTCTCTCTGACCCCTCCCTCTCGGCCCCTCTTGCTCCACTGTGACTTGCCGCGCATAAAGGAGCCAGTTTGAGGCACGGGGTACTGGAGGATAGGTGATTATTTATGACCACGACTGTATATCTTGTACCCTTCTTCAAGTTATCGTGTGAACACCTATTTCCATTAAGTCCATTTATTCGTTCTGAGATGTTCTACGAATAATAGTTCCTCAAAAATTTCATATACTGTATTCATAGACTCCTTATTCAAATGTAATGGTCACTTATTCTGAAAGTGGATGTTCTCGGCCTATACACCACCACGAAAAGATGGTTCCCATGGGGGTACACACACACACACACACACACACACACACACACACACACACACACACACACACACACACACACACAGTACTCATATTTCTTCCAGTGAACACACACACACACACACACACACACACAGTACTCATATTTCTTCCAGTGAACACACACACACACACACACACACACACACACACACGCACAGTACTACTATTTCTTCCAGTGAACACACACACACACACACACACACACACACACACACACACACACACACACACACACACACACACACACACAGTACTCATATTTCTTCCAGTGAACACACACACACACACACACACACACAGTACTCATATTTCTTCCAGTGAACACACACACACACACACACACACACACACACACACACACACACACACACACACACACGCACAGTACTACTATTTCTTCCAGTGAACACACACACACACACACACACACACACACACACACACACACACACACACACACACACTACCGTTCTTTTGAACCAGTACACTCCCCATCCACTCCTGAACACAACGGATTTTTCCTCGCCACAGCCATCTCTCTTTCTCTCTCTCTCTCTCTCTCTCTCTCTCTCTCTCTCTCTCTCTCTCTCTCTGCAGATACACCCACACAGAAGAATACAGCCTAAATTTTCCCGTTTCGTTCCCCCTCCACGATTTTTGTCTACTGGTTCCAGGGCCATGTTGTCCATTGCTTAGGAGATTTGGCAACGTGTGTTCCTTTGGGATTCATTTTACACACTACACCTTGATATCTTCCAATATGTTACTGATGCAGTGAATCCTAGTTATAAGAGAGAGAGAGAGAGAGAGAGAGAGAGAGAGAGAGAGAGAGAGAGAGAGAGAGAGAAATTGAAAACCAAGCCAGAATGAAAGAAAAAGTGGAAACGGCAGTAAATAATAATAATAATAATAATAATAATAACAATCAGGGGTGAAAACATACTCTCCTTGTCGACAGAGAGAGAGAGAGAGAGAGAGAGAGAGAGAGAAATTCAAAACCAAGCTGGAATGAAGCAAAAAGTGGAAAAGGCAGTAATAATAATAATAATAATAAATAATAATAATAACAAACAATATTATGATAATAATAGTAACGATATCAAAATTAAGGCCTGTCAACTGCACTAAGGTCATGAAGAGAATCATTTTCTTTCTGCATCCCAATCGTCTCATAAAATACATCCCTCAGTAATCAATATGACATCCATGACTTCATATTACATGTAGGAGCAAAAGCTCGCGGACTCTTCTCTCACGGCTGAGGTAATGGAAGGTGTTACATGAATTATTTTTATGTGACTGCAATATGAAATGCACAACAAAAGAGTATGAGAAGGGACTCTGCCGTTTGGGGAGGAATGAGAAATATGGAAGAGAGGACACATCGCCGGCAGAGGACTGTCGCGAAACTTTTGCATATGGTTCTACATATGAGTGACCAGCGATAAGGAGGGGCCAACTTTGCCTATTAATCTGACCAGCGCGAGAACTGAACTTCAGGTCATTCATTTGGGAATTCGATACGTGCTAATCCATGTACTGTATCACTGTTTACCTCGATGAATTTGACGCCCCTCTGTTATGTATATACATTATTATATACTCTGTCCATTTTAACTAAGCCTAAAATCCCATCTCTTCGTCTTGAATGATCACCTATAGTAGCAGAATAAAATTAGAAT
Source organism: Coenobita brevimanus (assembly GCF_032717465.1). Classification (NCBI taxonomy): domain Eukaryota; kingdom Metazoa; phylum Arthropoda; class Malacostraca; order Decapoda; family Coenobitidae; genus Coenobita; species Coenobita brevimanus. The sequence goes on from NC_137055.1 coordinate 8,836,190, forward strand.
ATGATGCTAGCCACAAACCAGCGCTATATCAAGACTGTAAAGCCGTAGTATTGTCTTATTCTATCATAGAGCTACGGGAAATATGCTGCTTGGACGAAGATCTCCACCAAGTTCATGTGAATGAACTATAGGTTTTTTGCATTAACTTGGCCTAGATTTTCGTCCTTTTAAGCCTATATCCTGTACTTCAGTTGCACAAAAAACACACACACACACACACACACAGAACTATGTCCCTGCATCCTTTCTATAGCACTTTTCCATGACTATCCTTGTATCCTACTGTCAATACATTAAACTCAGCATTCAAACTAAAGAGATTGCAATTTTAGGCCAAGCTAAAGTACAAGTGGTATAGCCACATCCAACTCGCCTCACGGCCAGCACCCAAGCACAATGATAATATCCATTCTCGTTGGCCTAGGACTTTGTAATACTGTTAGGACTCCATATTATAAATACAATTAATTATAGAAAACATGATAGATAGATAGATAGATAGATAGACAGAGCACCAGGCAAGCCTGGGAACGGGAAATGAGCTTGCAAGTGAAAGTGAGGAAATGTTGACAATACACTGGAAGCAGCAAGTCAGGGGATGATATAGGTAGTGTGTCAGCGAGATAAGCATACGAACATTGCCTAGTGACCGTACACACACATACACACATACTCACACACAGGTTTCTAGAACATTCCAACAACAGTGTAACACACGTGACATGACCCCTGCTACACCAGAATTTAGGAAGCAGAGCTCAGAAGGAGGCTAGCTATAGAACCGACAGGTAGTGGAGAGAGTGAACAAGAAGAGGGGTCCAACTAGACTTACTTAGTATATTAAGTCTCTGTAATACATACACTGCTCAACTTAAGATTTTCTCTGAAGATATTAAATCAAGATCAACTCCCTGTATTCATCTTCATCTCCTACTACAAGAATCGAGAGTCACATTGGAGGCAGCGAACGTACGGACCTCGTCTACGAATCTACAGTGAATTTCTACAAAAGCAGGCGAGACTCTACAAGATTAGCTTCAGTTCTACAGTGAATTCCTACAAAATACAGCCTACGAGCCTATGAGCCTATAAGTCTACAAAACAACTCTATAATCTTCACGTAACTTCAAGCAGCAGCAAGAAGAATAAAAAACAAAGCAAGTAAAGAAAAAGAAAGACCAAAGCAACAAGCACACAAAACCCCAACACTCTCTCCCGCCTACCTCCATCGCTGACGCAGAGGTCAAGACACACAGCAAAACACCAGAGCCACATTTATAATGCATCTTACTCACCTTTCTTCACCCAGGTTACGCATCGCTACTCAGTTACTCACCACAGCTACCAGTGTGGGAAGCCGACGTCACCATGTGTATCTGCTGAGATGACATCACCACGCGAGTTTGCTGACACAAGGCCACGCCAGTCAACATGTGACTGACACCAGGCACTTCTCACCCACTACTCATTACTCATTATTCACATAGTTCCTACTCATACTTACTTATTTCCACAGTATTGAGTTGGAAATTCGACGTTCTATGCTGAGGTTTGCCTGTGACTACAGCTGTTAACCACCACATGCACCAGGCCATGGAATTTCTTGAGTAATATCGTCCATCAACACAGCCCTAGAATTATCAAGAGATCTTCAATCAACCCTGCATTTTTCTTTCGAGATCGACAGTTGCATTGACACGCCTCTCCGATCTGTATCAAGTGGGTGAAATTAAACTTAGTCATTTTTTCTCAGTGCTAAAATTAGGTATATTCAACTCCTTTACTTATTTCTATATATACACTTATACACTCACTATCTATCATTTATTACAACTCATTTACTCATCTATTTAGTTAGGACATAAACAAAAGGCGTATTTCATAACACCATACCTTAATGACAGGGATATTTTCGCCACCACCCATGTTAATACCAGATGAAACACAATTAGCTCCAACAACGGATTCACAATTAGGAGATCACCAAGGCAACACACCCATTGTACAAAACTCAACACAAACTAAAGATCAAGAAATAAATACGTCAGTTCTAGATGATGAGTGGGAAACCCCCTCTGACGTAGAAAGTGAGGACTTTGTTGCTGACTTGCACACGTATGCCAATATACTTAACAGGGTTCACTGTTCCGGCCAAACCTATTCCACCATTCCCTGACACAACGATAAACAAGTCCAAGTTAAATTAACAGAGCAAACAGTGAAAATGAATAATGGAACAAATAACGCAGATCAAACATCCCCACCTCATGTTTATGTTTACCATGAAGATAAAACTGCCCCAAAATTCTCTGGCACAGAAAAAGATCGTATTGACGTCATTTCATAAGTCATTCAGTGCGAACAAATCATTATCAAACGACACATCCTAGATGAACAAGAGAAAATTGCCATTTTTTCTTCTTGCATAAGCCAGGAAAGATGTCCAGCAAGCAATTTACTAAGATCAGATAAGCTCCACAAAGCTAGGACATATGATGAATTTAAAACTGAATTTTTGAAGAAATTTTATGGAGGTATGAACTTGCCAGGTATAATTCCAGAATTACATAAGATTGTAGATCTTGTAAGGGAGCACACTACAAACCATGTGCTCAGTGAAATAACTGCTGATGTCTCCACAATCAAAAGAACATTGTTAGTTACTTTGGAAAACTCAAATTGGATAACAGATGATGGAAAGATGTCCCCAGACCTCGTCGTGGACATCATTGGTTATGTAACTGGCTTGTGTAAATTACCTGATAGGACCCTTAAGATCGCCAAGACAATCGCGTACACCCCAGGCATGTGCTTACTAGACTTTATGAACGAGGTAGAGATGCAGTGCAGTAAAGGAGGGATGATCGACACACCCGCACATTCTAGTAGAATGAGAGTACCTGAGACAGTATCAGCTGTGAAAACATCTACACCGACCCCAAACAGAGAACAAAATCGATCGCGACCCGAAAGCAGGCAGACCAAACAACTAAACGTGTCGAGGGTTCGATCACAAACGCCAGGCTACAGGCAGTTTCATAAGTTTTCGCGCAGCCCGAGCAGATCTCGCGCCACAAACAACACTACATATGGGAAGTCACCTCGTAGGTCACAGTCAAGTGATAGGTCCATTCTATGTCATTATTGTGCAAAACCAGGACACACAAGGAATGAACGCTTTATCAAAACAAAAGAGGATAGACAAAAGACGCAAGGATTTGGTCCTTAATGTTGGCATCATAGATGCGAAGGGCACTGGATCAGTAACTGCAAAACAGTAGAAAAAAATTGTGTCTATGTTCAAATCCGGGGAAAACCAAGTCATAACAAAAAACGAACAAACGTAAAGAAAAGCAAGTCTAAAATTCACATAGGAGGCATGTTGGGAAATGAGTGTACTGTATGTGAGGATCAAAACGTTTCCTTATTTTTAGACACAGGCTCTCCAGTGTACTTAACACAAGAAGAAATAAACAGAATTTTTAAAAATAAGAAGAAAGTAACTTTTCTGGATGAAGCTGATTTAGATTTATATACGGTAGATGGAAAAAAAAATTACAGTAAAAGGTATGATAAGGTTAAATATCAATTTCACAGAGACTACATGACCATTCTCTGCATTTTTCTATATCGTTGAAAACTTAGCAATTAAAGCTCATATGTTACTGGGCTTAAGATCCATGAGAGCAGAGAATAAAACTTTACTCCCACAAATGAATGGAATAGACTTTGACAATGAATTCATAGAGGAAATACCATCAGAACCCTCACCGATTAGTAAAAGAGAACCAAAAAGAATTGGTAATAGTAAAAGCTTTAACAAACATACACAAAGAGATGAGTGTATAGATCCACTCCCACCACCAGCCCCAGCCTCAAAAATTAGAGACCCAGATAACAGTACTGATTTATCAGTTTTTCTCGCCCATCTCACCAATAATTTAGTTATACCACCTAATTCCTATATGAAAGTTACCATAAAGAGCAAATTACGGAATAGTACTGTTCTTGTCTTAGAAGAATTTTGTAAAGGGATTGTCAGTAGAAAACGCATTATGTCAGATGAATGACAAAGGGCAAACTCAGATATTCATAATTAATCACATGAATGGGGAAGTTCAGTTGAAAAAGGGGACTTGCATAGTTAATACTGAAAAATGTCCCGTCCCTGTGAAGGAAATAGTTATAGCTGGAGTGACAAGTGTGATAAAATCTATGGATAGAGAAAGCATAAAAGAGAATTTAATTCACTCAGGTGAATTTGATGAAGAAAATGATTTGTTAACCCTGCTGGAAACACACAGGGACACCGTAGCATTGCCCGGAGAACAATTAGGGTGTACTAACTTGATTAATCACATGATTAATGTGCACCCAGAAACACCACCAATTTTCGTACCAGCTTACCGCATACCACACTCCCAACGTACACTTGCAAATCAGTATGTCGATGAAATGTTAAAACTTGGAGTTATTGAACTTTCAGTCTCCCCGTGCAATGCCCCATTATTCTTCGTGCCGAAACGAAATGGAGAAATGCGTGCGGTAGTAGATTATCGTAAACTAAACAATCACACAATCCCAGACCGATTTCCCATGCCATTGCTAAGCGACGTTCTACAGAATATTGGACCGGAAAATAGTATATTTTCCACAATCGATCTACTAAATGGCTATTTCCAAATACCGGTTGAAGAGGAGTCACGTAAATACACTGCCTTTTCCACAAATAGAGGACACTACCAATATATAAGGATGCCGATGGGACTGAGGACAGCCCCAGGCACATTCCAGCGTCTTATGAATTACGTATTGTCCGGAATTTTAGGACAAGGAATATTTGTTTATCTTGACGATATTATTATCGCAACGAAAAATATTACAGATCATTTCAAGAAATTAGACTTACTCTTACAAAAGCTGAGTGATGCTGGTTTAAAAATTAAGCTTTCTAAATGCAAATTTTGCTTTAAGGAAATAAATTTCTTAGGCCACAAATTAAGTTCTAATGGTATTCACACCACTGATGACAAAATACAGGCAGTGAGAGATTTTCCTGAACCCACTACGACTGACGAAGTTAGACAATTTTTAGGTCTGGCTGGGTACTATAGGTCATTCGTACCACAATTCTCTCATATAGCCTTTCCTCTATTTCAACTACTCAAAAAAGATGCTATATTCCAATGGGAAGAAGAACAAAAAAAGGCATTTAACAAACTAAAAATTAAACTAACAAATGCACCTTGTTTGGTATATCCGGATTTCACAAAATCATTTCTTATTTGTACAGACGCATCAGTTAAAGGATTAGGGGGTGTACTGATGCAGGAAGATAAAAGAGGAAAGAATCAACCAATTGCATTTGCCAGCAGACAAACAAAAGGTGCAGAGAAAAATTATTGCACTACAGACTTATAGGCACTTGCAGTGGTTTTTGCATTATAAAAGTTTCGAGATTTGGTATATGGTTACGAAATCCACTTATTCACCGACCATAAACCACTAGTGGGTATGTTTAAAGAAAAACTCCTCTCTGGGAGGAGAGCAAGATGGAAATGTACAGTTGAAAACTACAATGTACAAATTCATTATATACAAGGTAAAATGAACATAGTAGCTGACGCATTATCTAGGAACCCGAACACAATTCAGGTCGCGGCATTAGATTTCAAAGGAAATATCCCAAACCACGATGATATCGCAAAAGCACAAAGACTTGACTCAATATGGTCTAAAGTTATATACAAGTTAGAAAGTGGAGATGACATACAATACCCAAACTGCATGTACCACTCGAACAATTCACAATAGTCAATAATACTTTATACAAGATCAACCCGAAACAACCAAAACGCCAGAGAAATAATAACACGTTCGTTGTACCTAATGACATGATACCCCAGGTATTACGAACGATACACGATAGCCCACATGCAGGACATCCTAGAAAGGATAGGACATTCAAACAAGCCCAGCTGTTATATTACTGGCCTTCATTACCAAAAGATATAAACAATCATATAGACAGATGCGAATCATGTGCAAAACACAAAGGATACCCAATCACACCTGCACCAATGGGTAATTACCCTGTACCACATCAACCATGGGACGTTGTCGCTGTTGATTTACTCAAGATGCCATTATCGTACAATAATAACTAATACCTATTCGTAGCAACGGATCATTTTTCCCGTTATGTCATTTTAGCTCCAATTAAAGATAAAACAGCAGAGACAGTGGCAAAGGCAATAACAGATAATGTAATATGTCTCTTTACTACCCCAAAGGTACTAATAATGATAATGGAGGAGAATTTAATTCTGATATCTTACAAGAAATATGTAAACAATACAACATCAAAAAGGTTAATGTTTTAGCCTATCACCCAGCATCTAATGGGTTAGTAGAGAGACAAAACAAAAAAGTATTAGATGTGCTACGACACATTCTCAATGCAAATTATGCAAGCTGGGATGATTGGATTCCCAGAGTAGAAGCCTCAATTAATGGATCTATAAATAAATCCATAGATGACACACCACATTTCATTATATATGGGACAGATAAAAAACTACCATATGAGCTCCTAGAAGGTGACAGTCTGCCCATATACAATTACGATGATTACTCTAACCTCCATTTACGTGAATTCCAGGACATACACAAAAGAGTCAAAAGACAATTAACGATGTCCAAGGAAGAAATGCCGGAGGCATTTAACAAGAAGGCAAGAGATTCGCCTGTCAGCTTAGGAGACATTGTTTATGGTATCATTCATACGAGAGACAATAAATTATCCCCAAATTTGAGGGCCCATACAGAGTAATTAACATAAAAGCAAACAAAGTTTTAATTAAGTCACTGTCTAGTGGCGAAGAGAAACAAGTTCATATTGACCATTTAAAACGAGTTTCAAGGGAATTATCCAATAATTATTCAGCATCGGATACAACCGAACAGACGAACGTAACTCAAGAAACCAAGCAAGAAAACAACAATAATTACAAAAATAAATTAAGGTCATATGCCAAACAATCAAACATAGGTGCAACTGTTCCAATAAAATCTACAGTACATCATTTACGAGATTTAAATATCGATTTAAACTCCTTCTATAAATAAAATAACAATCAAGTTATTGTTCTACGTTAGTCAACCGTAACGCACAATAAAATATCGATTTAAACTCCTTCTATAAATGAAATAACAATCAACCGTAACGCACATCATCACTATCATCGACCACAGCATGATCATATTAGGAAATCAATAGATTTTTTTTTTTTTTTTTTTGTCGGTAGGTAGCGATGGACTTAAGCTATGGATTCTCCTCTACATAGCAAGAGGATATGCGCACTTAGACCCCCAACACACAGTACGGCAAGGATGCCTCATAGCTCCAACGGCCACGACTTCAATCGTAAAAGACGTCATGAGTACTGAAATAAGTCTGGATTACTTGTGTGAATTACCTTCTTATCTAGAAAATATCGCGAAACCAATGCGAACCTTGGACTTCATGATAGGAGGCTATGTTTCACAAGCACATAACACAAAGGAAGTGAATGAAATAATGAAGTTAGCGAAATGGAAAATAGAACAGGCTAAGTCAACTATGATCATCATGATCCAAGATCTCCCACCTTATGGAACGGAGGTATTGAGCGACAAGAACAACATCACACGTACTCGCCAAAAGCGCGGTTTGTTCGACCTGGGTGGCGCAGTTCTTGGGAACAACTTTGCATTGGCTACAGAGGATGATCTTAAAGATATAAACAACAAATTTAATAAAATAGCTCAGGTACTATAAACAACAAATTTAATAAAATAGCTCAGGTACTAACATACCAAGATAAATTCATCACAGGACATAACTCAGCAATGAAGACAATTGTGAAAAATCTGAAAAAGGCAGAAAACATAGCTCTCGAAAGTGTAGATAAAATAAATGAAATGGAAGGTAACATAACACTTTTCCAACACTTCTCCATCATCACAGAATATATTGACACAATTCTACTACAATTAGACAACACTAGAGTTCGTTACAGAGCACTTATGAAAGGAATTTCGAATGCTGGTGATGGCAAGATCACAATTGACTTACTCTCAGTTCATGAGCTACGTCAGGTAATTAGTCAAGGCATACATAAACATAAAATGAAGCCGTTGTTCCGAAGTAGGGACTTCATGCAATATTATCCATATTTAGAAGCAACACTAACACCAACATCAGTAGTAGTTCATGTACCATTCATAACGGAAAACCTGTTCACAGTATACCAAATACACCCCTTCCCCTCTAAAAATAATAACACTTTGGTCATCATCAACATCAACACAGACACCGAACTCATCATGGTCTCCAAGAGACGGAACACTGTCACTTTCGCAAGTGAATCAACGATTGTACGAAAGTTCCGCACATCATTCCATGCTGTTCATTTTTGTCCTGCCTACATTTTCACGTTTCAGCCTACTGATACAGTCCCTTGTGAAATGGCTATCATCAGAAATAACAATATTCATAATCATTGCAACTTCACTTTTGCTCCAGATAAGCTTGTACACCATCATCGCATCGGACACTCACAGTTTTTTTATTTCACTCATAACACATCAGTTTACATAGTCTGTCCAGATATACCACCATCTCATACTTCAGCATCAGGATTGTACATAGCACCGGACTACTGTGCTGTATTTACACCAGCCATGTCCACTTTATCCACCATCAATCACTACGCCATTCTCAATCATACACACAAACATTTCCACCCACTGCCTGATATGGACTTAAACATGAGCACAAGTATTAAGTTGACTTCACCTAAGTTTGAAACTATGCAGCTGATCAATGAAACAATGAAGCCCTGGGAAGATTTGAGTTTGAGTATGTTCAACCCATATTATGTGTATAGCCCAGCACCTACTGTCTTTATAGTCTTCTGCATTGTATTTGCAGTACTGCTGTTCGCAATGCACAGAATGCATGCAAGAATTGCAAATTTGGAGTCAGTATTTAGTGGGGGTAGAGTTAGCATCCAAGTTAACCCCCCTGAATGAAGTGTACATATTTTGTATATAGTATATCTATCTATCTATCTATCTATATATATATATATATATATATATATATATATATATATATATAGTACAAAGAAGAATGACCCATGATATAGAAGTATGGCATACCAGTAGCATTATCTTTAAATGAAATATTAATAACTCTTACCATAATCTTAATTTTAAACTATTTCTTTTCTTGCATGTATGCATTTCACTACAATAACCCATGTACATACTGTATTACAGTTAAATAGTTTAACTTTAGTGCATTTATTCAAATATGTATACAACTTGTTTAAAATGTAATATTACTAGATCAATGCAATTTACTATGAATATTATATGTATACAATATTATAATCAATATTATGTACTAATAGATTAGCATATGTCAATGATAATTACTGTCGGAGAACCTCCAGCGCGTGACTGAGCAATGTTAGGACTCCATATTATAAATATAATTAATTACAGAAAACATGATTGATAGATAGATAGATAGACAGAGCTCCAGGCAAGCCTGGGAACGGGAAATGAGCTTGCAAGTGTAAGTGAGGAAATGTTGACAATACACTGGAAGCAGCAAGTCAGGGGATGATATAGGTAGTGTCAGCGAGATAAGCATACGAACAATACCTAATGACCATACACACACATACACACATACTCACACACAGGTTTCTAGAACATTCCAACAACAGTGTAACACACGTGACACGACCCCTGCTACACCAGAATTTAGGAAGCAGAGCTCAGAAAGAGGCTAGCTATAGAACCGACAGGTAGTGGAGAGAGTGAACAAGAAGAGGGGTCCAACTAGACTTACTTAGTATATTAAGTCTCTGTAATACATACACTGCTCAACTTAAGATTTTCTCTGAAGATATTAAATCAAGATCAACTCCCTGTATTCATCTTTAACTCCTACTACAAGAATCGAGAGTCACAATACTTCTTTCTTAGCTGCTTAGTTTGCATTCTAGAAATAAACAGAGTGATCCGTGTGTTGTGCCCCCCACTCTTGTGTGTTGCGGAGACGGTTCATATCTGCTGTATGAGCATCAAGGACTTTTGGGCTGCCTCTTGACATTACTAATCAAACGTGCAATCGAAGGGAGTAAAAAAAAAAAAAAGAAAAAAGAAAAAAAGAAAGATAAAGAAAAAAGGCAGACACTAAAAAGCATGAAAAGTGTTACGGCAAGGTGAAAATGACGGAAAGTAAAACTCTGGTAACAATTACTCGTCCGTCTCCATAGCACAAGAAAATTGGGTTGTGCAGTATGTGGGCCACTCTGTATAATAAGGCAGATTCTTATTAGTGTCCTCTCCCCCTTTCCCTTTCTACGCTCTCTGCCTTCTGTGCTAGGGTGGGATTCTCAAACATACGACGAATTCACTGTCGTCACTTAAATTTGTTTTTGCGGTAAGAACAAAAGATATAGGAAGACTGGGAGCGCATCCTTCCGTGTCCTTCCTGTGAAATTTGATAACTTGCGATGATTTTTCCTCTCGTAATTACTGTAAAATGTGTTTGTACAGAAAGGATACGATAAGGGTATGATCTGCACTCTCACTGTACATCCTTGGAAAGCAAATCACAGTTTCGACAGAGCTGATCATAAAACTGTTTGTGAGTCCTGGCCCTGGTTACCACATGCGGTACTAATTTTTCTGCTAAATCTCCGTTACCATTCCCACAATTATTACTACATTATTCCCTATTGACAATTTATCCACCGCTACTATATACTGTACTGACAAATTAAGTTGGCTGATCTGATGATGGTCACGAAGAATCGCTGCGGAAATGATAGACCTACAGGAAATATGCAATACGACGAAAGCCTCTGACCAGTTAAGGTGAGAGAAATATGATAATGTTAAAATGCTGTTGTCATTCTCAGTCACCATCGCATCATCCCACTAACCTGCTCGCTACAACAACTATATTCCTGCTTTATCCTTGTCACTGCCGCACGAGTTTACTCAGTAAAAGGCGAGACCCATCCTTTACTGTTATTACTCATATCTGGCCTTAAACTGCAATCTATCCATCTTGATTGCTGCGATCCTGAAAAGCACTAAGACTAAAATATTATGCTAGCCATGAAGAAGAGCTACGGAAAAACTGTAGAGCTGTAGGACTGTCCTTTTCTGCCACTGAGCTACGGTAATAAGCCGCAAAAGGAAAACAATCTTGGCCAAGTTAATATGAAAGATATATAATGAAGGGATTTCAAACAATCGCCATTAACCCATTAACAAGTACGATAACTTTTGAACTACTGTATTGTTGGTACAGTCATAAGAAAAACTATCGTTACTCTTCAGAGCTATGCACTATGACACAACAACGAAGTGTTGTGGAATGAGGGGGCAGGAAAGTTTGTACCGCAAACCCGTTAATGTCGGTTATGTGAGACACAGATATTAGAATATGTTAGAGGTAATAAAAGCTAATTAGATCGTTTGGCCTCTGTGCATAGAGACCATACGTTTTATTATCCGGCACCCAATTCATTAAGTAAAAATATAACAGAATGGTGTAAAGTCGGCAACACACATGCAGACGGGCAATAAGCATGTGCACCCAGGCCAGACGTATGATAGTGCTTCAGCTGATACAACCTAAGTTAGTAAATTTCAATGTAATAATGATATGTATTGCTTTCTACATATAATAAATGTTGAGTAGACGAAAGATAATATTACATATTCGCTCTCATTGTTTTTAATATTTTGTATACCCACCCCCTGCTTCCAAAACAGCCTCTAGATGTCTGAAGCATCCATCTGAAGTATTTAACCACCCATCCAAAGCAAACAAATGAACTCGTGCACCCCTGCTAGACTGTCATAAAAAAAAGTCGATGCCTATAGATTTAATACCCTTAAAAATCATTTGTTTGTTGCATTCTATAGATAATAGGTGTTGAATAGTAGGAAAATAATAAACGTGCCAAGTTTCATTATTAATCCCCGGCGGGGTGCTCAGGGTAACGCAAATACGTCCTACATATTTCCCTGCCAAATGGCTTATTATTTTTCATTATTCCAATTCTTGTAATGGGATTGTGATATGGCAACACTAGAGAGCGGAGGGACGAACAGCAAGGACCCGCCCACATAGCCCAGCTAACGTTCGTTTGGCATCGAACATTCCTGGGGCTAACGATAGTTTTTCTTATGACTGTACCACAGATAAGTTTATTCAGCTTAGGAGAGACTCATCATTATGAAAGTGTCTCCATTAGCCTTTTCAACATGAGGATGCTTGATCAAAATTTATTCTTGGAACCGCAGGTTTATTTTCTATTGTTTATTGTGGGTGGATTAATAATTTGTTTTCACCAGCACTGAGTACGTCAGGTTAGGTAGATTAGGACTGGATCATTCGGTTAGGGTAGGTTAGGCTAGGTTTTGTTTTGTTTGGTTCGGTTCGGTTCGGTTAGGCTTAATTAGTTTGCGGTAGGGTAGGATAGGTGAGGTTTGGTTCAGTTCGGTTGGGTGAGATTAAGTTCTGTTCAGTTCGGTTATGATATATTATGTTCCATTAGGTTCGGTTACAAACACCAACCTTCAGACCGCTTCCACACGACTGACTGCTCATCTTCAGAGTTCAGAGGACACAGAAGTTTGTGGGTGTTGTGGTGAAGGCCGGGGAGGTGTTTGATCACGTGTGGCGTGTGGGAACCATTGCATGCACACCCTCTCACCGCCACACAAGCCGCCTGCACACCTTCCAGTATTTGCACAGGAAATGGAAACCCGTCCACTCTACCGCTTATACCTTTAAGCCTAACCGAACTAGGCCAGACAAAAGAAAAAGTAAAAGAAGAAAGAAGTGCAAATATTATTCCATTTCATTTTAAGAAAAGAAAGAGGCCAGTCATAAAGGAAAGTATAAAAGTAGCATTTTCATTTGTATATATGAAGATTAAAAAGCTCCATTAAAACTGAGGATGCAACATGTAATAACTTGGGTAGAACGACATCAGTTGTAAATGAAAGAAAAATCATTAAATCAATATTTAAATCGCAGCTCCGATAAAAAATGTTTGCGTATATTGTAGTCCATTGGTTAAGTTTATGCTGTCGTGGCTCCTTCAACGAAAAGTTTAAGAGCATATTCTAAGACACTTAGTAACAACCGTAACTTTTCTAAAAATATATTTTAATCCGATTACACTTTGATAAGTGTCCAAGGTCACTTGGAATACAACCCTGAGTGGAGTCATTACATGGTGGGGTCACACATCGAGGACTCGTCATCTGTATGTGTGTGATTATGCATATGCCTCAGCTAGATTATCTACAACTGCATGTCAGTATAATGGAATTCTTGATGGAGTGTTAGATTGACTGGCCGTGGGACAGAGTGAACTTAGCCTGACTTAGGATACAATGAGACCACATTGACCAAGTTCTAATTATGAGGTGGCATCAGCAAGAGTATTTTGTTCAGATTAGGATTTTTTTTTTTTTTTTTTTTTTTTACTGTAGGGGGTTACTGACGGTTACTCCCATCCTCTCCAGTTCGAAAAGTCTCTCCCAAGATCACTATTATCGTCCAGAAGGTAAAAGAATAAAACAAGGAAAAAAAAAAACTGAATGGAATAGAGCTCAAGGAAGGTGACAAATATGGCCTTTGAAAAAAAAATAGGGTAAAAAGGGTCAGATGACTGTACACTCGAAGGCAATAATCTGTATGTGTGGCAAGGGCTGGTAACGACGGAGTTCTATCTATATATCTATTGCCAGACGCCTCAATCCCGTTTGGGGTGCCCACAAACAAATCGCCTCCAAGTCGCCCTGTCCCCCGCCATCTCACTGCCCTGCTCCCAACTCACACCCCCCTCTCTCATATACCTCTCCACCCCATCCCACCATCTCATCCTCGGCCTCCCCCTCCCTCTTCCCCCCTCCACCTCACTCACATACACTTTCTTCGTCAGTCTTTCACCCTCCATCCTCTCCACATGGCCAAACCACCTGTGTTCCTCATAACGCTTCCTATCACATCCACATCCACACCACAATGCTCCTTTATATCCTCATTCGTCAGCCTGTCTCTCCATGTGACTCCACAGGCTCCTCTTTAATAACTCATTTCCGCTGCTCTCACTCTTGACTTGTGTCCTTCCAACAACGTCCAAGCTTCACTTCCGTACGTTAGAGTTGGTATCACAATACTGCCATGTAGTAACTTTTTCACTTCCATGCTCACTACCCTGTTTCTTATCACTGCTTTCAAAGAACTAGCAACCTTTCTTCCCTGCTGTACCCTTTCACGCACTTCACCCTCCAAACCTCCATCCTTATTCATCACACTACCCAAGTACTTAAACGTACTCCCATTTTCCAATTCCTCACCATCCAACCTCGCTGTACATTCACTGACTTCACCTCTCTCAAAGACCATCACTTTACTCTTCCCTACATTCACCTTTAGATTCCGTTTCTTACACACTCTCCCAAACTCATCCACCAAGCCTTGCAGCTCCCCTACGTCTTCAATCAACAACATAGTATCATCTGCAAACAACAGTACAGGGAGTTTCCAAACACTGTCCTCTCTCACCAGGGCCACTCCAACATCCACTACCTTACCTTGTACCTCTTTTATTACCCCATCCATGTAAAGATTGAACAAGCATGGAGACATGACACATCCCTATTTCAACCCAACTTTCAAAGAGAAAAATTCACTTAGTTCACCATCCACACGCACTGCAGCCTTCGCACCATCGAACATACACTTCACAGCATTCAACAACTTCCCATCTACTCCACATATTCTTAACATTTTCCACGATCGTTGTCTATCCACCCTGTCATATGCTTTCTCCAAATCCATGAAAGCCGCATACAACTTCTTTCCCTTCTCTAGAAACTTTTCCACTAAAGATCTAAGAATGAATATCTGATCTACACAACCTCTTCCCTTCCTAAAGCCTCCCTGTTCTTCTCCAACTAATTTCTCTGTTCTTTCTTTAACTTTGTCAATAAGTATCCTGCCATACACTTTTCCTATTATACTAAGAAGACAAATGCCCCTATGATTACCACACACTTCTTTTTGCCCTTTTCCTTTGTACTAGGGAATAATTATACCTGACTTCCAATCCTCCGGGACTCTACCTTCCTCCCAGGCCAATCTGCACATCTTCCACATCCATTCTACTACTATCTTTCCCCCATGCTTCAGCATTTCACCACACACTCCATCAATTCCTGGGGCTTTCCCCGATTTAACTTTCTTCATTGCTTCCACAACTTCTATCCTACTGTTTTCTTCCTGTCTCCTCACCTCCCTCCTCCCAGCCATTCCCCAGCCACTTATACTCGCATTACTTCCATCCTCTATGTTCAACAATTCCTTAAAGTGTTCTCTCCATCTGCTCACTTTTTCTCCCTTCTCCACTAGTAATCTACCATTTTTATCTTTCACTCCCCTTCTAACTTCAATTCCACCCTGGCTTACTCTTTTCACCTCTTTCCAGAACATTTTCTTACAGTCCCTCCACTTTACACTCAAATTCCTTCCAAATTCCTCATCCACTCTCTTCTTACTCTCTCTTACTAATCTTTTCACCTCTCTCTTTCTACATATAACTCTCTCTTCTGCCTCTCAACTTCTTCCATGCCCCTATTTCTCATCCATTCATTGTATGCTTTCTTCTTTTGTGCCACAGCCTGTCTCACCTCTTCAGTCCACCACGCTGTTCCTTGCACCCCCCTCCGTCTTCTCCTCCTTCCACACACCACATCACATGCTGCACATATTTCTTCTGTAAATATCCTACACACACCTTCCACGTCTCCCATCTGCTCCAATTCATATTTGCCCAATCGTTCCTCCACTTCTCTCTTATACTCTGCCTTTTTCTCATCCTCTTTTAACCTTTCCACTCTCCTTGCAACTACTCCTTCCTCTTGTCTTTCCCTTCTAATCCATCTTACTTGAATTCTAATTCTGGTAACAACGGAGTTAAAACCAAAAAAGAGGAAAGTGAGGCGCAGGTCACAGTGAGATAATGGGGAAAGCTGTGGATGGTGACAGACATGACTGATCCATGAATTACCACCTACTACGGTGTTCCTAAATGGAGTTACCGCCACCTTTACCAACCACTGGGGCATTAAGTACGATGATGAACCTGACTCCTATGTGGTACCGTTTATTTCGATTGGGGCTGTATCTTTACTTGGCTTCCTGACATCACAGAGCTGTATAGTACGAGGCAATGTTTCTTGATAGCACCTCTTTATTAGCGTTTTATAATGCGTATAACTCCTGGATAGCCTCTTTTATATTATCTGTATATATTTTAGTAAGGCCCCAGTCACACTGCAGGTATGGCTTATCGCAAACCACCCATGACCTGCAAGTCGTGGGTGGTTTTGGTGAGGTTTACGACCGGTCTTCACATGTCTCGGTCTAGCCGCAGGCCACCATGGCGACCAAAAACTCGTCGTGAGGTTTTTGGTGCTACACGAGAAACCTCCCCGCGACCACCGATGTCATGGCACGGAAACCGGCTGGTGGGCAGCTGGACTGCGTCTGGCCAGTTTACAGACTGCGACTGGTCAGCGACACCTGATTTTTAACCCGCGGCGTCCCATCGACGTACTTCCACGTCCTCACGTTATGTCACTGCCAATCCCGTTGACGTACTTCAACGTCCTGCAATTGCAAGGTTCATAATTTCCACAATTTTCAAAATTCGCGCGAGATTTTCGATTCGCCCACGTACCCAAGCCTCCCCTACCTGCCCCCAGGCAGGCAGCGTCCCAGACCCCGCGTGACCTGTGCTCGCCCTTGTCTCGGTCACTCACCTGTTAGCAGCGACCCAGGTCAGACATGGCGCGTAAAGGTCTCTCAGATGACGAAATACAATCCGCCCTGGATGCCTTCACTGGAGATAGTGATTCTCCACTTGATGATGATGTGGTGGATCGAGATTATGTGCAACCTGAGGAGGAAATAACAAGCAGTGATGAAGAGGTCCCTTCGCCCCGGAAAAAGCGGTATGTCACGTATCGTAAGGCAAGGGAAGGCCAGCCTGCACCCAAAACACCTGCATGGACCTCTCTCCATCCCCTAGAGAGAGATTCTGATGAGGACGAGGATGAGGACGATGACGATGACGGCGGCCTAGGACGTGATGTTGCCTCGTGGTTGGGGAAGGAAAAAATCTCACCCTGAGGATCAGAAGGTGGGGCAAGAAGGCAAATAAAGTATGGCCTAGTGTTTTGTCTGAGGAAGGCGAAAGTGGTGTGGTGGGAGTGCGGGGTGAAAGGGAAGTGGTGTGAGGGAGGCAGCACAAGCACGTGGTGCACGTAGGCCTAGGGAAGAGGAGGTGGAGCCACTCCCCAGCACGTCTTTCGCCATACAATATTCCCAAACTTCCTCCACACAGCCCCAGGATGTGGGGAAAGGAAGGAAAGGGAAGGGAAAGGGTAAAGGAAAAGGGAGAGGGAAGAGAAGTGCGAGTGATGAAAGACGCCGCTCTCCACCTCCCCCACCACCACCAATGTTGCGTTGTGCCTTCAGCCATGTTTCAGAGAGTACCATAACTTCCTACACTACTGAAACTGTGTGGGATGGCGATATGACGCTCAGTATAATGGTAAGGCCAGTCAGTATGTGCCAAGTCTTATATAAACTTGAAACGGGTGTAATGTTTGCAGGAAAGTAATGTATAAGTTGAGAAATAGTGTAAGTTGAACGAAGTGATATGAAAACTACACCCACTGTATAAATCTGCGAAAATATGATGCTCAGTATAACACTCTGGTCAGTAAATATGTGATAGCAAGAATATAAAGTGGCAACGGGTGTAATGTTAGCATGAATAAAACGTATAAGTTGAAAAATAGTGTAAGTTGTAATAATTGATGTCATGAGTACACCCACTGTGTAAATCTGCGAAAATATGACGCTCAGTATAACACTCTGGTCAGTAAATATGTGATAGCAAGAATATAAAATGGAAACGGGTGTAATGTTAGCATGAATAAAATGTATAAGTTGAACAATAGTGTAAGTTGTAATAATTGATGTCACGAGTACACCCACATTCTGGTCAGTAAGTATGTGATAGGAATTATATAAAGTGGAATTTGTTGTAATGTTAGTAGTAAGGTATTTTATAAGTTGAATACTAGTGTAAGATGAAACAAATGATATCGCGATAACACTCCCTGTGTAAGTACGCGCTAATATGACGCTCAGTTGCATCGTAAGTTCTGAAATTATGTGATATCAATTATATCAAGTGTAAACATGTGCAATGTTAGTGGAGAATTATTATATAAGTACAAAAATAGGTTGTAAGTTGAAATAGTAGTCATAGCGACTTCACCGTGTGTGTTATTATGCGCTATTATTACGCTATATATTTACGTAAGGCCTGAAGTTATCTCAAAACAGTTCTATAAAGTTGAAAAGTGTATAATGTTATTAGAGAAGTATTATGTAAGTAGAAAAAACACAATACGAGTTGAAACAACAGTCACAGCGAGTTCACTCACTACGTAAATAAGCGCTTACATTACGCTAAATGTTATCAAAAGGCCTGTGAATACGTAAAAACAGTTCAATAAAATGTAAAATGGTATAATGTTATTGTAGAAGTATTATGTAAGTAAAAAAATGATATGTATCATGATTTTCGAATGTTAGCGATTCATCGTGACCAAGTTGCCCGATTTTGCTCGTTTCGCACGATGGTACAATGCTTATTTCTGCTCTATTTTTGTATAAAATCCAATATACTCTTTTATCACATGTTTTTATGTTTGTAATAAATACATATCTACTTACTTTCATTGGTTTCCCAGACTTATAATACCATAGAAAACGTTAGAGGCTCAGACCGCCTACGGAGAACACGGGGCCAGGTGGGATCAAGGCATACCTGTTTGAGGTAATTATGGACCCCGGGGAACAATTTCTTTGTCACTGACCATTGTTTCTGACCAAAAGCGAAAGTTTTAGCAAAAAAAAAAAAAAGGGTCGAAAAATGGTCGGGATTGGGGATACCAGTGGTGAAAAAGTGGTCGGGACGGGGCGGGTTAAGCAGTGGTTGCCATCCAAACAGAGGCCGGTCACCGCCTGTTCTGTGCGGTGGCCATCCACACTCCGTCAAGGTGATGACAGGTTTGCGGCGGCCACAGTGCTGCCAGGTCGGTGGGTGCTGTTGGCGCCCAATCAATCAATCAATCATTTCCTGTGGCACCCTCGTGGATGCATAGGGCCTCGATGAACTCACACCACCACATCCTATCTTGTGCTAACTCCTCAAGATCTCCCCAACACTCATCTCCAGCTTCCCGTCTCATTGTCCTCACCCACGTCTCTTGGCCTTCCTCTACCTCTCCTACTAAGTGCCACCCACCCTGGTGTACCTCGTACTATTCCCTGTCTCCTATACACATGTCCTAGCCACTTCCATCGTGAGAACCTAACATATTCATCGACCGGCTGCACTCCCGTTGTTTCTCTAATTCTACTATTTGGTATCCTTTCCCACCACTTAACTCCTAATATTCTTCTAAGTGCTTTGTTTTCAAACACCAAGAATTTATTTTCCATAGTCACTGTGCTGTACCAAGACTCGTGTCCATAAATTAAGATACTCCTAACCATTACCTTATAAAGTTTGATTTTTGTATGCACAGAAAAATTGTTATTATTCCAAATATTTTTAAGCATTCCCATTGCCTGATTAGCCTTCTTTAACCTTTCCTCGAATTCAAAGTTCAAAGAACCATCCTTGGCTAAATAAGTACCTAAATATTTAAACCTATCAACTTGCTTTACAACCATACCTCCAATTACACATTCCTGAGCATTTTCCATATTCATATTGATTATTTCAGTTTTTCCACAATTAATAACCAAACCCACCTTGCGACCTTCACTCACCAAACAGTCCAACACTCTCTGCATCTCTTCTGGCCCATCACAAATCAAAACTATATCATCTGCATAATCTAAATCCAAAAGTTTCCTGTTCTATCCCCAAAGTATACCTGCACCGGTTTCTGTTCCAACGCGTTTCATAATGTAATCAATGACCAATATAAATAGCAAAGGCGACAGAACACCACCTTGAATTACTCCGGACTTGACTTCAAACGAATCACTCAGACAACCATCAACCATCACTTTACAAAATGTGTCCTCATGCATGTTCATAATGACCCTCACAAGCTCCTCTGGTATACCATAATGTCTCATGATCTTCCCCATAGTCTCTCTCGAAACACTATCAAAAGCCTTTTCAAAATCAACAAAACAAAGACTTAACCGTACTCTCATTTCATTAACTTGCTGCATCAAATACCTAACTATAAAGATCTGATCATTGCAACCACGTCCCTTTCTAAAACCAGCCTGTTCATCCCTCAGAATACCCTCAACCACCGGCTCCAACCTATTTAATAACACTCTACTGAAAACTTTCAAAGCTATCGGTGACAAAGAGATTCCCCTCCAATTACCACATTTACTCAGGTCTCCCTTCTTCGGAACTTTAACAATTACACCATTCTTCCAAACTGATGGTAGTAACCCCGTCACCCATATCTTATTGAATAGCTTGGTCAAGATCATTATTAATCTATCCCCCTCCACTTTAAACATTTCCGGAAATAAACCATCCTCCCCTGGTGCCTTATTATTCTTTAACTGTTTTACTGCTTTCTCCACTTCTGCAAGCCTCAACTCCCCTATTTCTATATTTAAATCTTCCTGAGCAGACGGTATATCCTCTTCTGGTGGTATTGGTCTATTAAGAACTGTCTCAAAATGCTCTTTCCATCTATTTTTAATATCTCCATCTTTGGTCAATAAATTTCCTTCCCTGTCTCTAACTGGTATTTCCTTGCGTTTACCTGCATTACCTCAGTTCTCTAATCGATTCATATGCTATTCTTTGACTCTGTCCATCATTTTTGTTTATTAAGATTTCAGTCTCTGCAACCTTTTCATCCACACATCTTCTTTTATCTCTCCTAGCTAACCTTCTTACTTCTGAATTCAAACTCCAGTACGCAGCTCTTGCTAATTCAATCTCTCGTTCATCAACGCATTGCATCTCACTCCTCAATTTAGCCTCACCTCTCTTTTTTATCATATCCCACGTCTCCTCTGATATCCATTTCTTTCTCCTGACTCTATGTCTCCTTCCAATCGTACATTCAGCAGTCTCATGCAAAACTTTGTTCACATCCTCCCACATCTCATCTACACTTCTCTCCCCCTCTTCCAACGTTTCCAACACCAAAAACCTATTTCTGCATTCTAATCTGAATTCCTCCTTTTCTTCTCCTTCCCTTCTAAGCTTAACAATATCGTATCTACCAACACCAGATTTTTCCTTCTTCTGATTTTTAAGTTTAAACCTTATTTTTGCAATGCTGAGTTGATGGTCACTACCAATATCTGCTCCCCGTTTAACATGAACATCTAGCAGAGAACTTCTATGCCTCCTACTGATAGCTATGTGATCAATCTGATTTTTATATTTTCCACACGGCGACACCCAAGTTGTCTTGTGTATATTGCAATGCTGAAAGAGTGTGCCCCCGATGACTAAGTCATTTGCTAGACAGAAGCTTCCAAACCTCACTCCGTTTTCACTCATCCTACTACCAACTCCCATCTTACCCATACATGCCTCAAATCCCTCATTTGAACAACCCATTACTGCATTAAAGTCTCCAACGCAGATCAAAACATCATGTCTAGGTACCCTTCCTACTCCTTCTTGCAACTTTTCATAAAATGTGTCTTTCCTTTCATCGAGTGCATCATTAGTAGGTGCATAACACACAAACAGACTGATGTTGCCATGATTTGATTTAAACCCTGCGTATAACAATTGCTCATCTATAGGATCCCACTCACATAAAGCCTTATTTGCCTTACAACTCAGCAACAATCCTACTCCCTGATAATGCATTCCATCCTGTCGGCCAGATATCAATAAACGTATACCATCCTCCAAATCCAACTTATCGACTCCAGTTACTCTAGTTTCTGTCAGAGCACAAATATCAAGTCCGTAATTTTGAAAAACCTTCACTAACTCATCGATTTTACTGTCATGATTTAGCGTTCTCACATTCCAGTTACCAATTTTAATTGTATTTTTTGCATTAACAAAGGAATTAGATTGTAATTGAGGCAACCGTGAGATTCTTAGCACCCCCTGCCCATTTAAGGGCTGCACGGGACTGGGGGCCATTATTGTTCTTTCAGAGTCCATCAAGGTTTCTTTGGCTAACTTCCTGAACACCTCGCCATTGTGTTGCAGTCGCAGTAGGCAGCTAACTTGCCTGATTGCCCACACCCGAAAGACCCAGCTATGCTGTAGCCAGTCACGTGCCGGCATGCTTCCCAGCCATTTCACTCTCAAGGAGTTCCTCTGCCTGGGAAAGCAACCACCCCCCTGCTCCCGAGGGCTTTTGATCTGTGTAGGTAGAGGGCGATCACTCCCTCACTAGCCATATACAGTGTATTGACAGTGTAGGGTGCTGTTGGCGCCCAATCCATCCTGAAAACGCGCCCAAAAAGTGCAGACAGCAAATAAACACACACACACACACACACACACAAACACACACACACACACACACACACACACACACACACACACACACACGCACATCGGCATCGTCGGAGGAAGACGTCCGTTACCAGCGCTCCATACCAGCTCAACACGGCCAGAGACATTACCTAAATAAGTATCTTTGAATGAGTCAAGCTCTGTACCAGGTTAGACTAAATGATTTTTCATTATTAAAAGGAAAAGAAATAATAAGTTTAAATAAGACTGGTTCAAACAACAAAGAACCACGATGCGTTGAGTCAGCTGGGTTTGTTTATACTACAGCAACACGGGGAAAGCGTGCATACTTTGTAAGTACACACTCTGTTCATTTAGTATTACAAATGGATCCATACTTCAGTAAAAACAAATTTGGAAAAGAAAAGGGATAAAAGTAAAAAGCAAAATGATGATTTCTACCAAGAACTGGTTGAAGTGGAGACTCACAATAGACTGGTTGAACGTGTACACAAACTAGAAATGGCTTTCAAAAATGAAATTGATGAAATAAAGAAGCAAATGCACTTGCAAAAGGAAGAGATAGAAAAACTGGGAAGGGAGGCCAATAAGAAAGACACAACCATCAGTGAACTAACAGTGGAATTGAATACGCTTAGGAAGAAAGTGAGTGAAATGGGAAGTACAGTAGTTAATCACGAGAGTGTTATGGAAGAGTTAAAAAATGACACAGAGACAATTAGACAAGCAAGCAGTCTTATGGACCAGAGCAGTGATATTGAGAAGATAACACAGGTGAATGAAGCTGTGTAAAGCTACAAAAATGATGTAGAAACCAAGTATGCTGAAATGGTGAAAGTAAAGAAAGACTTAGAAACAAGGGTGGAGGAAAAAAAAATTAAAAAGGAAGTGAAAAGAATAATCCAAAACAATCCAAAGTTAGTCAGAGATTCAGTAGAAATAAACAAATCAATAGTAATCACTGGTATAGAAGAGGAAGAAATTAAAAACAAAATCATTAGAGACAAAAAGGAGATGGCAAATGTAATGAGCTTACTGAAAGAAGTATCAGAGGAAATCTGTAGTAAAGACATAGAGGAACACAAAAGGTTAGGGAAATACGAGAAAAGCAAGACAAGACCTCTAAAGGTGACTTTCCAGAGTGTAAACACTGTGGAAGAGATACTAAAAAATGCAAAGAATCTTATGGAAAAAGAGGAGTTCAAAAATGTATGGATAAAAAGATGCCTAACACAAGAGGAACTGGAATTACTGAAAGAGAAAAGGGAAGAAGCAAAAACAAAAAATGAGGGAAGATCAGAAGAGGACAAGAAGAAATTTTTTTTACAAAGTAATAGGATTGCAGGTACGAAAGTGGTACACAAACAGGATGGAAGAAAAAGGAGGAAGTTAGTAGAACCATGTCATGACAAGTATATAAAGAAGATGATAAAGTTGATGTACTCAAATGTGGATGGAATGGTATCTAAATTACTAGAGATGAATGATTATGTCAGAGAAAATGAACCACAAATAATATGCCTAACTGAGACAAAATTAACACCAAGGATATCCAATGACATACTAAACTTAGAGGAATACAATATATGGAGAAGAGACAGAAATTTAAAAAAAGGAGGAGGAATTATAATATTAACTAAGAAAAATCTAAAATTCAAGGAAATAAACCTAGATATACCATCACAAGTAGAACTGATTGCAGTAGAGATCGACACATCTGAAGGTAAAGTAATTGTAGCCAATTTGTATATGCCACCCAGATCAAACACATGGGAAAGAGACGAATATGAGGACCTGGCAGAGAGTACAATTCAGAGTATAAGATCCTTGCTACATAAAATGGAAGAGAAATCGGAAAGAATTATACTAACTGGGGATTTCAATACAAATATAAATTGGAATACTCTAGATATAAATAGCCAAGAAAGCTGTTGGGACCAAAAGCTCCTGGATCTCGTACAAGAGTTTTTCTTAACGCAACATGTGAGGGAAACCACTAGAAAAGAAGGACTTGATGTACCTTCAGTGCTAGATCTAATATTTACTAGGCAAGAAAATGACATTGACAGTTTAATATATCACCCTCCACTCGGCAAAAGCGATCATGCAGTACTAAATTATAACTTCAGGATAGCATATGACATAGTAAACAGCAATGACAGTTACAAAAAGAGACTAAACTATAAAAAGGGAAATTATCAAGACCTAAAGAAGTATTTCTTAGAAGTTGATTGGGAAAATGAGCTTAGAGGACAAGATTTAAATGCTGTATATAAAAATTTTTGTGAATTTTATGAAATAGGAGTCCAGAAGTACATCCCACAGCACAAAGAAGCAGATAAGAAAATACAGAAATGGTTCAATACAGAATGTAAAAAATCAAAAGAAAGAAGAGATTTGTTGTGGAATAGATACAGAAGACACAATAGTGAAAGGGCGTATAATAATTACAAACAGGCAAGAAACGACTATACAAGAATAAGGAGGGAAGCCCAAAAACAGTTTGAGGAGGATATAATAAATAAAAGTAGTGATCAACCAAAGCTGTTTTACAGCTATATCAGAAGCAAAACCAAAGTAAAAGATATAATACAATCCATCACGGACGAGGGAATCACTTATACACAAGAGAAAGATATTTGTGAATCACTAAATAAGAATTTCCAATTAGTTTTTACAGAAGAAAAAAATTTTGAGAGGGAATATGTGGAACACGCATGTCCACACATACTACCAGATATACAAATAGCAGAAAAAGTAATACAGGAGGAGTTAAGTAGATTAGACAGAGGAAAAGCAAGTGGTCCTGATGAAATTTCATGTTGGGTGTTACGAGAATGTGCAAAGGAGTTAAGTAAACCATTATTTTTAATTTTCAAGAAATCCTTGAGTCAAGGGAAACTACCTGATATTTGGAAAAAAGCAAATATAGTCCCCTTATTCAAGAAAGGAAATAGACAAAATCCTCTCAACTACCGACCAGTATCACTGACCAGTGTTGTAAGCAAGGTATTAGAAAAACTTATAAGAAAAGCTTGGGTAAATCATCTAGAAGAACACAGTATGATAACAGAAAGACAGTTTGGTTTCAGAAAAGGAATATCATGTGTTACTAATCTGTTGAGCTACTATGACAGAGTAACAAACACAATACAGGAAAGGGAAGGATGGGTGGACAGTATCTATTTAGATTTCAAGAAAGCTTTTGACACAGTACCACACCAAAGACTTTTATGGAAGCTGTACCATCAAGGAGGAATTCGAGGCAAACTGTTTTGTTGGATGCAAGACTTTCTCATAAAAAGAGAAATGAGGACAGTACTAAGAGGAAACTACTCATCATGGAAAGAAGTGACTAGTGGAGTACCACAGGGTTCGGTGCTGGCACCAATCATGTTTCTAGTGTACATAAATGATATAAACAGTAACACTGGAAATGAGAGAAAGAAGAACTAAATAAACTTCATGAATGGAGTAGTACATGGCAAATGGAATTCAATGTGGACAAGTGTCATGTAATCAAGTTTGGTAAAAGTGGAAAAAGACCTGATTGGGATTATAAGGTAGGAAATAAAACCCTATACACATCAGAAAGAGAGAAAGACCTAGGTGTGATTATCAATAACAGACTATCTCCGGCTGACCACATCAGCGAGAAGGTACGGAACATGTATAAACTGCTTGCAAATATGAGAATAGCATTCACATACGTAATTGAAGACATGCTAAGAAGGATAATAACATCATTCATTAGACCAACCCTGGAATATGCATCAATAGTCTGGAGTCCTCATCTCAAAAAACATATAGACAAGATTGAAAAAGTTCAAAGGACCGCTACAAGATGGATACCAAGCTTAAGGGACCTAAGCTACGAAGAAAGACTAAATAAACTGAATCTACCAACACTACAGGAGAGAAGGAAAAGAGGTGACATGATAATGCTATATAAGTGCATATCAGGAAAGGAGAAAATAAACATAAATGATTACTTAACATATGGAGAAGCATCAGCAAGAGGACACTGCAAAAAACTGCATAAGAAGAGAGGTGATAAAGACGTAAGGAAATTCAGTTTCCCAAACAGAGCAATTGATCAATGGAATGCACTACCGAATGAAATAGTGTGTGCCAAAACAATTCACAAATTTAAGGATATGTACGATAAATATGGTCTAAGACACGGGACAATACGAGCTTGACTCATTCCTGTAAAGATACAATTAGGTAAGAATTAGGTAAGAACACACACACACACCTCTTCTCCATCAGTCTTCGGAGTAGTGAGAGCCAGTTATTGTCATTCTTCTCTACTCTTAACCCGTAGAGGTGTGTGTGTGTGTGTGTGTTTGTGTGTGTGTGTGTGTGTGTGTTGGTAGTAGTAGGTGGCGGTCGGAAAGTCAGACCAAAGAGGAGCGGGGTCAGGTGAGAGAGGGTCAAACGGCCGCGCCTGTTTAACATTTACAAGGAGGTCGCAGTTTCTCTCCGGGGAGGGGTAGGGGTATAACAGGATGAGTGGAGACAATGGACTTTAATCTGGATGAGAGAGAGAGAGAGAGAGAGAGAGAAGGATAATACAGAATGGAGTGGCAGATGAGGCAAAGGGAGAGCTTTGCGTCGTCAGTAATTAGGGGAGCAGGGCTGGGTTGGGCAGGCTTGGTAAAGGGTGTGAGGGCTTCAGACAAAGAGGCAGATGTAGGGGAGGAACAGGGTGGTCATTATGACTCTGGTGCTAACAGTACTGCACATCAGTGATGGACATAGCACTGTAGTAGCAACATGTAGGGACGGATATAAGTTCGTTCAAAAACGCACAAAGAAGAATGACAGAGATGATACATGATATTCGGAACTTTTCATATGAAGACAGACTAAGAAGACTAAATTTGCTCTCTCTCTCTCTCTCTCTCTCCTGGGGGTAGATGTGCGTCACCCTGGGGAATTTTGCTTCTTTTATGAGTGACTTATAAACTTATGTTTTTGTTTCTTTATTTTTTATTATATCTAATTATTTTTAAAAATATTTATTATTGGGGGCTGGAGGAGCTGCCATCCTGTCTGAGTCAAGGGCACAAAGGAAAGTGAACCAAGGCGCTCTGGCCGGCTTAGACTGGGTCAGTGTGAGTTTTGCCACTCAGGAGGGTTTAATATATTATTTTTTTTTACTAAGCAAATGGCATATTTTTACTTATATTCCTGCACATTATCATATAATCATAATTGTGACATTATTACCCACCCCAGAAATACGGTAACAGCCAATAAAAGTGACTAAATTTTTTTAGCAACACTAAAACACTGATGCCACGTTTCTGTATTGCCGTACAAATATTTTATGCATAATAAGTTTACTGTTCTTTCATATATTATAATACACACGTTACCATTTTATTCGTATGTGTTTATCTTATTTGTGCTGCCGTTTACATATATAACAGCCGTTTCACATCGCGCGTTTGGGAAACATAGCATCACTGTACAGAGGGTCGCGCCACACCCTAGCCTCCAGTTTAGATTTGTACTATTTGTCAGACCATACTACCACCACCACCGTCATCACCATCACACCACCACTACTACGCCTACCACCATCACTACTACTACTGCTTCTACTACTACTACTACTACTACTACTACTACGCTTACCACGTCCATAACTCTTCCCGTGGACTCACACTTCACCACTCACACTTCTCCAGCATGAGGTACGATTCGTCCTGTCTACCACTCTCCCTCCGAGTTGACCCAAAGGCATATCATTATCATCATCATTATCATCATCACCATCATCATCATCATCATCATCATCATTATCATCATCATCATCATCACCATCATCATTATCATCACCCTTTTCTTCCTCCTCATCATAATAACCATCATCATCATCATCATCATCATCATCGTCATCATCCTGATCCTCCTTCTCC
This sequence comes from Coenobita brevimanus, assembly GCF_032717465.1. Taxonomy (NCBI): domain Eukaryota; kingdom Metazoa; phylum Arthropoda; class Malacostraca; order Decapoda; family Coenobitidae; genus Coenobita; species Coenobita brevimanus. The sequence continues at coordinate 8,864,799 of NC_137055.1, forward strand.
TCCTCCTCCTCCTCATCATCATCATCGTCATCCTCACCCTCTTAAGAACATAAGAACAAGAGAGGATAACTGCAGTAGGTCGGTTGGCCCATGCTAGGCAGCTCCTAGAGGAGTAACTGAACTACTAGAATGAGATAAGGATAGCAAAGAAGAAGGCTCTCCCCCACCCTCCAAACCCTCCAGCCGAAGCCGACAGGAAAAAGTCAGAAAGAACACCACGCAGTATAGAAAAACTGGCGTGGACATTTTACAGGAAAGTGTGAAAGGAGAATAGAGACTATCACAGTGTAACCAGAAAAGGTAAAATTATGAATTAGTATCGGTTATAAGATTTTTTTTTCTATATCCACCCCTTATTTGTCATATGCTTATCTAGCCTATGCTTGAAACTCTCAATGGAAGAGGCAGCAACTACTTTACTAGGTAGCTTATTCCATTCGTGTACTACTCTATTACCAAACCAATATCTACCTATTTCCTTATTGAAACGGAATTTTTCTAGTTTGAAACCATTATTTCTAGTTCTATCCTGTATGCTCACTTTAAGTACCTTGCTGATATCTCCCTTATTTATACCCTTCATCCACTTAAACACCTCAATTAAGTCTCCCCTTACTCTACGCCTCTCTAGCGAATGCAGATTTAGTCTTTTCAGTCTGTTTCCATATGACAGGTTCCGGACGTCATGTATCATTTTTGTCATTCTTCTCTGTACATTTTCTAACGAGTTAATATTCATTCTATAGTAAGGACACCAAAATTGTACTGCGTAGTCTAGATGTGGCCTTACTAATGCTAGATAAAGTTTCAGTATTACTTTTGATGATCTATTGCTCACGCTTCTCGAAATAAATCCTAGGACCCTATTTGCTTTATTTCTCGCATTAATATACATGTTTTTCGCCTAAGGATGAGATGAAGTAGGAGCAAGAAAATAATATGAGTAAAAATAAGAAAAATAACAATCCAATAAATAAATAAATAAATAGGAGTAGACATTTACTTTTCAAAATTTATCTTAGGTTCTCATAAAGAACAAGTTTTCTCTAGTTTGGAATCCGTCTTCAATATTTTTTTAGAATGTATGTATGTACTGTATGTATGTATATATGTATGTATGTATGTATATATGTATATGTATGTATGTATGTATGTGTACCTACGCAGGTGTATATGTATGTATGTATGTGTATGTAGGTGCATGTATATTTATGTGTATGTATGTGCATGTACATGTGTGTGTACGTATGTATGTGCATGTGTCTGTACGTATGTATTTATATGTGTATGTATGTGTCTCTGTAGCCTATGTGTGTGCATTTGTTTATGTGTAGTGCTATGCTTTCATGTGTATGTGCATATGTATGTGTATGTATGTAAGCACGCTGTGTCTGTCTGTGTGTATGAGTGAATGTCTATGTAAATATTAACGTGCATGTGTGTTTGTGTGTATGTACTGTATGTGTACTACTGTGGATGTATATGTGTTTATTTTTACGTATGTGTATGTGCGTGTTTGTATGTGTGTATGTGCGTGTGTGTGTATGTGCATATGTGTATTTGAGTGTATTTGCATGTCTGTATGTGTGTATGTGCATGTGTGTGTGTATGTGCATATGTGTATGTGTGAATGTGCATGTGTGTATGTGTTTGTATGTGCATGTATGTATGCCAGTCATATTCTAAATCTAATCATAAGCAGTGCCAAACAAATAAACAAACAACAACAAAACCCTAACAAAACAACGACTATCACCCTAACTCAGCCAAACAAACAAACAAACAAACACATCTATCAGCTCTAAATTTATCTATCGTAGCTCAGGTGTGGAGAACCTTTAATTGCCTCACTAATTACACAGGTGAGATAAACTCAGGTAAAGTAAAAACAGTAAAGTGGATTTATTGAAGGACAAGATCAACAAAAGAGGATGGACGGCAAAAACTCCTCCATGGGCAACACACACACACACACACACACACACACACACACACACACACACTCAGTAATGCTTATAACAAGTATCCTGTTTCTCCAGGAATTTGACATCTATGCCCAAGGAGATAAGGGTGGTTTTCGCCTCCTCGATGACGTGGTAAGGGGGGTGGGGGCTCCGGGTCAGAATCCATACTATTCCTGTTGAGATGAGGTTAGGTTAGGTCAGATTGGGTTGGTCTAGGTAGACTGAGTTTGATTTAGTTAAGTTTGGGTCTTACTTCTCTCCTGTCCTAACAACCCTTCTTTGCTCTCTCCTACCCTAATCTAACTTAGCCTACCCTACCCTAGCCTACCCCTATCCTGCCTTACACTGACCTACTCAACCCAAGCTTTCCATCCCCTACCCTATCCAATCTTCTCCTTCCCTATCCATCCCTTACACACACTCATCCCTTCAACCATTACCCTACCTTACCCTGCCATTTCTTCTTCTTTCCTTCCTTCCCTTACCCTTCTCTTCCCATTCCTTCCTCTTTCACATCCTCTCCCTATTTCCCCTTCTCTTCCCTCCCATAGCTTACTATTCCCAACTCACTAGACGCGTTTCACTCTAACTTGGCCTAGATTTTCGTCCTTCAGCTTATTTCAAGTAGCTCCGTGACGAAAGACGACGTATGGCACTTCTTCGTGACAAGCATAGCCTTTTAGTATAACTCCATCGCAACAACTCAGCATTCAAGACGGAGTGAAGTGAATATTAGTCCATGTAATCGAATAGCACCCACGTCAATAACTATAAAAAATAAACAATGAAGCAAGAATAACGAATAGACTCACTAGTATGTCCGATGGGTTGAGGGACACAGGCATACTCGAGTGACCACGAGTCGTAATCGGTGGCTAATACTTGATAGTGTTTCACAAAGCCAGGCACTCTGGGAAGGTTGTAAGTCAGAAAGTTGGGGGCAGAGTAGGGCCTCTTAGCAGTCACGTCTACGGTAAGGACTGTGGGGCGGTTCAGGCTGGGAGGATGAGGGCTTGGAGTTATCTTTTTGCTTTACACACACACACACACACACACACACACACACACACACACATGAATAAAAATGAGAAAGTTTGGGTCATATGTTATTTGGGAGGAATTATAGCTTTGTTTTTGCTTCACACACACACACACACACACACACACACACACACACACACACACTTACTTATTTACTTACACAAACCTACTTACAAAAAGTCCCAATAATCGATCCTGCAAGATATATTGCCCGTCTTGAAGTCATTGATGTAAGTCCAACTCCAGCACCGTCCCACCTCTTGGTACCCGACGAAATACCTCTCCTGCTCGAACCATCTCCCCTGGTACTGAAGAAGACGTAGGTAGGTAAGTACTGAAGAAAGCCAAGACGTAGGTAGGTACTGCCATCATCATCATCATCATAATCACTCACCCACTCCCAGTTGAAGTCCTTGATAATGGGTGTTATAGGACAGTCGCCCCTGAAGTACACTTGCCCCATCACTCCCATCATCATCATCATCATCATCATCATCATCGTCATAATCATCGTCGTCGAAGTCGCGCCCATCTTGACAAATCTACACCTGGTGGGAGAAGAAACCAGGACCATTAAACCAGTCTCAGAATAAATCGCAATGAAAAAGGCGTTACGAAGCCTCTTATTCTTACGGTAATTCGGTCCGAAGGTTATAAAAAGGTAACACAGGGAAGGTTACATAGAGGAATTTGTCAACTGTGGCAGTGTGTGCTTACAGGTGGTTTGCGTGTGTGTGTGTGTGTGTGTGTGTGTGTGAGAGAGAGAGAGGGGGGGGGGACTGGACCATATGTTCAGTAACGGAACAAATTGAGTTACTTCTTTCCACGCTGCCTGTCCACGTAACCACACCACACCTATCAATACCACACTCCACCCCATCCACATCAGCCCCACCACCCCTACACCCACACGCCCATCCACATCCACCCCACCACCCCTACACCCACACACCCATCCACATCCACCCCACCACCCTTACGCCCACACACCCATCCACACCGCACTCCACCCCATCCACACCCACCCCTCCCCCACCATCCGCCCATCAGTGAAGGTGTGCTCAGGTGAATCATTATTTGGCTTCCTGAAAAAGGGTTGTAATTATCGGGTAAAGTAGTAGTAGTAGCCGTAGTAGTAGTAGTAGTAGTAATCGTAGTAGTATTCGTAGTAGTAGTAGTAGCAGTAGTAGTAGCAGGAGTAGTAGTAGTAGTGGTAGTAGTAGTAGTGGTAGTAGTAGTAGTAGTAAAAGTAGTAGTAATAGGAGTGTTGAGGGACGTTAGTTTAACCGCCCAGGGGAACCACCCAGTCATATCAGTGCCACCACGTGAAGGCCTGCCTCTCTAGCCCCGGGTGCGAGTATGATGATGATGATGACGATGATGGCCATGATGATGATGATGATGATGATTATGATGATAATGAAAATGAGGTTCAGAGGACACTGAGAGAGATGAGAAAGTGAATGAAAGTGAATGAAAGTAAAGGGAAGTGGATGAAAGTGAAGGAAAGTGAAGGAAAGTGAAGGGAAGTGGATGAAAGTGAATGAAAGTGAAGGAAAGTGAATGAAATTGAATGAAAGTAAAGGGAAGTGAATGAAAGTGAAGGGAAGTGAAGGGAAGTGAATGAAAGTAAAGGGAAGTGGATGAAAGTAAAGGGAAGTGGATGAAAGTGAAGGAAAGTGAAGGGAAGTGGATGAAAGTGAATGAAAGTAAAGGGAAGTGAATGAAATTGAAGGGAAGTGAAGGAAAGTGGATGAAAGTGAAGGAAAGTGAATGAAAGTGAAAGAAAGTGAAGGGAAGTGAATGAAAGGGAATGAAAGTGAAGGAAAGTGAAGGGAAGTGGATGAAAGTGAATGAAAGTGAATGAAAGTGAAGGAAAGTGAATGAAATTGAAGGGAAGTGAATGAAAGTGGATGAAAGTGAATGAAAGTGAAGGAAAGTGAATGAAATTGAAGGGAAGTGAATGAAAGTGAAGGGAAGTGGATGAAAGTGAATGAAAGTGAATGAAAGTGAATGAAAGTGAAGGGAAGTGGATGAAAGTGGATGAAAGTGAATGAAAGTGAAGGAAAGTGAATGAAATTGAAGGGAAGTGAATGAAAGTGGATGAAAGTGAAGGGAAGTGAATGAAAGTGAAGGAAAGTGAAGGGGAGTGAAAGTGAAGGGAAGTGAATGAAAGTGAAAGAAAGTGAAGGGAAGTGAATGAAAGGGAATGAAAGTGAAGGAAAGTGAAGGGAGTGGATGAAAGTGAATGAAAGTGAAGAAAAGTGAATGAAATTGAAGGGAAGTGAAGGAAAGTGGATGAAAGTGAAGGGAAGTGAATGAAAGTGAAGGAAAGTGAAGGGAAGTGAAAGTGAAGGGAAGTGAATGAAAGTGAAAGTGAAGGGAAGTGAAGGGAAGTGGATGAAAGTGAATAAAAGTGAAGAAAAGTGAATGAAATTGAAGGGAAGGGAAGGAAAGTGGATGAAAGTGAAGGGAAGTGAATGAAAGTGAAGGGATGTGAAAGTGAAGGGAAGTGAATGAAGGTGAATGAAAGGGAAAGAAAGTGAAGCGAAGTGAATGAAAGTGAAAGAAAGTGAAGGGAAGTGAAAGAAATTGAAGGGAAGTGAATGATGGTGAAAGAAAGTGGATGAAAATGACAAAGATGCTCCTGACATGTATTCCAGAAGGCTTAAGGAGAGGGTGATATGCAAGACAGTGATTATGTCGATGAAAGTGTTCAATATAATGGTGATGAGGGGAAAGTGACGTTGCTATTGAAACGGTGACATCTGCTGCAATAAACAACAACAACAATAACAATAATAACAAAAACAACAAGAGAGAAAAGTGGAAGAGGAACATTGAGGAGTAAATGGATGGAAGTAAGTCGTTCAGAGAGAGAGAGAGAGAGAGAGAGAGAGAGAGAGAGAGAGAATTAGCCAATAAATACCCAATCTGACAAAATTCCGGGATCAGTGATTGGCTCCAGGTGGGATAATCAACCGGAAACGTGCAGGTAATCCAGAAAACACACCTGTCTCACCTGGACCACCTGTAATCAACGAATCTCTCTCTCTCTCTCGCGCACACACACACACACACACACACACACACACACACACACACACATACCTTCTCATTATAACTATCACCCTCTGCTTCACTTTCCCTCGCCACACACACACACACACACACACACACTCCTCTCTCTCTCTCTCTCTCTCTCTCTCTCTCTCTCTCTCTCTCTCTCTCTCTCTCTCTCTCACGACACCCACCCAAGCATATAACAGTAACGCAGCGCTAAGCTAATTATCTCCTCTCTCAATCCTTTCTTCTTTTTTTTTTCTTACTTTTTCCTGCCGGCAATGTTTTTTTAATCTTTCCTTTTATCTGTAATTCTTATATATTTTTTTCTGAGTCGTTGGTGGTCACTTTTTATGGTTAATTCTATCGATTTATCCATATCAGTTTCCTCTATCTTCCTGACTACCTATTTATCTACCAACAGTATATCTTTATCTATACATTTATCCATCGGTATGTATCTTTTATCTATTTATTCAGTATATACGCTGGGAACATCTTTCTATTTATTAATCTATTTTTGAGCTATTTAACTATATACTTATCTATCTATATATCTTTGTATCTGTTTATCTATCTATTTATATATCTATCTATATATATGAGTACTGAAACTATAATCACCTCGCCTCACCTCCATTCACTACAGCACCTTCTGCGTGTCCCTCCTACACGTAAAGTACAGTCCATACACCGCGTAGGGAACGGCGCCCCCCTTGTAAGTACACAGGGCCACGCCAGGGTAAGACTAGGCATCTCATCACGCCGATATGCAGGGGAGGGTGAGGCCTGGCTCCACCTCACGCAGTGCCACCACGCGTAGGACCCTCGCCTTGCCATTATCGAAAGTATAATACCTGAAGTGACGTAATCTCACCTGTACGAAATAGCGCCACTCTCGCCGATTTCCCGCGCGGTAGTTTCGCTGATGTCGGTAAAGATGATATTGTTCCGGTATATGTACACAGGGAGCCACGGTGACGAGGTGGTGCCGTGTCTTGCTCGCGAACTGCATGCACAAACGGGAGCAACGGATCATTTAATATTCTACCGCTTCTTCTTCTCTTCTTGTTATTTGTCTATCTATAGCCAGACGCCTTAATCCCGTAAGGGGTGGCCACAAATAAATCGCCTCCATGTCGCTCTGTCCCCAGCCATTTCGTTGCCATCCCCCGAACTTACACCCCTTCTCTCCCTTATACCTCTCCATTTCATCAGTCGATCTCATCCTCGGTCTCCCTCTCCCTCTTCCTGCTGGCTAATATTCTTAGGCTGAAAGATGCTTGGCATGTTTCTCTGGCCAGAGATACGATAGTTCGCCTCTGGACGCTGCTGTTCCGGGTATGTTTGCAGCTTGTTCGTTATTGTTTTAAGAACATAAGAACATAAGAAGAGAGGATAACTGCAGTAGGCCGGTTGGCCCATGCTAGGCAGCTCCTAGAAGAGTAACTGAACTACTAGAATGAGATAAGGATAACAAAGAAGAAGGCTCTCCCCCGCCCTCCAAACTCTCCAGCCGAAGCCGACAGGAAAAAGTCAGAAAGAACACCACGCCGTATAGGAAAACTGGCGTGGACATTTTACAGGAAAGTGTGAAAGGAGAATAGAGACTATCACAGCGTAACCTGAAAAGGAAAAATTATGAATTAGTATTGGTTATAAGATTTTCTTTTTTCTATATCCACCCCTTATTAGTCATATGCTTATCTAGCCTATGCTTGAAACTCTCAATGGAAGAGGCAGCAACTACTTTACTAGGTAGCTTATTCCATTCGTGTACTACTCTATTACCAAACCAATATCTACCTATTTCCTTATTGAAACGGAATTTTTCTAGTTTGAAACCATTATTTCTAGTTCTATCCTGTATGCTCACTTTAAGTACCTTGCTGATATCTCCCTTATTTATACCCTTCATCCACTTAACCACCTCAATTAAGTCTCCCTTTACTCTACGCCTCTCTAGCGAATGCAGACTTAGTCTTTTCAGTCTGTCTTCATATGACAGGTTCCGGACGTCATGTATCATTTTTGTCATTCTTCTCTGTACATTTTCTAACGAATTAATATCCATTCTATAGTAAGGACACCAAAATTGTAGTGCGTAGTCTAAATGTGGCCTTACTAATGCTAGATAAAGTTTCAGTATTACTTTAGATGATCTATTGCTCACGCTTCTCGAAATAAATCCTAGGACCCTATTTGCTTTATTTCTCGCATTAATACACTGTTGCCTTGGTTTAAGGTCGTTACTAATCATAACTCCTAGATCTCTCTCGCATTCCGATTTGCTAATTTCTTTGTTATCTAAGCTGTATTTAGTATCTCCAATGGTCTTGCCTACGTTAAGTACTTTATATTTTTCAACGTTAAATTCCATTTGCCAGGTTTTAGACCATTTGGACAATGTATCGAGGTCTTTTTGTAAGTTATGGCAATCGTCAGTCGAGTTAATGATACGCCCTATTTTTGTATCGTCGGCAAATTTGCTGATGCTGCTATTGACTCCTAAGTCTAGATCATTTATATATATGATAAATAATAAGGGACCGAGTACTGAACTCTGTGGTACACCGCTAGTTACTAATCCCCAGTCCGACTTAGTTTCATTTATTAATACTCTCTGCTTTCGCCCTTTCAGCCAGGATTCTATCCATTTTAAGATATCGCCGTCTATACCGTGTGCTCGAACCTTTCTAACTAACCTTTGATGTTGTCAGCAATTGTTCCAGCACACGTGTGGATAAGCCCTTAATATCTCACTTCTGCTTCACACTTTTCTTTGCTGGCTAATATTCTTAAGTTGAGAGAGACTTCTTATCATATGTTATAAATACTTAAGTTCACCTAATATTTCACCTCTCATATTTTCCACTTTTACCCACCCAAAAATGCAGACCTCTATCTATCTGTCCATCTATCTATCTATCTATCAGTGTTACTCTGTCCTTCACCATCAGGCTGCATTCTCTTCAACTCACCCCACCTCCCTCACTCCTTCTCTCTATCGCATCCTGTCTCCCCCTCCCCCTCCATCTCGAACATATAATATGTACAATTAAAATCTCTCTCTCTCTCTCTCTCTCTCTCTAGGCCTGTACCTTCCGATGAAAATCCCTGAAGAGCGTGAAGAAGAGTGTGTTGTCTCCACCACTGACACCCAGTAACTACACCTCAGTGCTGCCCAGGGGTGCCAGGTCAGAAACTGCCAACCCGCCGAGTTTTTTTCTCAAACCCGTCAAAATGTCAGCCTTCTCACCCGCCAAAAAACCGCCTTGTCAGTAATCACAGACTAATAATATTAGGTTAACTGGTGAGCAACAAATGACGTTAAAAATAGTTATATCTTATACCAACTCCATACATTAGCCTCACATTAGTCATATATTAAATTTGCAAAATACACTTGTTTCATTACCTGGGACAGACAATCCATTATCGCAATCCATTTTCTTTTTCACGGCTTTTATTGTATTTTCTGTTATACTTTGCATATTTACCCCTTGTCTTCCCAGTTCCACTATCCAGCAAACCTCTCTTCACTGCTCCCTGACTAAAATTGAAATGCTGCCTCTCTCATTTTACCACCACGGCATACATGGCCGCCAGGCCCCGTGACCTGTGTTTGAGTGTGGATAAGGGGAGTCATATCCCGAGGGAAGGCTGGGCCGGGTGCTAATGGTTTCGTCAGTTTCACCCACCACCACCTGCCCTCGATCTTGATCTCTCCGGTCACCCTTGTTTTTGCTAAGAGACGAGAGTTACAGTAAGGTTAATTTAGCAAATACCCTCTCGAACTGAAGCCGCCCCAAACCCGCCAGTTAAGATATTTACTCGCACAAAAAACAGCCCAGCAGCAAATGTTAAATTTTACCTGCCAACGTCAATTTAATACCGGCAAATATGGCGGAAAATCCGCCAACCTGGCAACTCTGCTGCCAGGTCGGTGGGTGCTGTTGACGCCCAATCCATCCCGAAAACGCGCCCAAAAAGCGTTGACAGCAAAATAACACACACACACACACACACACACCTCTCCTCCATCAGTCTTGCGAGTGGTGAGAGCCAGTTATTGTCATTCTTCTCTATTATTAACTAGTAGAGGTGTGTGTGTGTGTGTGTGTGTGTGTGTGTGTGTGTGTGTGTGTGTGTGTGTGTGTGTGTGTTGGTAGTATTAGTAGTAGTAGTAGGTGGCGGTCGGAAAGTCAGACCAACGAGGAGCGGGGTCAGGAGAGAGGGTCAAACGGCCACGCTTGTTTAACATTTACAAGGAGGTCTCTCCGGGGAGGGGTAGGGGTATAACAGGATGAGTGGAGACAATGGACTTTAATCTGGATGAGAGAGAGAGAGAGAGAGAGAGAGAGAGAGAGAGAGAGAGAGAGAGAAGGATAATACAGAAGGTATGGAGTGGCAGATGAGGCAAAGGGAGAGCTTTGCGTCGTCAGTAATTAGGGGAGCAGGGCTGGGTTGGGCAGGCTTGGTAAAGGGTGTGAGGGCTTCAGACAAAGAGGCAGATGTAGGGGAGGAACAGGGTGGTCATTATGACTCTGGTGCTAACAGTACTGCACATCAGTGATGGACATAGCACTGTAGTAGCAACATGTAGGGACGGATATAAGTTCGTTCAAAAACGCACAAAGAAGGATGACAAAAATGATACATGATATTCGGAACTTTTCATATGAAGACAGACTAAGAAGACTAAATTTGCACTCTCTCTCTCTCTCTCTCTCTCTCTCTCTCTCTCCTGGGGGGTGATGTGCGTCACCCTGGGGAATTTTGCTTCTTTTATGAGTGACTTATAAACTTATGCTTTCATTTCTTTATTTTTTATTATATCTAATTATTTTTAAAAATATTTATTATTGGGGGCTGGAGGAGCTGCCATCCTGTCTGAGTCAAGGGCACAAAGGAAAGTGAACCAAGGCGCTCTGGCCGGGTTAGACTGGGTCGGTGTGAGTTTTGCCACTCAGGAGGGTTTAATATATTATTTTTTTACTAAGAAATTGGCATATTTATACTTATGTTCCTGCACATTATAATATAATCATAATTGTGACATTATTACTCACGCCAGAAATACGGTAACAGCCAATAAAAGTGACAAATTTTTTTTAGCAACACTAAAATACTGAGGTCAAGTTTCTGTATTGCCGTATAAATATTTTATGCATAATAAGTTTACTGTTCTTTCATATATTATAATACACACGTTATCTTATTTGTGCTGCCTTTTACATATATAACAGCCGTTTCACATCGCGGGTTAGGGAAACATAGCACCACTGTACAGTCATAAGAAAAACTATCGTTACTCTTCAGAGCTAAGCACAGTGACACAACAACGAATTGTTGTGGAATGAGGGGGCAGGAAAGTTTGTACTGCAAACCCGTTAATGTTGGTTATGTGAGACACAGATATTAGAATTTGTGTTAGAGGTAATAAAAGCTAATTAGATCGTTTGGCCCCTGTGCATAGAGACAATACGTTTTATTATCCGGCACCGAATTCATTAAGTAAAAATATAACAGAATGGTGTAAAGTCGGCAACACACATGGAGACGGGCAATAAGCATGTGCACCCAGGCCAGACGTATGATAGTGCTTCAGCTGATACAAGCTAAGTTAGTAAAATTTCAATGTAATAATGATATGTATTGCTTTCTACATATAATAAATGTTGAGTAGACGAAAGATAATATTACATATTCACTCTCACTGTTTTTAATATTTTGTATACCCACCCCCTGCTTCCAAAACAGCCTCTAGATGTCTGAAGCATTCATCTGAAGTATTTAACCACCCATCTAAAGCAAACAAATGAACTCGTGCACCCCTGCTAGACTGTCATTAAAAAAATTCGATGCCTATAGGTTTAATACCCTTAAAAATCATTTGGTTGTTGTATTCTATAGATAATAGGTGTTGAATGGTAGGAAAATAATAAACGTGCCAAGTTTCATTATTAATCCCCGGCGGGGTGCTCAGGGTAACGCAAACACGTCTATATATTTCCTCGCCATATGGCTCGTTCTTTCTCATTATTCCAATTCTTGTAATGGGATTGTGATATGGCAACACTAGAGAGCGGAGGGACGAACAGCAAGGACCCGCCCACATAGCCCAGCTAACGTTCGTTTGGCATCGAACATTCCTGGGGCTAACGATAGTTTTTCTTATGACTGTACAGAGGGTCGCGCCACACCCTAGCCGCCAGTTTAGATTTGTCAGACCATAGAAAGGCGTAGCCTTGAGCCTTGAGGATTTAGGATGAAAACCAAAGGCTAGCACACACACACACACACACACTTGGGGTCATGGAAAGGCAGGTCTGGTAGAGACACTAATTAGCTGGGGCTTCACAATGCGTTTGGGGAGTGGCAGGATAAGGATTACTGAGTCATCCGAGTATTAGTACATCAGGCATACGTTGTCTTATTTATTTATTTTTTTTGATGAACATCGTATCCATAACACAAAATTTCCCAATAGGCTCTCAGTCATTTCAAAAATCGCCCCAAAAGGCGCAACTCGCAGCCGTTCAAATTTAAGCGCAAATCATACGCAACTCGCAGCCGTTCAAATTTAAGCGCAAATCATCTTTCAAACTCGCCCAATCTGGCGCGAAACGTGCGCACCTGGCAACCTTGCGGCCGCCATCCACAAGGCTCCTGTCCGGGGTGGTGGTTGAAGTCTGGCCGCCATCCAGCCGGCGATTGGTCGAGCGACAGGTGGTGGGCTGGACCGAGAACAGCCGCTGGCCAATCCGCTGCCGGTGTCGGTCTAGTGGCGGCCCAGAGGTCACGGTCTAAACTGCAACAGGACGCGGACCGCCCGCCGTTTGTCAGTGGCCTGCTGACGACCGGCCGGCCACCCGTCGGTGTCTTGGCCTGTGTGTACTTGGCCATGGTCACCGTTCGGCCGCCCACTGGGCGGACGCTGGACAGACACTGGATGACCACTGGTAGCCAATCGGAGGCATGACTGCTCGGAGACCTCCAGGGTCGGGGACTGGTTTCGCGATTTTCAGGTTTACGACAAGTTGCACCTGCAGTGTGACTGGGGCATAAACATAATTTGCTTCAGAAATATAAAAGGTAAAATGTGTGACATGATAACTAAGTCGCTGAGGAATAGTTGTTGTGATTTATTCTATGCCACCTACAAAATAGCCCAATTCGCGTCCAGGCACAATAGTCAACAGGAACTCACACTTCTACAATGAATAAAGAAAGAGATGATAGAAATTTGTCTGGACCGTCAACAGCAATACAGAAAGCGAAGATATGAAAGAGGCCGAGAGCTTTAACAACATGATCAGTGAAATGGGCCAGGTACTCATTCACACATAGTACAAGCCCCCGGAAACCTGGCTCCGCCTCACAGACCCAACCATCAATCAGTGTGCACTGGAATAAAGTATAAAATTCGAGGAGGGGAGGAACAAGGGATTTCCTAAGGATCGAAGGGTGCAGGTTTGTTTGACTGGAGGATCAAGTGGAGGGAATGTAGGAGTTGGATTAGAGAATTTAAAAGGTGCGATTGAAGAGAATGGGAGAGCAGGGCAGAAAGTGGAGAAACAACTGTGTGTGTGTGTGTGTGTGTGTGTGCTTTGGAGAGAGAGAGAGAGAGAGAGAGAGAGAGAGAGAGAGAGAGAGAGATCCTCCAGGTGTACCAATTAAACAATTGTCTCTTCGCCACAGGTAAAAAAGTTGTAGCCACGCCTCCCTCCCACGTCACTCTTTCCAACTGTGGCGATTTTTTTTCTCTTCTTTCTTGTTTTCTGCAACGATCAAGCAGAGTCACTAAATGAAATAAAATATATATTGTATACATGTGTGAATATTTCTGAAGGTTTTGAGTTTTAGCCTACTGATGAAGGTTTGTACATTATGGTTCCAAACTGTGGTACTGCGTATACAGGTTTTTGTTATTACTATATATATTTATGCTGCGTGGTGAGAGAGAGAGAGAGAGAGAGAGAGAGAGAGAGAGAGAGAGAGAGAGAGAGAGACAAAGATTTCATCTCTTTTTAACACATTTGGTTCCGTCCTCGCATTTTAGCACGGATATGCGACACACGAAAAACCTGCACGAAAACTTAGGAATACAACCTCGAGTAATGAGACAAAATGTAAAATGAGTAGTGGTAGTAGTAGCCGTAGTGGTAGTAGTAGTAGTAGTAGTAGTAAGAGAAGTAATAGTAGTAGTAGTAGTAAGAGAAGTAATAGTAGTAGTAGTAGTAGAAGAAGAAGAAGAAGAAGAAGAAGTAGTAGTAGTAGTAGCAGCAGCAGCAGTAGCAACAGCAGAAGCAGAAGCGCAGTAGTAACAATATCTTCAGTTAAGGATGTATCTCTGTGAGTAAATTAGTCAGTGAAGGCTGTACATATCTACCTTCTAGTTCGAAGAATCACCTAAAATAAAATCTTTGGGGGTTGGCGGAATAAACTAAAAGCAAATATTCAGTCCAACGATGAATGTTTTATTTTCAATACCACCAGACGATTTTCTTTAGCTGCGAGAGACGAACGGTAGTGATGTGATCAGAATCTCCCTAAGCACCCACAGTGAGACCTCTCCCTTACACTGAATAGTTGGTCTGGTGGTAGTAAAAAAAAGTGTGTGTGTGTGTGTGTGTGTGTGTGTGTGTGAGAGAGAGAGAGAGAGAGAGAGAGAGAGAGAGAGAGAGAGAGAGAGAGAGATTCCATCCTTAACTGGTCCAATTCTTTATCTTAGCTTCGCTCGCCCATATCAACCCCTTCAGCCAGAGGACGTCATTTGTTCCCTACTCCACATGATTTTACTCAGGGAAGTGTGAATATAGGCAGCAAAATGTTATAACTGGGACCATTAACCCTCTCACGGGCGGGACAACTCTAGTATTCTATTCCATCTAACGCCAGACGATTTCATTCAGCCAAGAGTGAGTTACATGAGGCTGAGAGCGTTAACCTTTTCAACACGATGACATCTCTATACCCGATTCTTTGTAGCGGTAGACCGTTTTAAACAAGAGAGGATAGCCATTTAACAGTGACGGGGTTAAGGAAAACTTCACTCCAAAACATACCGCTTAGACTGAAAGAAGTTTTCTGGGGACTGTAAGAATTACATAATACGCTTTGTGAATGATACAGTTAATGTTTTCCTCTCCACGCCCATTTTTCCTTTCTTTCATATCCTTCACTCTCAGATAAAGGGCTTGATGGGAGCAGTTTTTAAAAGTTACTTATGTTTGCCGATTGTGCGATGCGTTTTTAGGTCAGAGAAGCACTAGGTTATAATTATGCTTAGATTTAAGTAGGGAAGACTGCGACTTCCATGCCTCTTCCTCCTCGATAGTTTAAGGGAGTACACTGTATCACCAGCCGAACAGGGCGGTACTTCAAAGGAAGGTGGAGAATGTTAGGGAGAACTTGAGGTCCCGTTTCATCAGCCCTCGGGACTAGTTTCTGACCATCTCCCTTTGCTGAGCGTTTTCAGTATTTTAGTATCACAGTGAGTAAGCCAGCTTGCTCTCCAGTACAAGTTCCTATATCTGTCAGTACCAAACTACATGCACGTTACACACTTCACTTCCTAAAAAGATAATTAATAAAAGATAAAAAGGCATCTCATCACGAAATATCAGAGTCCACGGGAGGGGGGGGGGGGACTAAAAAAGCTTCAACCATCCATCCTTCTCCCCGTGACAACCAAACAAGATGTCTGGAACCATTGTCTAACATCCTTCTGTGTTTCTGCAATATTCACTGCCTTTCCTCTAACTTTCTCTGTTGAACATTACTTCTCCTCTAAACCTCACTTTCTCTTCCTCACAGAGACTCAGTGTCTGAGGTTACTGATAGCAAACCCTTCTCTGTATTATCCTACTTTATCTATACTCACTTCAAAGCCAAATGTGGCTGTTGTGTATATGTACTTAACAACATACAGTACCTTGCTCTCGTGTTCCTAAACTTGAATCTTCTAAGTTTTCCACTCTCTGGTTTCGGCTATCCTTTCATTCTTTGGCTAAATATATCCCTGCTGTTTGCTTATCCCCTAATTCTACTGACTATGAAAATATTTTCGACTACCTTACTTCTAAGATGGTACACACACTATCAATTTCTCCTTTCTTTAAAATATCGATTCTAGGTGATTTCAATGTTCTCTACCAACTTTGGCTCTCCTCTCCTGTGCCTGATCCACCTGGTGATCAAGCCTACATCTTTTTCTATCCTTAATGACCTAGTGCAGCTTGTATAGCGCTCTGCCTGTATTCCTGACTGCCTTGGAGAAAGTTCCAACATACTTGACCTCCTCCTTACGACTAATCTTTCAGCTTATGCTGTTAATCTTTTCTCTCCATTGTGCTCCTCTGATCACAACCTTATCACTTTAACCTGACTTTTCGCTCCAGAAAGGCCTGTGGACCCACCCAAGAAGTGGCGGCTGCGGTACCTTGGAGCTGCTGACTGGGGGACCTTCAGGCAGTACTTCTTTGATATTTCGTGGAATGATTATATTTCTTCCAGGGCCGAGAGCCATTAGAGTGTGCCTTGTGCATTGAGGAGGTTATTTTCTCGGGCATGGAAGCATACATTCCATTCTTTTATCCTGTGACGGAAAAAAAAAAAAAAAAAAAAAAAAAAAAAAGGTTGAATCACGTTTGTTCTATTTCTGTCCACGACATGGAGAAGGCCTACAAAAGGTACTAGAATCCACCCACCCTTGAATCTCATCTCTTTTATGTTTCTGCCAGGAATTATGCTAAGTCTGTTCTTCGCCCTGCTAAAAATAAATTCATTCGTTTTAAATGCTGTGAATTATCTGACTCAAATTCTTCCCATTCCCTCAGGCAACATGTCATAAACCTTTCTAACAATATATCCTCGTCATCCTTCCCTCTTTTTTGCAGTCTGAGAACTCTGTAGCTGTTATTTCTACTGATAAAACAGAACTCTTTTCTTTGACTTTCTCCTCCAATTTCACCTGAGACGATTCTGGTGCTGTTCCTCCATCAATTCCTCCCTCTGACTTCCTCATGGCTGACACAAAAATTTCATCAATTGATGTATCCTCTGCCATCACTGGCCTCAGTACTAACACGGCACATGGGCCTGATATGGTTGCCCCTGTTGTCCTCAAGAACGGTGCTTCCGTGCTCACGCCTTGCCTAGGTAAACTCTTTTGCATTAGTTTGTCAGCTTGTACTTTTCCTTCTTGCTGGAAGGTTGCTCTCATTCAGCTTGTCCGAAAGAAGGGTGACCATTCCCAGCCCATAACCATCGCCCAATTGCTTTAACATCCTGTATTTCAAAAGTTTACGAATCTATTGTAAAAAATAAAAAAATAAAACACCTTTCCTATTACAACCTTTCTTTCCGATCGTCAGTATGGGTTGTGCCAGAGACGCTCCACTTGTGATCTTCCCACCTAACTTTCAAATTCCTGGTCTTCCTCCTCTCGGGAACTTGGCGAAGGCATTGCGATTGGACATGGCATCTCATTTCTCATTTCCGATCTAGTATTTCATTCCAACCTGCCTTCTAACGATTTCTTTTCTTCTGTTTAGGCCTTCATCTCTTGCTTTCAGATCGTTCTATAACTTCTGTTGTAGACGGTCGCCGTTCTTCTCCTATAGATCTATCGTGGTGTACCTCAGGGCTCTGTCTTATCACC
The DNA here is from genome assembly GCF_032717465.1 of Coenobita brevimanus. Taxonomy (NCBI): domain Eukaryota; kingdom Metazoa; phylum Arthropoda; class Malacostraca; order Decapoda; family Coenobitidae; genus Coenobita; species Coenobita brevimanus. The sequence goes on from NC_137055.1 coordinate 8,882,535, forward strand.
AGCTTTCTTCCTTGTGTTCCTCAGTGACCTTCTATGCTGTACATCTAACCCTGTCCACTCATTCACTGATGACTCCACCCTTCAATTTCCATTCGTTTTTCGCAGCGTCCATCTCAGCAATGATTTCAACAACCAAGAGATAAGGCTATGCCACACCTATTGTCTGATTTGGCTTATATCTGTGATTGGGGTAAAAGTAATCTTGTTTTTAATGCATCAAAAACTGAATTCTTTCAACCTGTCAAAATCTTTCACAGGAGTATCCTCTAAATTTTAACAATAACCAACTCAGCCCTGCATCATCTTTAAACATGCATGGAGTTTCATTCTCTTGAGATTCATCTCAGAGGTCATATAACATCTCTTGTAAACTGTGCTTCCAAGAGATTAGGTGTGCTAAGCTAATTCCATAACTTCTCTACCTCTGCACAGCTGTTGATTTTATACAGGGGCTTTATTCTCCCCTGTGAAGAATAGAACTCTCATGTGTGAGGAGGCTCTCCACATACAGCTCATCACAATAGGGTGGAGTCAAAGGCATTTCGTCTCATTAACTCTCCTTCTCCTTCTGGCTCCCTTCAACCTCTGTTTCTTCACCGCACTGTTACATCTTTATCTCATTTCTGTCACAACTTCAATGGTCACTGCTTCGCTGAACTGTCTGCTTGCATCCCTTCACCATTAAGGCAGGCGCACAACACCTATCTGGCAACAAACTCCCATCCCTTTTCTGTCCAGCTCTCTAATGCAAGAGTTGACTGTTACGCCCAGTTCTTTCTGTGTGTAATAAGTCAACTATGGAACCGTCTTCCTCTGTTCTATTTCCTACGGCCTATGACCTCCGGTCTTTCAAACACAGTGTGTCTAGGCATCTCAAAATGAACGGATCTTGAATTTGGCTCACTGTTATTGTGTTTTTGTTTTTTCTTGGAGGGATTAACCTTGCAGACTTCCGGCCTTTTTTCCACTCTTCCTTGCATTAAAAAAAAAAAAAAAACTGTTGCACTAGATGTTGTCCCCCAAGGCCCATCTGAACATGAACCCAGTGGACTGCCGGCCGAAGTTGCCCTTTTCTGCACACCACCGCCCTCCTTTCCGGGAATTGAGGAACGTTTGTATAACAGGGTAGCTTCATTGTCTGTCGGTGTCATCAAGTGAAGATATCCCTCTCCAGCATCTTCCTCGATATTACCAAGAATAAACTGCAACATACATCGTCTGACTAAAGTGGTGAACGTTTCCTTCTCCAAGTTCGTTTCATTTTTTCCTTGCTTCATTTCCGCCTCTTCTCAAAATTCGCCATCGATCACTCCCAGATGATGGTGGAAAAAATAAAAGCTTGGCTCTCCCGCCGCCTCTTCTTGGGTTTCTGTTGTGGCTAGACTGCCTTGCCATCCAATCTCCTCCCTCCTTTCTCCACCATCGATATTTCTGTCTTCTTTCTCACCTCTTTATTATTCGTTTTTTCTCGTTTTCCTTTTCAGTCATTTCTGCTATATATTACATCCAAGTGTCTTCCACTGTTCCTAAATTCATCATGTTTTTTTCAAGACTTTTTCAGTTCAACACCTAGCATATTATTTTCAGCATAAATAGACATTAAGAATAAATCTACCAAAATCTGCTATATAAAAGGCACTTTCTGTCTGTCTGTTAGTTCACGAACTACCTCCTCAGTTTTAATTTTACCTGGCATTAACCTATATATTTGGAATCCTTATGACCCATAGAGAGTTTTAGGGGAGTCATAATTCAGATATGGGTCATTTAAGGTCACCGGTTGAGTGTTCGCCTTTTGACTCGGGCAACGCCGGGTACCCCAGCAGTCCAATTTTTGGCATGGAGACTCACATGAATTCCAGTTCGGAAATAGGCTATGTGAGGTTGACTCCGAGGTCATTTGAGGTCACTGGTAATAGTAAACAAGTACGCAAATACCGCGCGTTAGTCTGTGAAAGCGAAACAGAAAGTACCTGCACCTCGTATAATCCATCTTCAGAAGCATCAGAGGTACAGTACATGGTCTTTCTGGAGCAGAAAGAAACATTGAACTAGAACAAATAGGATTCGAGTGTTCATCTTTTTGGTCTTATGCCCCAAGCAAGGTTTTAAGACCAAAAAGACCAATGGTTTGAGGGAGGGGGCACAGCAGTAAGAGTCAGATAAATAAGGAGAGAGAGAGAGAGAGAGAGAGAGAGAGAGAGTCGGGGGAAGGGACAGGAGGAGGAAGATAAATATGGAGCGGGAGGGGGAGGGGGAACGCTGGGTACCCCTGCTAGTATGGAATATTTTAACACAAACCTGGCATAATTGTAGGAGATGTATTTTGTAGCTATTCCTGTTAGGGGGAAAGATTCTCCTTCCTCTACAAACATTGTATCATATCGGTGATATCCTGTGCCTCCCTAGCATAGACCCTCATTCTGGCACCCACTACAACATCTTACACACCATACAGACCAACACTATACGCATTATCACTGGCTGCACCAAAAACATTCCTGCAGCTCGATTATACTTTGAAATGAAAGTCCTCCCAAGACCTCATATTTTGATATGAAAGTCACCTAATTCCACGCAGCAGCCATTGCTAACACACAACGCCCCTCACCCCTGTCATTACATGACAGAGACACACATCACAAAAGCCACATATAATAATCACATAAAAATTGCCAAACCCTGTTGAACAGCATCCCACCTCCAATTATTCCAACATTAGCAAGGAAGAAACACCTACACACTCATTTCATGTGCAGGGGAACACAACACATCGATTAAAACACTGTTTTACAAGCTACCCCTCCCGATATCCACCCATCAGAAGTCTCCGTAAACGGAAGTGATTGAGTTCACCTAGCTAGTCTTAGATCATGACGACACCCAGTTCTCCTAAGTTATCCATACATTATAACAGTTCGGAACAGCACACATCACACTAAGATGCAGACACAACATAAAACGTGTAGGGAACATGTGGGACGATCTCTTAGGACGGTTAGTTACCAACAAAAATAACATGCCACTGGAAGCACTCTTGAACTTACCCACGCCGTGACTAACAGAGTTTTGCGTATTACAAAAACGTGTTTTCAAAATCAGATTCATGTTTGAAATGGGCATGACAACATGAAATTATCATCAAAAGAGCGGAGCGGTTGCTGAATCCTTCCATATTAATTTTAGTGGGCAGCTTTACACAGTACATTTCATTACACTGGTCTCCTTGGATGTACAGTGGCCTCCAAATGTTTCGTTCTTCCTCCTACTTCTCAGTAGGTGGTAACATTATATTAGTTAGGTAGTTAAAACTACCATTTTGCTGAATTAACTGTTTACGTGACCAAACACATCATAATGGCCACATGCAACTTCACCCAAATTATTATGTAATGGATTACAGGTTACAGGGAGGAACGGAACCTTTGCGGGAAATGTGCTTCAAAAGCTTCGCATTACAACCCATGTCAAGTTCTGGAGCGCCTGGTAACCAGTAAAAACTCATAATTGAGAGAAACAAGACAAAGCACGCCATTTTGCAGATACTTCAGGGGAGAAAACCAAACAAGAGCACTTGAGTACTTTACTGTCCTGTTTTGAGGCAAGGATGAATATATAACTTAAGTGCACGAAAACAGTGCTATGCCATGCACACAGTTCAAAGACAGATATCTACAAATGCACTCATTGAATGCTGAAGAATCCATTTAAGCCGGGCATGGAGAAGTTTATATCAGAAATATAATCAGTGACTGTGAATTAATCCCGTAATTAAATCTATCATTTGGTTTCCATTTCACTGACCCAGCAGATATCGAAGAAGGGTTTCTTGATGATTACCGATCACAGGCACACTACAGAATGATAGATACAGTATGTGCACTCTGTAGACTACAGTATTTTGTTAATTAAGTACTATCCCTAAAACTGCCGAATATTATTCAGCTTCAGTATCCTTCTTACGTTTAACCAAGGTAAGCAGGGGCAACAGATGCCAACGTCTGGCCAATGGAAGAGGTGCAGTTGGCTCCACTTCGCCTGACTAACCCTGCTCTGCAAATGTTGTCTCTGCCGTCGTCAGATTATCAGCCTAAGCTTTTTTCTCTACTTCCTCTCTGCCTCCTGCTCGACAGTGTGTTATGAATCTGGCTCACGTGCAAAAGTGAAACATCACGTGGGTCAAGCGGAAGTTGAGCCAACTGTACGTGAAGAAGACGTTTATGATACAAAATCCATGTGTTCTTTTCAATATGTGACGACCTGCGCTTTTAAATTCCTTTGTCTCTTCGTTTTTAGGGAATACACAGACAGGTGGACAGATAGATAAACACACAAACATTTAGAGAGACAGACACAGATAGCAGATAACCAGATATATAAATAGGACATAATAGCCCATTAATGTTTCTTATTTTTTTTTTTTACTGAAACGTTAATTTCTTCATATTGTGAACCTCTCTCTTTCTCTCTCTCTCTCTCTCTCTCTCTCTCTCTCTCTCTCTCTCTCTCTCTCTCTCTCTCTCTCTCTCTCGGAAGACTTAAGTCAACCATCTTATTACAATGTTGTGACACTCCTATAATAACATTCACTGAGAGAGAGACAGAGACACCTTACACTTATGTGCTTCCGTGTTCATTATTTTTGTTGTTCTTACTCTTCCTTTGGATTGAATATTTATCATCATATTTAATGATCTTAGTTATGTCTGTCTATTTGTCCATCTATCTGTCAACCAGTTGATCTATCTATCTGTCAATTGCCAGACGCCTTAATCCCGTAAGAGGTGGGCCACAACCAATTCGCCTCCACGTCGTCCTGTCCTCTGCTATTTTGCTACCCTTCCTCAAGCTCACACCCTAACCCTCATGCATTTCCCAGTCCCATCCCTCCTTCTCACTCTTGATCTCCCCCTCCACCTTTCATCCTTCACTTCACTCACAGGCACTCTCCTACTCAGCCTCTCATTCTCCATCTTCTGCAAATGGCCAAACTGTCTAAGTTATACAGTGGTACGTATGCATCTATTTAGTATTTTGTATCATGTCCAATTTACTCACCCTTCTTCCTCTAGTCTGTCAATTGAACCGAGTAACCAAAATAACTTTACTCGTCTCATTCTCACTTGGCATACAAATACCATCTCTTCATCTTGCAAGCTGAGCTGTAGCAATAGATTAACACTTGACTATGGTGGTAATCACTACGAAGTGTTGTGGAAAGCACGTAGAGGTCTAGCATTGTCTTCTTCCCTCCACACAGCTATGTGATATAAGATGCCAAAGGACGAGAATCTGGGCCAAGCTGAAGTAAAACAGGTATAGTAGAATGCCTTAGTGATGAGGGTCAAATGTCCACAATGGGGTGAATCTAATTTCAGTCCTATGGCTTTGACCTTTACCCTGTGATCTTCATATTATAGAGTCACTTGCACGGAGGTATATCTACCAGCCCAGAAATAATCATGTATCTAGGTCATAGCTTTCAAAAATCAATATAGAACCGAATAAAGTACAAACATACACAAAGAGTACCCGATTATAAAAAAAGAAAAATCTACCCAACAGGCGAGAGGCGGGGTTGACGTTCACCGTCTTAACCTAAACTCAGCTTGATCGACTGACGTGTGTGTGTGTGTGTGTGTGTGTGTGTGTGTGTGTGTGTGTGTGTGTGTGTGTGTGTGTGTGTGTGTGTGTGTGTGTGTGTGTGTGTGTGTGTGTGTGTGTGTGTGTGTGTGTGTGTGTGTGTGTGTGTGTGTGTGTGTGTGTGTGTGTGTGTGTGTGTGTGTGTGTGTGTGTGTGTGTGTGTGTGTGTGTGTGTGTGTGTGTGTGTGTGTGTGTGTGTGTGTGTGTGTGTGTGTGTGTGTGTGTGTGTGTGTGTGTGTGTGTGTGTGTGTGTGTGTGTGTGTGTGTGTGTGTGTGTGTGTGTGTGTGTGTGTGTGTGTGTGTGTGTGTGTGTGTGTGTGTGTGTGTGTGTGTGTGTGTGTGTGTGTGTGTGTGTGTGTGTGTGTGTGTGTGTGTGTGTGTGTGTGTGTGTGTGTGTGTGTGTGTGTGTGTGTGTGTGTGTGTGTGTGTGTGTGTGTGTGTGTGTGTGTGTGTGTGTGTGTGTGTGTGTGTGTGTGTGTGTGTGTGTGTGTGTGTGTGTGTGTGTGTGTGTGTGTGTGTGTGTGTGTGTGTGTGTGTGTGTGTGTGTGTGTGTGTGTGTGTGTGTGTGTGTGTGTGTGTGTGTGTGTGTGTGTGTGTGTGTGTGTGTGTGTGTGTGTGTGTGTGTGTGTGTGTGTGTGTGTGTGTGTGTGTGTGTGTGTGTGTGTGTGTGTGTGTGTGTGTGTGTGTGTGTGTGTGTGTGTGTGTGTGTGTGTGTGTGTGTGTGTGTGTGTGTGTGTGTGTGTGTGTGTGTGTGTGTGTGTGTGTGTGTGTGTGTGTGTGTGTGTGTGTGTGTGTGTGTGTGTGTGTGTGTGTGTGTGTGTGTGTGTGTGTGTGTGTGTGTGTGTGTGTGTGTGTGTGTGTGTGTGTGTCAGATTTTAGGGTGTGGAGGGGGTCGAGAATCTCTCGTTGAATGCTTTTGAGGGTTCGGAAGCCAAAACGTTTGAAATCCATTACTCTTCGACACTGGTGATTTACTGTGGGGCAAACCCAGGTCCCCTTTGATAGTTCCAGGCATAAGAACACCTCTCATCTCCCTCACCCTCTTTCCCTTTCTTATTTCTTGGCCTAAGCACACCTCTCCACTTCCTCACCCTCCCTCCCTTTGTTGTTCCTGGGCAAACGAATACCCTTCCACTCCCCTCACCTTCCCTGCCTTTGTTCAGCTCACCACTCTCCTCACTCTCCCTACCTTTGTTCTTCTTGGGTATAAATACAGCCTCTTTACTTCCTCGCCTCCTTCCTTCTTTTCCAAAAGGGGGGCGCGGTAGCACAGTGGTAGCGCGCTGGACTCGTAATCGGGGGATTGCGAGTTCGAGCCTCGCCCGGGCTGCCGTGCCGGGAGTGATAGCTCGCTCCTGTAACTCTAGCGGGGCTATATAGTCCAATACAGGGCTTAGCTCGGGGGAACTCCATTTCTCCCATTTTCTCCCTTCTTTTCCAAAGACGAGCCTGAGAGCATTCTTTTCCATGGTATATAACAAATATCTCATTTAGTTCGTCCACCATAACTTGGCGGAGATCTTCGTCCTTTTACAGCTAGTTTCTCTCAGCTCAATGGCAAAAAAACACAGTACTACTGCTGCACATACTTTCCGTAGCATTTATTTGTAGCTGTCATCGTATTCTGTTGTTAATCTCTTAGTGTAGCTAGTGATAGAATAAGACAATAATATGGCTCTACATCCTTTTCATAGCACTTCTTGCGACTTCCATCATCAAGGAAGTCCTTATTGGATCCACTGTAAGTATTATAGTTTAAATTCAATCTGTTGTTACAGCTCAGTGACCAGATAAGACAATACTACGTCCCTGTACTCTTTCTGTAGCACACCATCGTGACTAGCACCATGTATTAGCGTTCTTGTTATAGCACAGCATTAATGATGGCATGATAGTAATTTCCGTTCCATTGTCAAAATCAACGGAGTATAGTACTGAATTTCAATGTTAATTTTCTGCTACAGCTCAAAGTTAAAGATGGGTAGTTCTGACTGTAGCCCAAGTTAACATCTTGAATGTGGATGGCGTCCATTTTAGTTTGTTTTGATCCTACCAGAAGATTTGAGTCAACAATGGAAAGAACCTATCTTGCTGACTGGACATATAAAGGCCATATCTAACCTCTTCGATTCGAAAAGCCTCTGCTAAGCTGAGTATAATCGTCACCTCCCCTCCAAAAAATAAATAAAAAGATCCATGAACTTGATGGGTTAAGGTGGATAGAGTTTAGGACGTGGTAAGGCAATTCAGTGCAGGAAGGGGAAGGTTACATAACTAGTGTACCCCAGCCTTATTCCACACTTTCCTTCCTTAGGGCACGCTAGACACTTGAGCTAAATATGTAAACCGCTTGTACCTCTGGACCCCGCAGCACATCTTGGGACCTGGATGTAAAATCGATTGTTATGCGTCTTATTCTCGGGGACTATTGGGCTCTAGCAAAAACTGATTACACTGGTCGACAAAATTTAAAAAGTGTTCTGGTACTGGCATGTTTTTAGGTAATTCTAAGCAACATCAGCCTGTAAATTTCGAATATGATATCCAATTTTCTCCAGCACGTCCAGTCTTCGAGAACCATTATACCATAGGAAAATCTGCTCGTGTGTTGGAAAATCCGACTCGACTCCAACCATAGAGATAGATATACCTCGCAGAGTTGCATTCAGCTTGTAATTGTGACGGTTATATCAGATTCAGTTAAGTACCTGAATCACAAGATGTTTACCAACTCAAAGAGAATCAGCCACAGCCGAAAGTCGGGCAAAATTTTCCAATCATCAAGCATTTTTTTTTTTTTTTTGATACAGCCTTATTGATCCCTCAGATACTAGAAAGCCTTCCAAAAATGAATAATAATCATTTGCTGGAAATAAACTAAGCGACAAAAATACGTCAAGGGACTGAAAAAGAGTCAAAAGTTACAACATTCTCTGGTTATGACAGCCACACTACTCTCTCGTCCATTCCGTTTCCCAAACGACAAGTGTACAATCGGCGCGAGAAGTCATGTTGCCTCTCCTGTGTTTCTCTCTACGGACTTTAACAGTGTGGTGAATCTACAGCAACTGACACTGATAACACTGATCTAGAGCTAAATAAAATCGTCAGTGTCAGTTTCTGCGGATTCACCACACTGATCTTTGAAGTCAATGAAGAGAAGAGTAGGAAAGGTGACAGGAGTTTTGCTGCTGATTGTACATTAAGATATTAAAAGAAAAAGAAAATAAAGTTGATGTTATTTGTACTTTAACTTGGTCAAGATTTATGTCCTTTTTCAGCTTATGAGTATATTACCCAGGTCAGTAGAAGAAAAGGGCATGTGCCACGGCTCTACAACCTTGCCACAGCACATCATCATAACCAGCATCCTACAGTATTTCAGTTATTATCTCTTGCATTCTACTCAGTATTCACGTTGGACAGACTGCAATTTTACACCGGGTTACAGTAAAAAAGTTATAGTATTCCGCTGCGTCTGTTTCACACGCAAGACATGTCCGTCACTTTCCTCCCTGACGCATCATAAGAAGGCAGAGAAAAGAAACAACACAAAGAGACGTACCGGACATATCTCAGCTTGTTTGTACCCAAATGCCCTTTGTTAGTTAGTGCAAAACAAAATGCAAAACAAGGAGAAGAGAAAGAAGAAGTAGAATATAAAGAAGAAGAGGAAGAAAAAGAAGAGGAAAAAAAGAAAATTAACAAGAACAAAAAGGAGGAGGAGAAAAAGGAGGAAGAAGAAGAACAGGCAGAAAAACAGAGCATGCGTTATAATAAAAAATCAGGCCATTATTTCCCACTGAGATTTACTGAGCCATAATTTTGCCGCAAATGATTTTTCCAATGAGCGTTTTCTTCCACGTGAGGAGGTAATGACTGTGTAGGTGATATAAGCTGAGAGTCATCCATCTACTGCCACTATGAGCATCTCTCTCACCTGCGTCGTCTGCCACCCACTCCATTATCACCCACCCACCCCGACATCACCTGTCCACCCCATTATCACCCCATCCCATTATCATCCACCCGTTACATTATCACTCCTTCCCGTTATCATCCACCCATTACATTATCACCCCTTCCCATTATCATCCACACACCCCATTATCACCCCATCCCATTATCATCCACCCGTCACATTATCACCCCTTCCCGTTATCATCTACCCACCCCATTATCACACCATCCCATTATCATCCACCCACCCCATTAGCACCCCATCCCATTATCATCCACCCACCACATTATCACCCCTTCCCATTAACATCCACCCACCACATTATCACCCCATCCTGTTATCATCCACCCACCATAATATCACCCACCAACACCATTATCATCCACCCACCACACTATCATCCGTTCACTCCATTATCATCACCCACACCATTATCATCACTCACACCATTATCATCACCCACACCATTATCATCACCCACCACATCATCATCACCCACACCATTATCATCACTACACCATTATCATCACCCACACCATTATCATCATCCACACCATTATAATCACCCACACCATTATCATCACTCACACCATTATCATCACCCACACCATTGTCATCGCTACACCATTATCATCACCCACACCATTATCATCACCCATACCATTATCATCACCCACACCATTATCATCCACCCACCCAGTTGTCACCAACCCACCCCATTATCACAACCCACCCCATTATCACCCACCCATACCATTTTAACCCAACTCATTGTCATCCACCCACCCCATTTTCGCTCACCCACCCATTATCACCCACCCATCGCATTATTACATATCTACCCCTTATCCACACACCCACACCATTATCACTCGCCCACGCCATTCCCCCCCACCCATATCACTCACCCACACCATTTTCAAAAACACATTATCGCACACGCGCACACGTCCACCCCATTATACCCCACCTGCCCCATTATCATACACCCACCCCATTATACCCCACCCACCCCATTATCATACACCCACCCCATTATACCCCACCTGCCCCATTATCATACACCCACCCCATTATACCCCACCCATCCCATTATCATACACCCACCCCATTATACCCCACCCACCCCATTATTATACACCCACCCCATTATACCCCACCCGCCCCATTATCATACACCCACCCCATTATACCCCACCCACCCCATTATCATACACCCACCCCATTATACCCCACCCACCCCATTATCATACACCCACCCCATTATACCCCACCCACCCCATTATTATACACCCATCCCATTATACCCCACCCACCCCATTATCATACACCCACCCCATTATACCCCACCACCCCATTATACCCCACCTGCCCCATTATCATATACCCACCCCATTATACCCCACCCACCCCATTATCATTCACCCTACACATTATACCCCACCCATCCCATTATCATACGCCCACCCCATTATACCCCACCCACCCCATTATTATACACCCACCCCATTATACCCCACCCGCCCCATTATCATACACCCACCCCATTATACCCCACCCACCCCATTATCATACACCCACCCCATTATACCCCACCCACCCCATTATCATACACCCACCCCATTATACCCCACCCACCCCATTATTATACACCCACCCCATTATACCCCACCCACCCCATTATCATACACCCACCCCATTATACCCCACCACCCCATTATACCCCACCTGCCCCATTATCATACACCCACCCCATTATACACCACCCGCCCCATTATCATACACCCACCCCATTATACCCCACCCACCCCATTATCATACACCCACCCCATTATACCCCACTCACCCCATTAGGCCCCACCCACGCCATTATCATACACCCACCCCATTATACCCCACCCGCCCCATTATCATACACCCACCCTATTATACCCCACCCTCCCCATTATCATACACCCACTCCATTATCATACACCCACCCCTTTATCATACACACACACCCATTATACCCCACCAGCCCCATTATCATACACCCATCCCATTATACCCCACCCGCCCCATTATCATACACCCACCCTATTATACCCCACCCTCCCCATTATCATACACCCACTCCATTATCATACACCCACCCTATTATCATACACACACACCCATTATACCCCACCAGCCCCATTATCATACACCCACCCCATTATACCCCACCCACCCCATTATCATACACCCACCCCATTATCATACACCCACCCTATTATCATAGACACACACCCATTATACCCCACCAGCCCCATTATCATACACCCACCCCATTATACCCCACCCGCCCCATTATCATACACCCACCCCATTATACCCCACCCACCCCATTACCATACACTCACATTATACCCCACCTTATCAGCGAAATAAAAATATTATTTCTGTCCGTAAATTTGATGGACGAAGGACTCCGATTTTTTTTTTTTCATTCTGCCAATCTCTCTCTCTCTCTCTCTCTCTCTCTCCCTTTGTGTGTGTGTGTGTGTGTGTGTGTGTGTGTGTGTAAAAGGTAGTATATGATGAGGACCGAACAGGCTCTGTAATTACTTGGAACTGCGGTTATGTGGTAATTTCGTGATGATGTCTGGGACTACAATGGCAAAATTCGCTTGTATTATATGTATGATAATAGTAATTATTATTACCTCCGCCAACGAAGCTGGAGGAGGTTATGTATTCAACTATGTTTGTTTGTCTGTCTGTCTACACGATATCTCCAAAAGTTCTGAATGAATTTCAATGGAATTAGGGCACGTGGAAGGTTGGGCCATGGGCCAAGGAAGAATTGATTGAATTTTGGGGCGGATCCGCATCCGGATCCGGATCCTACCACACAATATTTTCAAGAGTTCTCAATGAATTACAATAAAATTTTGTGGGAGAGTGGGCCATGGATCAAAGAACAATTGATTAAATTTTGGGGAGGATCCGGATCCGATGTATTCCACCCAATATCTCCACGGATCCTGATCCTGATCCTGAACGTTTATAATGGTAATGGCATTGGCAGAGGCATGAGCTCTCTGAGTGCTCTTTAGTTGTTATTATGTTTAAAACAGAAAATAATTATACTATTAAGTTACGATGCAATGGTCCTGTTATCATTATTCTTTTTCTTTTTTTTTCACATAATCTGCTTCACGTTTTTAAATCTTGAGTTTGGGAATCCAAAGCAGTGGAGCAAAATTAAGCTTATTCCGGTAACGTTTTTTAATATACACCACACAGTTACCACCTGGTGTTGGAGTGGGACGCCTTCATGTGATGGCATCGATATAAACTAGCTGTTCCAGTCCCCGTATATACAAATGTCCCACAGCTCCTTCCCTATTCTCCAAAGGGTGGGTGGTTGACCGAAGGAGGAGGACAGCTGCAGCTTGCAGTTCACTGGGTTTACGTTCAGATGCGCCTACCTGTCGACTGTCAGATTCTATGCGCTTCTTTTGTCCTCTTATTCATATCGCCAGTCGAGGCTCTACACTAGACAGTGACACGGGGGCTTATCTTGGAACCCAGGGAGGATTTGTCTTTTGGTACTTTCTTAATCTGTTTTTAAATTCTGACATAAGAATGTTTTATGAGATGGGGTGGATTGAGATAGTTGAGGCAGATGGAGAGGATGGAGGATTACAGTTCGGTGTGGGCAGTGAGAAGTGTGAACGTTGATGGCATGGTTGCGGGAGACCTGGGACGGGGTCATAGAGTGTGACCTCAGGGATAAGTGACTGAACAGAGTGGCCGCTAGAGAACAAGCAGCGTGGAGCTGCCATTAAGTGACCAAGGCCAAAGCATGAGAGCATGTTGGAGCCTTTATAAACGATACGATTAGAAAAACTGGAAAGAGGAAAACTGAAAAATAAAGCAGGAAATTAGAAATACGATGAGCAGGTGATAAATATGTCCTTCAAAGGTGAGTGGGGAGGACTTCTCGTGTCTTCCTTTCGAGACTTATTTTTCTGCAACTTGATAAATGAGATCATCAGAATTAACATTTTTTTGCATGTTCATGAAAGTAACGCTATTTTTGTCAATCTTGTCTGACTCATGATTGAGCAGTTTAGCTCTTTTTCTCTTTAAAGGAAAAGATTCTTAAGACCTAACATAAGCTTTAAATAGATTCACAACAATATCATTTCACAGAAACTTCAGAAATTGCGATGCTGCAGTTTCATTTATGTAGCTGCATTAAGAAAGGCATGCAATCATATCACCACCAATATAGTAAGATCACCAAATAGTAATAAAAAAGTCAGTCATACATAATTATAGTACACCATGGCTAAGGAAGTAACGATGACCTGTATGACAAGGTATTTTAATGATGAGTTGATGATTGTGTGGTCAAGTATAAAATTCAGTACAAAATGTGACTATCCTGTGTCTCTTTACTCATCACAAATTGTCACAACGCATCAAGGACCACCCCTCATAAAAATGTTTCCATAACGACCCGGGAATGCGTTTACTATGTATTGCAATCTCACTTCCACACATTTATAAACATTTAATCATGACTATAATGCCGCACTGTCAAAAATTGCTGGACAATGCTATAAATATAATCATTTTATGTTTTATCAAAATTACTCAACGAAACATCTGTCTTGTACATGATGTCACAGTGTATAGTGAACAATACGTGTAATGTCATTTGTAACTTAACAAAGTGATGAGTAAGCCGTCAACAAAGGTTCGCATTTTGATACATTTACATCAGTATTTAAGTTTCTATTTGTAAGTTTTGTATTGGGAATAAAGCCAACAGGACAAAGGACACTTTTGATAGTAGGACTCACGCCTGGTATATGATTTTTTTTTCTCCTTATAATATTTACCGCGAGGAGTAGGGACGAACTAAGGGGGTCTCATCCTTTATCAAATCTGGTCCATGTGAATATCTACAACTGTGAAAAATTTCGTGTGCCTGCGTAAAAAAAGTGGTATGGTTGTCCCTTGGGACAGTCCCATCAGGTGACCCAACCTGCCTAAAACGTGGCCGTGGTGAACCACCACCAGTAGGCACAATTTCGTGTTCCTTGGCCAAAAACCATGACCGTTTATAAAGTTTTTGACCAGGACCCGGCTCCCCTCAATCTTCCCGTGGAAGGGGGTGGGCTTTGGGGTCTCACCCTGCCTGAAACGTGGCCCAAGTAAAGTCTTAAACCATTGTGCAAAACTTTTTTTTTTTTTAAGGAATTCTCCCTTGAGGGGGGGGGGGGATGGCCGTCTGTGTGAGGTGGTTGTCGGGGGTCTCTCCCTGCTTAAAACAAGGCAAGGGTAAACATCTACCAATATGCAAAATTTCATGTTCCTAGGTTGAATACTATGGCCGAACAAAATGCTCTTCTCGCCCCCGAGGGTCCCATTATGTTTTTAACTTGGTGCAAGTGAAATTCTACTAGACTGCAGAAATCTGTGTTCCTAGGATTAAAAAAAAAGAAAGAAAAAAAAAAAAGCATCTAACCGTTCTTGGTGGGACGGCAAACTGCACTCGTGGAAAGCAGCACTTGGGGATCCCACCTTGCCTGATACCTGGCCCGGAGAGAGGTTTATTACTGAGCAAAATATCGCTTTCTACAACAACTCTCGTGAGTGAGTGGGGGAGGGAGGGAGTGACAGTTTGGGACAAACACTATTTCAAGTTGCCCCTGTGGATCTGACATAAATTTATATTCAAGCTGTTGTAATAGCGCGAATATGTTAATTTTTTTTTACTTTGGCAAATTTCTATAAGCTATGGAAACTAGTACAGATATCTAAACTCTCAATGGCACCCCCTTCTTGATCATAACTCGGGGTGGACTGCTCTGCTCACCTCTCTCGAGTTAGTACGTCTCTGATTTTTATGTTAATCTACAATATTTACTGTGAATTACATCTGCAAAACATTTTGCGTCAACAAAATGGTCAAGTATCATCAATATCATCATCTTGCCTCTTTTTCCCATCTGCAGAAGGGGAGGGGAGGGGGTGTAGATTCCAGAAAGCATTGATAAGGAAAGAGTGTTATTGTGGCATCTAATCAGCAGAATGCCCACTGAATTAGGCCACGCACTCATTCATTCACCATTAAGCCCCCCGGAATCCTCATTCCGCATTTAACTTCATAATTGCCTATCAGAGTTAGTCCGACGACTGTCAGGTTAAGAAATGGATGCTAAACCTTTGCCATGCACTCCTCCCTACAAAACTCATCCACCCAGCTCGATCCCTTGCCAGTTCCCCAGCCTCGTCAGCCTCCATATGTCTTTCTCACACAGTCAATTACCATATCTATCCACCGTCTTCTTGACCTACCATTCTTCTTATCTTCAAACTCACCCACAGTTACCCTTTTCACCACCCTATTTCTACCCATTCCCTCAAAAGGACCATTTATCATCTAAACATTCTCTTTTCAGCTGTATTATCCACGGACTTCCTTACTCAAGATCATTGATGTATCACATTGTTTCATATCCTTTTTACTCTCAGCACTCCAAGTTTGTTTCTCAAAAACTCTGTCTCCACCACTCTACTCCTGAGTTTTTTCTTTCATGCCGCGCCAGTGTCGCACACCCGTATGTTTTGTGGGTACATTATGCTCCTTCATGCAACCCTCTTGCAGCTACTTGAACCACGCTGGGATTATGTTTCTTGTACGTAACATTCTAATAAATAAGACTGTATCACAAACGATGTTTTGGGGGATTATTAATACGTAAACAGTATATCAATCTCTGGAAAGTCCTATTATTTTATTCATGTTTTATTAGTGCTGACTGGTCAGTTCAGACTATAATAATCTTGTTGGGCTGTTACTGGAACGCTACATCAGCTCACATACGTATACTGAATATACATAATATAACATATTCTTTAACTGGCCAATAATTAGAGTATGACTGTTTCTTATTGAAAAGAATATCTATTTATGGTGTAAAAATGATAGGTAGTTTAAGTAACTGACACACACACACACACACACACACACACACACACACACACACACACACACACACACACACACACACACACACACAGAATCTGGAGAAGCTGCACGAGTTAAAAAAATATAAACAGTATATTGACTCATACTTTAATTTGCGCACAAGTACGTTTAACATTATAGAATGTTTAACTGACGAACTGACACTATCATAAGAGTAATTATGAGAATGACTAAAACTTAAATGTATTTGAATACGATCACGAAGACTTTGCAAGAATTATGAATATATTTACTTACTTGATCATTTTAAATTCATAATAACTACTTGGGATTACAGATGACAGTTACCCCATGCTCAGTATCTTTTCTATTTAGTATCAGTAATGTTCTATACTGGATGAATTTCGAATAGGTAATTCCCCCCAAAATAATGCATGCTATCAAACCCTTTGTTTTTTAATTATGCATAGAGAGGTATGTTTCTGTGGATAATTAATTTGAATTTT
Source organism: Coenobita brevimanus (assembly GCF_032717465.1). Taxonomy (NCBI): domain Eukaryota; kingdom Metazoa; phylum Arthropoda; class Malacostraca; order Decapoda; family Coenobitidae; genus Coenobita; species Coenobita brevimanus. The sequence goes on from NC_137055.1 coordinate 8,899,615, forward strand.
AATGGGTGCATGATTTAATAAAAGATAGTGTTCACAATAGTATGACCTATACCATTGAGTTTGTTTCTAATTCCAGTAGCCTTTATGTTTTGTCGAAAATGAATAATATTGTGTGGCGTTGGATAGAATGAAATAAACAAAACTTATCCGAGCTTAAGGGGGCCAAAAAAAAAAAAAAAAAAAAAATACTGGTACTGGAATCACATTGTTTCATCAAATTACTTGTAACTCTTGTTTGGTTTTGTGAAGTTTTTGGTGGCTGTAGGAGTTAATATAATAGTGTAGTCTATATGGCTGATTGTCTTGCAATATATGTTCCAAAACGTTTAAGAATATGCCCCGAATTAACATGATACTCTTGGCCAAAACTGGAAATTCCGATTGGCCGAATCTGACTATGGAGGTTAATTAAGCAAGGGGAGTATGGGAAGTGGTTGTGGATCAGGCTGTAATTACTTCGTACTTGGTGGTATTGTTGAGGCAGCCCGATTTAGTGCCGGCAAACCACTGTTCTATTGGTGGTACTGTTGTGGTATTAATGGTAATAGTGGTGGCAAACCACTGTTCTATTGGTGGTATTGTTGTGGTATTAGTGGTGGCAAACCATTGTTCTATTGGTGGTATTGTTGTGGTATTAGTGGTATTACTGGTGGCAAATCACACTGTTGTGCTTGTGTTTGTAGTGGTAGCGGGTAATAATGGCTGGAAATCACACTTTTGTGCTGGTGGTATTGTAGTGGCATTGATGGCGGCAACCACACCGTTGTACTGGTGATTTTGTTGCTTATTAGTGGCGGCATACCATAATGTTGTACTGGTGGTATTACTGTGGTATTTGTGGCAGCATACCACACTGTTGTACTGGTGGTATTATTATGGTAGCAGGTATCGGTGCAGGCAAACCACACTTGTACTAGTGGTGTTATTATGGTAATAGCGACAGCAAACCACACTTATACGAGTGGTATTATTATGGTATGACTGACGGCAAACCGCACTGTTGTACTGGTGGTATTACTGTGGTAGCGGGTTGTAGTGACCACAAGCCACACTTTTGTACTGGTGGTACTATTGTGGTAGCGGGTTTTGGTGACCACAAGCCACACTGTTGTACTGGTGGTATTTTCGTGGTATTAGTGACGGCAAAGCGCACTGTTGTACTGGTGTTGTTGTTGTGGTATTAATGACTTTACACCACAGGGATGTATTGGCGGCACTGTTGTGGTATTAGTGACGGTAACCACACTCCTGTATTGGTGGTGATGCAGTGGTATTAGTGGCGGTATGCAACACTATTGAACTGGAGTATTGGTATGGTATTAGCGGCGATATTCCCTACTCCTGAATCGCCCAAAGATGTGATGATGTGCTTTCTTTAAAACAATTGAGCAATGCCAATGTAGTCTGATTATACTGGACTTTGAACAAACTTGGTGGAAGGGATCTATCTATCTATCTATTGCCAGACGCCTCAATCCCGTTTCGGGTGGCCACAAACAAATCGCCTCCAAGTCCCCCTGTCCCCCGCCATTTCACTGCCCTGCTCCCAACTCACCCCCCCCTCTCTCATATACCTCTCCACCCCATCCCTCCATCTCATCCTCGGCCTACCCCTCCCTCCTCCCCCCTCCACCTCACTCACATACACTCTCTTCGTCAGTCTTTCACCCTCCATCCTCTCCACATGGCCAAACCACCTCAGTGTGTTCCTCATAACGCTTCCTATCACATCCACATCCACACCACGACGCTCCTTTATATCCTCATTCGTCAGCCTGTCTCTCCATGTGACTCCACAGGCTCCTCTTAAATAACTCATTTCCACTGCTCTCACTCTTGACTTGTGTCCTTCCAACAACGTCCAAGCTTCACTTCCGTACGTTAGAGTTGGTATCACAATACTGTCATGTAGTAACTTTTTCACTTCCATGCTCACTTCCCTGTTTCTTATCACTGCTTTCAAAGAACCAGCAACCTTTCTTCCCTGCTGTACCCTTTCAAGCACTTCACCCTCCAAACCTCCATCCTTACTCATCACACTACCCAAGTACTTAAACGTACTCACATTTTCCAATTCCTCACCATCCAACCTCGCTGTACATTCACTGACTTCACCTCTCTCAAAGACCATCACTTTACTCTTCCCTACATTCGTTTCTTACACACTCTCCCAAACTCATCCACCAAGCCTTGCAGCTCCCCTCCGTCTTCACTCAACAACACAGTATCATCTGCAAACAACAGAACAGGGAGTTTCCAAACACTATCCTCTCTCACTGTCACGAGTCGGCTAGTGACATTGGCTTTTGTGGGAAACCACGAACTCAAGTGGAATCCCAGTTTATCGTTCAGTAACCGCTCATTCGGTCGGGAGCCTTGTCAAATCAATTTTTCGGTGTCAAAAGTGATCGTCTTTGTGTGAGACATTAGCGCTTCCGCTGAGCGATTTGTTTTGGGCGCGTTTCGCTCACTTGACCGTTAAAAAAATGCAGCCTAGCACTCCCCTTTTCTTTCCCACGAGTTACACAGTCCAGTGTCTGTTGTGACGGAGAGAGGTTCTGTGCTCCAGAAGTGAGAGGTCAACCCAGGCTCCACTAGACTACAGTTCTCCAGACTCCCACCCTTCGTTGGTGATACACCGCATTCATTGACCAGTATTTCTTTTCATTTTCCTAGACTTAAGAGTTAAGTTAAGGTGTTTTTCCTAGACGTAAGAATTTAGCTCTTGAGTGAGTGAGTGAGTGCGATCTCATTAATTTGATTTTGAAATGTAACATTAAATTTATTTTGTAACCAATAAATTTAACAGTTCTTTTTCTTGAGCTTAATGTAATGTAAAGTCGTGTTTCATTTCTCCACAGTTAAGCTTATTTCTCTTATAGCTTCTAGCTTGCATAAACGTTTGCTATTCATAACTGGTACTTAGGCCAGTCTTGTGTATTAAGCTTAAAATCCGTTGTGCCTCCTAGGAGTTAAGCATCAGCAAGAACCTGATACTGTTATTAGTATTAGTTATTTATTGTCAGGGGTGAAGTAACTTTCTCCAGAGGCTAACAGTACTAATAAACAGCAATTGAGTAATTAGTCTCTGCTGTGTACTGTTGAGAAAGTTTATAAATTCTCGTTCTTAGAGAATCGTGCGAAGCAAGCCAGTGTAAAGTAATCATTGCTTGATTTAGTAAGACAATCATTGTCCCTGCTCTTCAATATTATTGAACATTATTATCATTTAAATGATATAAGCATTTATTTTAAAAACCCTGTGACAATTGGCGACCTCATTCCAGGATATTAACTCCTAGCTCTAAAGCTATTCACGAGATAGTGCTCACTCGTTCATATTTAGGTATTTATCATTAAAGTTTATAGGCACAAGTTTACTGGTGGTTACCGTTAATTTAGCAAGTGAATTTTGCTTTATTAATCAATAGAGTACTTAACTCTAGTTTATTCTTGGTAATGCCAGACGATTTTATTCGCTCCTGGGAACTCGCCGTACCCATTGCGTTAATTATTGAGTCTTCCCAGTCATTTGCATTTTTGCTTTATTTTGCCAGTTAACTAGATAAGACTGGTCACCACTAGCTTGTGTCTGTATTCTTTACTTGTGTTTATTAGTATTTGTTTGCGAAGCAGCAGTCAGTACTCAGTTTCGGCTTGCTCAGTAAATTAGCGACATGGCTACCACTGTATTTTTACAGGAAGCCAAAGATATTGGTCTTACAGACCCAACTGAAATTAAAGAGTACATACTCTCACGGCATAATATGGACCAGCAGTGCGAGAATGATGCCCGTGAAGAGCGTAAGATTCAGCGCGAATACGAGCGAGAACAGCGTGAGGAACGCGAAAAGGAGCTCGAATACGAGTGGGAACGACGTGAATATGAACGTGCCGAACGTGAGGCACGAGAAAAACATGAGCTTGAAGTTTTGAAGCTCAAGCGAGATTCCTTGGCTTCAGGTACATCTGGTGCAGTTGGTCAAAGCTCCACGAGCGTTCTCCCTGCACATGTCCTGGCGACCCCACGCATCAAGCTTCCTTCATACAAGGAAGGCGAGCGAATCGAGCCGTACATAGCTCGTTTTGAGGACATGGCAGATATGTATCAACTGGATGAGGCAGCTAAGCGGCTTCAGTTTCTTAGCCTGTTTGAGGGCCCTGCCCTCGATATTCTCCATAGAATTCGTGGAGACAATCTCACGTATGAGATGATGAAAGCTGCACTCATTAAGGCGTATGGTCTCACAGTAGATGACGCCAAAGTTCAGTTCATGTGAGCTCATCTCGAAGACAAGGAGACAGCTGTTCAGTTCCTCGACCGTCTCACTGCTTACTTAGGTGAGTGGATGAAGAAAGATGAAACTCCTTCCACGCATGAGGGGATAATTGACCTTATGCTGCGTACACAGCTAGAGAGGTCGTGGCCTGCTGAGCTCATAGCACAGCTTAAGATCTGCCAGGTGAAAGATGCCAGCCAAATGGCAGAAAAGGCTGACGCATTCTTTACTGCATACGGGTACCAAACTCATAAGCAAAACACCTGGAACAGAAAACCTGAAAAATCTGAGAAACCGTCTCAGATTGAACCCCACCAACAAGGCCATTCTCAGAATAATGGCCAAGGTCCAAACCTGCAGTGGAAGGACCAGGGGCAAAACACTCAGAAATCTGAGTGGAAGAGGTACAACAAGTACCCTAACCAGCAGCAGTATCAGCCACACAACCGACCGTCGGGACAAACTTTTTCACCACCAGCTCAAAAGAGGCAGGAAGTGAACGCAGCCTTCATTCCTCAGCAGCAGCATGGTGGTCACGTCCCTACCAGTATGGGTACTCCCCCACAGTTCACTAGTCCCACAGTGACAGTGAACCCCCCTCCACAGATGGCCAATGTTCCATCTTCCCAAGCAGTGAGTACAACCCCTCAAGTATATAATTCTCAAGGCACAATGTTTGCTGCATCAATTCAGCAGCCTCATGAGTGGCTAGCTGCTTCCTCCACAGGCCCTCCCACAGGTGACAGTACCTTCCTTGTTCAGCCAGGGTTTGTGGGAGACATTCCTGTGAAGGTCCTGAGAGATAATGGATCCTCAGGTTGCTCTGTCAAACAGAGTTTAGTTCGGCCTGAGCAGTACACAGGTCGACAGATCCATGCAAACCTTATTGATGGATCAGTGAGATTGTTCCCTGAGGCATGTATCCAGGTGGCATCTCCATTTTATACTGGTACGACACTTGCAGTTGTCATGCCAGAACCCTTATTTGACCTAATAATAGGCAACATTTACGGTGTCAAGGATAGTTGCACCAAACATGACGCTACTCAGACTTTGGCTGCTGCGGTAACACGAGCCATGGCTGAGGCTCCAGACTGTGTCACCCCATTGATCATTGAATTGCCGCAAGATCTAATGTGTAGCCAACTTGTTGTTCAAGAACAACATTCTGACCCGACACTTGCTGCCGTGCGGAACAAACAAAAGGGTCGAGTGATTAAGTATTCATGGGGAGGTCGAGCCAAGTTCCTTCGCAAACAAGGACGGCTCTACCGTGAGTCACGAACACCCGAGGGCGAGGTTCGACTGCAGTTTGTCGTTCCCGCCAAGTACCGCCTAGCAGTGTTACAATGGGGTCATTGTTCAGCCTCAGGAGGTCACATGGGCAAAAGGAAGACCCAGGGCCATATCCGAGCTGACTTTTTCTGGCCAGGGATGGGACAAGACATAGATAGTTTTGTGCGTTCCTGCAGTGTGTGTCAAAGTAACACCACTAATCAGGGACATGTCCTTCCTGTGCCGTTCATAACCACACCCGTAATCTCTGAGACAGTTGAGAGACAGGGTAGTGGTGAAGTGGGTGCAGACCTGATGTCTCGCCCATTGGCCCCACAGGACACATCATGTCCAGGGCCTGTACATACATATTATGTACCGTAGGTTAAGGGGGAAGTTCGAGAGAGAACTCGGCAGAGTCGACTCGAGGCTATGGAAGCCCGAGTTTGCACAAGGATTCTCAGCTCCCCGATATTAATATAAGTACTGTAGGTTAAGGGGGAAGTTCGAGAGAGAATTCCACAGAGGCGACTCGAGGCTATGGAAGCCCAAGTTTGCACAAGGATTCTCAGCTCCCCGATATTAATATAAGTACTGTAGGTTAAGGGGGAAGTTCGAGAGAGACCTCGGCAGAGGCGACTTGAGGCTACGGAAGCCCGAGTTTGCACAAGGATTCTCAGCTCCCCGATATTAATATAGGCACTAGGTTAAGGCACAGGTTGAGGACCCGTGTGCAGTTCGAGGCTACAGAAGCCCGAGTTTGCACAAAGACTCTCAACTTGCCGACACTAATCGTGTGCTGTAATTAATGGCGACCTCGAATGTACGTCGTAGCACTGACTGCTAGGCAGAGAGAGTAATTGTAACATAATAAAAATTTTGTCTCATTGACATTTTTGATGCTCCACATTAATTGATTTTGCAGGTACAGCAATGGGTGTAGCAGTTTTGCTGTGCGGGCCAGCTGATCGTCTGCCGCACGCTGCCGCCTCTTCTCCTCTGCCTTCATTGTCGCCATATTATTAATATTACTGAGTCATTTTACACGTAGGTACAGTTACATTACAGCTGTCACACCTACACCGTGTATTACATACACCATGCTACACAACAATTAGTTGTCAGTGTAAATGTAGCAACTTTTCGCTCAGTTTGACCTGAGTACAGGATTTTCACCGTCGTCACGGAGTTTTTCCCTCAAGCTTGCTTCTATTAACGTAAATACGAGTTTGTTTTTTTCGCTCACTGGCGACTGGGACTTTCTCCTGTAGCAGGATAGCACACACACCACAGTGTGAATCTTGTGTGACTGAGTTAGGATTTATATGTATGTATATTGAAATCCTTCTTTCTGAGGAAAGAAAGATTTGATTTTTATGGGATGTAATGTCACGAGTCGGCTAGTGACATTGGCTTTTGTGGGAAACCACGAACTCAAGTGGAATCCCAGTTTATCGTTCAGTAACCGCTCATTCGGTCGGGAGCCTTGTCAAATCAATTTTTCGGTGTCATAAGTGATTGTCTTTGTGTGAGACATTAGCGCTTCCGCTGAGCGATTTGTTTTGGGCACGTTTCGGTCACTCGACCGTTAAAAAAATGCAGCCTAGCACTCCCCTTTTCTTTCCCACGAGTTACACAGTCCAGTGTCTGTTGTGACGGAGAGAGGTTCTGTGCTCCAGAAGTGAGAGGTCAACCCAGGCTCCACTAGACTACAGTTCTCCAGACTCCCACCCTTCGTTGGTGATACACCGCATTCATTGACCAGTATTTCTTTTCGTTTTCCTAGACTTAAGAGCTTAGTTAAGGTGTTTTTCCTAGGCGTAAGAATTTAGCTCTTGAGTGAGTGAGTGAGTGCGATCTCATTAATTTGATTTTGAAATGTAACATTAAATTTATTTTGTAACCAATAAATTTAATAGTTCTTTTTCTTGAGCTTAATGTAATGTAAACTCTTGTTTCATTTCTCCGCAGTTAAGCTTATTTCTCTTATAGCTCCTAGCTTGCATAAACGTTTGCTATTCATAACTGGTACTTAGGCCAGTCTTGTGTATTAAGCTTAAAATCCGTTGTGCCTCCTAGGAGTTAAGCATCAGCAAGAACCTGATACTGTTATTAGTATTAGTTATTTATTGTCAGGGGTGAAGTAACTTTCTCCAGAGGCTAACAGTACTAATAAACAGCAATTGAGTAATTAGTCTCTGCTGTGTACTGTTGAGAAAGTTTATAAATTCTCGTTCTTAGAGAATCGTGCGAAGCAAGCCAGTGTAAAGTAATCGTTGCTTGATTTAGTAAGACAATCATTGTCCCTGCTCTTCAATATTATTGAACATTATTATCATTTAATATTTGCATTTATTTTAAAAAAACCGTGACACTCACCAGGGCCACTCCAACATCCACTACCTGACCTTGTACCTCTTTTATTACCCCATCCTTGTACAGATTGAACAACCATGGAGACATGACACATCCCTGTTTCAACCCAACTTTTAAAGAGAAAAATTCACTTAGTTCACCATCCACACACACTGCAGCCTTCGCACCGTTGTACATACTCTTCACAGCATTCAACAACTTCCCATCTACTCCATATATTCTTAACACTTTCCACAAACCTTGTCTATCCACTCTGTCATATGCTTTCTCCAAATCCATGACAGCTGCATACAACTTCTTTCCCTTCTCTAGAAACTTTTCCACTAAAGATCTAAGAATGAATATCTGATCTACACAACCTCTTCCCTTCCTAAAGCCTCCCTGTTCTTCTCCAACTAATTTCTCTGTTCTTTCTCTAGCTCTGTCAATAAGTATCCTACCATACACTTTTCCTATTATACTAAGAAGACAAATGCCCCTATGATTACCACACACTTCTTTTTCCCCTTTTCCTTTGTACAAGGGAATAATTATACCTGACTTCCAATCCTCCGGGACTCTACCTTCCTCCCAGGCCAATCTGCACATCTTCCACATCCATTCTACTACTATCTCTCCCCCATGCTTCAGCATTTCACCACACACTCCATCAATTCCTGGGGCTTTCCCCGATTTAACTTTCTTCATTGCTTCCACAACTTCTATCCTACTGATTTCTTCCTCTCTTCTCACCTCCCTCCTTCTCCCAGCCATTCCCCAGCCACTTATACTCGCATTACTTCCATCCTCTATGTTCAACAGTTCCTTAAAGTGTTCTCTCCATTTGCTCACTTTTTCTCCCTTCTCCACTAGTAATCTACCATTTTTATCTTTCACTCTCCTGCTAACTTCACTTCCACCCTGTCTTACTCTTTTCACCTCTTTCCAGAACATTTTCTTATAGTCCCTCCACTTTACACTCAAATTCCTTCCAAATTCCTCATCCACTCTCTTCTTACTCTCTCTTACGAATCTTTTCATCTCTCTCTTTCTTTCTACATATAACTCTCTCTTCTGCCCCTCAACTTCTTCCACGCCCCTATTTCTCATCCATTCATTGTATGCTTTCTTCTTTTGTGCCACAGCCTGTTTCACCTCTTCAGTCCACCACGCTGTTCCTTGCACCCCCCTCCGTCTTCTCTTCCTTCCACACACCACATCACATGCTGCACATATTTCTTCTGTAAATATCCTTCACACACCTTCCACGTCTCCCATCTGCTCCAATTCATATTTGCCCAATCGTTCCTCCACTTCTCTCTTATACTCTGCCTTTTTCTCATCCTCGTGTAACTTTTCCACTCTCCTTGCAACTACTCCTTCCTCTCGTCTTTCCCTTCTTCTATTCCTCCATCTTACTTGAATTCTAATTCTGGCCACCACCAAGTAGTGGTCAGAAAGTCCACTTCTCCAACCTCTATAAACTCTTGCATCCATTACACATCTTCGCATCCTTTCATCCACACACACATAATCAATCATTGCCTTCCTTTCATTCACTCCACACCCACCCTTCTCATCACTCGCCATGTATACCAGTGGATCATTCTATGCCTGAAGAGGGTATTGGCTATCACCAACCCCCTCCCAGCAGAAATGTCCACTAACGCACTCCCATTCTCATCTATCTCAGCAGGCACACCCCACTCACCAACTATTCCATCCACCTTCACATTCCCAACTTTACCGTTCATATCACCAATCAAAAACACTCTCTCATTCCTTCCAAACTTTTCCATGCACACTTCTACATTTGTCCAGAACTCTTCTCTCACTCTTCTAGCACGATCTTGCGTTGGCGCATACACACACACCATCGTCCACATTTGTATTCCAACTTTCAACTTTATCCACACAATCCTTGACACAACTAATCCATACTGTCTTATGCTCTTCTTCCATCTTTTACTCACAACTATACATACTCCTTCCTTTGCCCTCTCATTCTCACCTACTCCTGCACATATACCCCATCATACCCCCATTCTCTTACACTTTCTCCCACCCATTTTGTTTCAGTTATTCCACATACATCCACTTCCGCACCCTCAAGCACATGGACAATCTCTCTTTCACCTCATCATTCGCTCCCCTTACATTCCATGTTCCGATAACCATGTCCTTTGTCCGGTCCTTGGTCGTCATCGTTTGGTCAGTCCTTGTCCGAGGCTTATTGTTTGTTTTTTTGGTTAGTTGTTTTCCGGGGAGGGGCACTAACCCTCCGCCAACCCTTTTAGTCGCCTTTTACGACAAGCAGGGATACTGGGGGAGTATTCTTGAAAACCCCCCCCTACCCCCAGGGAGTAGGTGGAAGGGATGTAAAAATAAAAACCTTCAGTTCCGAATACAGTAAAGTCAAGGTCACATCAAATGTACAGTGATGAACCTTATAACTCAAGAAGTTATAATTTGACCTGGATGAACTAGGGATGAAGAAATTTAATTTAGAGAAAAGTAGGTCAAAAGTCAAGGTCACAAGGCAAGGTTGATCCACAGTTTAAACATATTTGAACCAATATTCTTGGAAAGGTTGATAGTCAGACAAGAATGAGGTAGATTTCGAAAGCATTTGGTAGAAAGTCAACGTCACAGGACAAAGTTATATGTTCGGCGTGTGGACCAACTACAGGGGAGGATATTGCAGTCTGAGTGCCTCATCTATACCTACTGCATTCCATTGGCGTGTGTGTGTGTGTGTGTGTGTGTGTGTGTGTGTGTGTGTGTGTGTGTGTGTGTGTGTGTGTGTGTGTGTGTGTGTGTGTGAACTACTTCTGCATTGCATTTTACGTATGTACATTTGCGAGATTAATTAGTAAAGTTCCAGTCAAAGAATATACATCACAAGCGAAACTCTGGGTGCTTAATCAGTAAACAAGTAGCACTACAATCTCTTAAAAGTCCATTAATTTCTCCCACGCCTTGTTTGTGGTGATTAAGCATTGATGGTGTCTTTGGCATCATATTACAGTGCTCCATTAAGTGGTCAGTTGTACACTGGATAGATTATACGAGAATAATCAAGTCGTTTCAGAGAGCCTCGGAGGGCCCAATACCTGCCCAGGGCCCCAACCAAATGGGCCGATTAGCATGGCCATGTGGAATGTGAGAGGTGTGAATGAGGAGAGCAATAGGGTAGAAGTGGTGAATGTGTTCAAGAGTGCGAGATATGCTGTGATGGCATTGTGTGAAACGAAGATGAAAGGGTGTGAAGTGGAGGAGTGAGAGAGTGTGAAATGTGTAAGATCGGGAATGAATGGGCGAGGATGATGCAAGGAAGGATTCGCTTTGTTGATGAATGAGGTGTGGCAGAGTGGAATGAAAGACTACAAATGTGATGGGTCGATGTGTATGTACGTCAAGTTCAAGTTTGAGAAGGTGAAAATGGCAGTGATTGTAGCGTATGCACCGTGTGAGGACAGGAGTGAGAGAGAGAAAGACAGATTTTGGGATGAGCTGGATGAAGTAGTGGTAGAAATACCCAGGAGTTACAGGGTGATCATAATGGGAGATATGAATGGAAGAGTAGGCTCTGGTCCTGAGGATGACATAATGGGTTGTTATGGAGTACAAGGAGAAAATGATAATGGGAAGCGACTAAAGGATATGTGTCAGGAGAGGAGGTTGTGCATTTGTAACTCGTATTTCAAGCACAAAGATGCACATAAATATAGATGGTATTGAGGAAACAGGGATTGTGTTGAAAGAAGCCTAATTGATTACGTGCTCGTAGAGAGGTCGATGATGGGAATGGTTGCTGATATGAGGGCCGTGAGAGGACGATATGGAGGTCTGTCAGATCATATGATTGTGGTATGCAAGTTCAAGCTGAGAGGAGTGAGGTGAATCAGGAGAGCGAGGAGCAGTCAGGGAGAAACAATGAAAGTTGAGAAGCTGAGGATCAAAGAAATGGCAGATGAATACAGGACCATAGTAAAGGACGAGTTGGAATCAGTGAACTGGAATGGAATGGAATTGAACTGGACAGCCTATGGAATGCATATAGGGATTGCCTAGTTAAGAATGCTAAAGTGGTTAGTGGTGTGGCAAGAGTAACAACAAAGAAGAAAAGTACGGCATGGTGGGATGAGGAAGTTAAGAGAACGGTAGAGGAAAAGATGAAGAAGTGGCTAAAGTGGTTACAGGACATGGGTTCAATTGAAATAAGAACTGATTATGTTGAGAGCAAGAAGCAAGTAAGGAGACTAGTGAAGAGGAAAAAGAAGGAGGTAAATGATGATCTTGGAAGTAAAATGAATGCGACCTACTCTTAAAATAGGAAGTGATTCTGGAAAGAGGTGCGGAAATGTGGAAGTGAAAGCAGAAAGAAATGTAATGGTGTGAAGGATAACCCATGGAGATGAGGTAAGGACCAAATGGAAAGAATATTTTGAAAGCCTTGTGAATGGGAATAGAGAGAGCTGAGTGGCTGTAAACATGATTGGTTTTGGGGAGTGTGCAGAGAAGGAATGCCGTGCCAGGAGAGGTGACACTCGCACAGGTGAAGAGTACTGTGAAGCGGCTGAAAAATGGGAAAGCAGCTGGGACTGATGAGGTGTATGCAGAGATGCTTAAGTGTAGTGGAGAGAGTGGAATGAAAGGCTTGTTGAAGATGCGTAAGGAGGCATGGATGAGTGAAACTGTGCCTGCAGAGTGGAAAAAGGCTGTGATTGTACCCCTGTACAAAAATAAAGGTGAGCAAAGTGAGTGCAAGAATTATCATGGCATAAGTTTATTGAGTGTGGTAGGGAAGGTATATGGAAGAATTATTACAGAGAGTGTAAGAGAGATATCAGAAGTCCTAGTGAGTGATGAACAGGGTAGCTTTAGGAGTGGCAGAGGATGTGTGGATCAAATATTTGCAGTGAGACAGATAGCAGTGAAAGCTTGTGAGAAGGACCATAAGGTGTTTATGGCATTCATGGATCTGGAAAAAGCATACGATAAAGTAGACAGAGAAGGATTGTGGAAAGTTCTGCGCATGTACAGTGTAGACAGTAAGCTGCTAGGTGCTGTCAAGAACTCTTCTGATGTAGCGAAGCATGTGTAAGGGTTAATGGGCATCTAAGTAAATTGTTCACGATCGGTGTGGGTGTGCGACAAAGTTGTGTGATGTCCCCATGGTTGTTCAATATATATATGAATGGGATGATGAGAGAAGTAAAAACACAAGTAATGAAGAGAGGGATGGCATTGGCAATGAATGGTGATGGATGGAATATCTCAAATTTGTTGTATGCTGATGATGCAGTAGCGCTTGCAAGTACCGGTCAAGAACTTGGTAAGCTAGTACAGAGTTTTCCTGATGTCTGTAAGCTTCGTGCCTTGAGAGTAAATGTAGAAAAGAGTAAAGAGATGGCTATTGAGAGAGACGGTGACTCCCAGTGTGATGTTACAGTGAATGGAGAGAGACTGGAAATGGTGAGAGAGTTCAAATACCTGGGTACAGTGATAGAAAAGAGAGGAAAATGTGCAAAAGAAGCTGAAAGTAGAGTGACACAAGAAGAGTGGCTGGTGCAATGAAGGCCTTGATAAGAAACAGAGGCTTGAGTGTTACAGCTGCACGAGGCTTGAATGAGGGAGTGTTAATGCCAATGCCAACTTTAACATATGGGTGTGAGACTATGGTGTGGCATGAAATGAAAAGTCAAGAGTAAGAGCAGTGGAGATGGGACTGCTGAGGAATGTGTGTGGAGTACGGAGAGTGGATAGGATACGAAATAATGTGATTCGTGAATGATGTGGAGTAAGAAAGTCGGTGGACACCAGAATTGAAGAGAGTGTACTGAGATGGTATGGTCATGTGGAGAGAATGGATAACAATAGAGTGGTGAAAAAGATATATCTGAGCGAATCTGAAGGAGGGAGGAGGAGAGGTAGGCCAGGGGGAAGGTGGAGAGATATGACGGATGAGTGTGTGAGGAAGAGAGGTTTGGAAGTCGATGAGGCTAGGGAACCGACAAGAGATCGAACTGGCTGGATGAATGTTGTGAGGAGAAGAGCATGATCAGGGATTTGGCACCCCTTTTTAATGGAGAAGCGTCCGAATTGACTCAGTCGGATACGTTTATGTGAAGCTACAGAACGTGGTGAATATTTTTGGCGTATACGGTAGAGCCAGGATTCCGTGGGCTTGAATGGTAAGTGAATGGAAGCGTGGCCCATTGGACTGGGCAAATTTGGGTTGTCTAGACATTGCTACTCCTCATCCTGCACTTGGGTGGGAAAGGAGGTCCGGATGATGAGGATGATCAAGATCAAGGTGAGGTAAGGGAAAAGATAACTAATGAATTGTATATATATATATATATATATATATATATATATATATATATATATATATATATATATATATATATATATGTGTGTGTGTGTGTGTGTGTGTGTGTGTGTGTGTGTTCGTTTTTCGACTGCGTGACATGCATCGCGCCATGAAACCGTCAAAGGTGGGGTAAACAGAAGGACAAGGTAAGCCAGATAATGAGTGAGATGAGCTGGGATAGTGTTGGAGCTCGGGCCTTGGTCAGGAAATTATGTTCTTCGAAAATGAGTGTCGTATGCTTAGTGGTTTGAATGGAAGGAAAGATTGTTTTAAATTATCCTCCAAGAGTGGCAAGTTAACAGCGATAAGGAAATGGATGTGGGAGATAAAAATACCGATAGTATAAGATGGAACTGCGATGGGGGGTGAGAGAAGGCCACGTGAGTTTACCGTGTGATAATGGGTACTCCAGGGCTGACGACGGTGACAGCGCAGTGAAGGTTTATTTCGAAGTTTTCTAGAAGGAAGACAAGATACAGAAAAACTCTTGGGTTATTCTAATTAACCTAGCGTCTTGCGACGCAGGAAAAAAAAAAAAAACATTCTGGCATCATGTTACCAAAAATGGATGGTTGTACAAAAGAAAAGAATAGTTGATTGACTGCTTCATATAAAGCTGATAAGAACACACACACACACACACACAAACACACGCACACACACACACACACACACACACACACACACACACACACACACACACACACACACACACGATTGGTTGCACAATAGAAAAAAATGGTTGATAGCTTAATATAACGCTAATAAGAACACACACACACACACACACACACACACACACACACAAAGAGAGCACTGGGGTAAACTGTGCAGCATATATACGTGGAGATGTATAAGGAAATCTCAAATCCACTCAGAATAGCTGTCAATTCCACGTTCACAAAAATATCACCTGGTGCCTTACTGTAGATGGCATAGGAGACCTCGTAACATCAATCTTGCGATTTATTCCAGTTCTTCCCCGACGTTTACTTTAATCTTATTTATGTATCTCTAGTATCAACATAGATATCCTCAGTGATTAACAGTTCAAGAGAAAGAGAATATAAAGAGGTTTAATGCAAAATAAATGGCCGAGGTAGATTCTCCTGCGTCACCTAAATTGCTTCCCCTGATATCACTGCACCGCGAATTGTTGAAAGGGCAGAATATTTCACACCAATAGAATGCTGATCAGTGGAAATGTATAACCGCCTTGGCCCTACTTGTACACCTGTTTTAACACGCTAATAATCAAACTTTTCGCACTGTATGATCATTCTATCGCTAATTTTCTTATTTAAAAATCACTAAAACTGGCATAAATAAATACATAAATAAATAAATATAAGCCGAGCTAATCGCGAGGAGAAGTGCAAAAAGTACAAGAAAAAAATGATAAAACTGTAAGAATAGTGGGGGAAAGGGTCATAGTTGCCAAAAATAGTGCTAAAATCGCGAGATAATTGCTAGAATCTCTAAATTAATAAAACAACTGTGAAAATTTTAAAGAACATTGCTACAGATATGTAAAATGCTCTAGAACACCATTGCCACTGAAAAAAAAAAAAAAAAATCTTAAGAACATTGCCATAACTGTGGAAAAATCTCGAGAATATTGTTAACGTTGTGTCTGAATGTCTAGAACATCGCTGCTTCTGTGTAAAATTACGTATAACATCGCTATATCCGTGTAAAAAATATTCAAAGTATCATCAAGGCTTTAAAAATCTCTAGATTATTGCCACAGCTGTGTGAACAATCTAACTCATCGATACAATTGTAAAAATGTCAATAATATCGCAATAACTGTGGAAAATTCTCTAGAACAAGTAAAAGTTTCTAGAATATTGCTACAGGTGTTTAAAAGTCTCTAGAACATAGCTGCAACTGTGACAGAATTCTCGGTCAGTGCTAAACTTTATAATTATCACTAGAAGGCAGCTGGATTACTTGCCGCGAGACGTTAAAAACAGTTGATAAATGACAGTATCTCTAAATCCAGTGGGAAAAAATGGTAACTTGGCAACATTGTGTCCTACCAGGTAAGCAGTGTGACGGTAGGGCATTGTACAGGTACGAGGGACAGTACTGCCAGTATAACAGACTATGCTTAGAGGCTCCATGTGAGGGGATAGATAACAGTCGTGTGGGTGAGAAAGAGTGAGTGGGACAGGTGGAGATGGAGGTGAGTAGTGGGGCAGTCAAAAGTAACACACGTAGTGGAGTCAGTCTCTGTAGACTGGCCGGTTTAGGCGTGACGGTGATATAAATGATATTTTTCTCGCGGCAGATAAATAAAAAAAGAAAAGAAAAGTAACCACAAGTCGTTCTTATGTGCCTGGGGTAATATTTGTATGCACAATTATGATTAAAATAAATATGAGAATTCCTGTACGAGTATGTACGAACGATTTCCTTCATTTACATAGTTACCAGGCACTTCACAATCAAGTAACGGATATATATATATATATATATATATATATATATATATATATATAAACAGTAAAACTTAAATAGACTTGCTTTCCGTTGAAACTGCTAAGATCCTTTTTATATACAACTCCAGGTGTCTTTTAAAGCGCCATCTTCACGGGGGGATAAAACTGAAGTTCAACCACTCACTTCCCACACCACACCATTGCCCTTCAATCGTCCCAGTTCTCCTTGATTTCCTCTCATTCTTTCCCCCTCGCTCGCTAACCTCCTCGCCTTTATCCTGCTCTTCGCCAATTTATTTTATTTTCTGAAGCTCCTCATCCTGCTCTTTTCCTCCGTCTATTCCTTGAGCCTCCCGACTTGTCCCTCTTGCTCCTCCTCCTATTCCTTGTCCTTCTCCTCCTCTTCATCTCTCCGCCTCATTCCCTCAACATTTTTTAATCCATTCCCGAGGCTAAAAGCTCCCCTTTCTTATCCTTTCAACTCCTCTCCTACAGACCCTTTCCTCCTCCTTGAGCTCCCTCTCCTGCCTATTTCTTGAGCTTCCTTTTCTCTCCAGCCTCTATTCTTTGAGCTCCCTCCCTATTCACAGAACCAACCATCTTCCTACCACAGCCTCCTTTTGTATTCCCCCATCTCCTCTTCCTATATCTCCTTACTCCTTTACTGTCCATTTTGCTTGGGGTCTTCCTTCGGTTCGTCCTCTATTCCTTTAGCTTCATTGTCCCTATTTCCTATTCCTCTAGCCGTCTCTTCTATCCCTATTCCTCCCCATTTCACCAGCACCCTTCTTATTTCTTAAATCCTCCCCTAATGCTCTCTTTACTTACTGCTTAAACCTCCCCTTCTCCCCTTCCTCTCTTCTTGAGCTCCATAATCCTCCCTAGCATCAAACCCTCTCAGACCCCTTCCTGCTCTCTCCTTTCCCCTTACCCATACCTTCACCCCCAGTCCGACTCCTTCCCCCTTCCCTCCCCCTGGCCCCACCACCTCTTTGGCTCCTGGTGAAGAGAAAATCACGGAGGAATTTAAGCGTTTGCGTTACTTAAGGGAATTGCTAATGTCCAGCCATCGGAAATTCTTCCTCTTGCGCCTTCCGATTTTTCTTTGCCATGATTTTCTGAAGTATTTAACCCCTGCATCCCAAGAACTTTCTTTTTTCTTGCCTTATCTCTCCTTCCTTCTTTCTTTTTTCCTTCTGCTCTCAGACAATTTTATTTACATGGTAAGGGTTCATCGAAACAGGTCTAAATAAGGCCTCCATAGCCTCCTCTCTCTCTCTCTTTCTCTCTCTCTCTCTCTCTCTCTCTCAAAGGGTCATTGAAACATAAGGCCTCAAAAACTCTCCCCCCCTTTCTCTCTCTCTCTCTCTCTTTCTCTCTGCGGTATGCGTGGTAAGAGTTTATATGGCCATCTGCAGTGCATTGCGTCATATGATGTAGGGGGATCGTCACATTAACGGGTTTGTTTTGTGAAATATTAGTTTGGTTGCTTAGACAATGATGCACAGTTCCATTATTGCAAGGTTACAGACAATAACTGAACACACTGCTTTTGAAAGACTGGAGACCATAGGTAGTAGGAGGTACAGACAGGAAGACACTTCGAGACTTGACCTGTTGAATAAATGAAGGACTGAAAGTAACGGTTAGCTCTTGTATTAGTTAGTCGGACAGAAAAGGGATGAGAGTTTGTTGCTAGGTGGGTGCTAAGTACTCGCCGTAGTGGTGCAGGGATGTAAGCAGGCAGTTCACAGAAGTGACCATTGAAGTACCGATAGAAAAGAGATAAAGATGCAACAGTGCGGCAAGGAGACAGAGGTTGAAGGGAGCCAGTAAGGGAAGGAGGGATAATGAGACGAAAAGCCTTTGATTCCAAATTGTTGAGAGTAGCTGTATGTGGGTAGCCTTCTCACACGTGAGAGTTGTACTCTACAGAGGGGCAAAAAAAAAAAAAAAAAAAAAAAATCGTGAATAAAGTCAAAAACACTGCAGGGGTAAAGAAGGCTCGGAGTCGGCTTAGCACACCGAATCCCTTGGAAGCAGCTTTTACAAAAGCGGTAATATGATCTTTCTAAGACAAATCCCGAGGTAACTGAAACCCCAAGTATGTTTAAAAATGATGCAGGATTGAGCTGAATATTGTTAAAAATTAGTAGACACTCCTGCGTAAGATTTTGTTGGGTTGAAAGATGTCAGACTTGAGATTCTGGTGCATTAAAAACAACAAGATTACTTTTATCCCGATCACAGATATGAACCAAGTCAGACATTAGGTGTTCCATAGCCTCATCCCTTGTTTGTTGAAATAAGTGTTGAGATGGAAGCTGTGGGAAACGAATGGAAAGGTGAAGGGCGAAGTCATCAGCATATGAGTGGATGGGGTTAGATGTATAGATCAGAAGGTCACTGACGAATAGAAGAAAGAGAGCTGGTGATAGGACGGAGCCCTGAGGAGCACCACTATTGATAGCTCTAGGAGAAGAATGATGGCCGTCTTCAAAAGCAGCTGTAGAACAACCAGAGAGGAAGCAAAAGATGAAGGCACAAATAGAAGGATTCAAACGGTAAGGGGGCAGACTGGAAATTAAAGATTTATGCCAGACTCGATCGAAGGCCTTTGACATGTCAAGTGCAATGGCAAAGCTTTCGTCAAAGTCCCGAAAACAGGATGAGAGGTAGGTGAGAAGATTGCCAGAGAAGAGAAGATTGCCAAAGAGTCCGTGCAATACCTATACTGAAAATCAGAAAGAAGGTTGTGGTAGGAAAGGTGCTTTAATTTGTTTTTCTGTTATGATTAGTCTCAAATACAGGCTGTTAAAGAAATTGGGCGTTGGTTATGGGGATTGGAATGGTCATCCATCTCTGGGACAGGCTGAATGAAAGTAAACTTACAGCAAGAATAAAATGTATAAGTTGACAGATAAAGGTGAAAGAGTTTAACTAAGCATGGTGCATGAAGCACAGTTCTTGAGGACAACAGGAGGGACCCCATCAGGCCCACATGCCTTGCTAGTATTGCGGCTACTGATGGCAGAAAAGACACACACACACACACACACACACACACACACACACACACACACACACACACATATATATATATATATATATATATATATATGGTTTGGGCATATGGAGAGAATGGATAATGAGCGATTGGTGAAAAAGATAACTAGATCTGATGTGAGAGGTGTAAGGCTGAGAGGAAGACCACGAATAGGATGGATGGACAGTGTGAAGAGAGCGCTGGATGCGAGAGGGATGTCTGTTGAGCAAGGAAGAGTGGCTGTGCGTGACAGAAATAAATGGAGAGAAATTGCGAATGAATAAATGATGACGCAGCCCTGAGGGGATATTCTCCCGCATTTGGTCTGATCAGCTAGTCAGGTCAGGTCCAGGTAAGGGGATGGGTCTGTTATGATGTGCCAGGGGTAAACCAGCTCTGCTGTCGGGCCCTGCTGCGGATGTCACTGATTGCATTGCGCAGTTGACCCTTGTGCGGTGTGG
Organism: Coenobita brevimanus; assembly: GCF_032717465.1. Classification (NCBI taxonomy): domain Eukaryota; kingdom Metazoa; phylum Arthropoda; class Malacostraca; order Decapoda; family Coenobitidae; genus Coenobita; species Coenobita brevimanus. Next base: position 8,919,855 of record NC_137055.1, read on the forward strand.
TGCGGTGAGGATCTGTCCGTTCTCCCCTTTGGGGCTAAGATGCGAATGAATGTGTTTGAATGGATGAGTAAATGGGGAGTGTGTCGTCCTGTCTCGGCTACCTCTCTTTCCTTGGGGGAAGCAGCCTAGGTATATATATATATATATATATATATATATATATATATATATATATATATATATATATATATATATACACACGCAACCACTGCAAATCATCTACTGAATCAGTCTTACCTAATGTCCTTTATGAATCTGACTCCGCCAGTTTCTGCTGTTTTCCTGCAAACTTCTCCATCTTTTCTTCCCACCTTCTGTCCTACCTATTGCTGCTGTGCTTGCCATTTCTTAGAGTCCAGTCAATCAGCTCTACTTCATCGTCAACACTTCTAAATACATATACCACCAGGTTGCATGTGTTTCTTTTCTATAAATCTAGTATGCTGACTTAATTATACTGATATTATCTCTTAGGGTAATTTCCAACGCTGAATTTTCCAGTCTATTATGTGTACTTCTTTGCCAACTATTCGATAATTCAGTCTGCTTCCAGATTTTACATCCACAGGTCAGAGCTAGGAATGTTCACTCATTACACATCTTGTGTGTGTGTGTGTGTGTGTGTGTGTGTGTGTGTGTGTGTGTGTGTGTGTTACATTCATGTGGCATATACATGAAGCTCACAATCACATTAATACACATAGGCACTTTACGTCATGGTCAGTATGTTATGGCAGTTAGGTCAATATTTGGTGGAGAAATAGCGCGGGATTAATGTAAACACACTAAGCAGCAGTAATAGCGTCATATGCATGTGTTCACTCACGCCAGGTTCATTTCCCTCAGGCTCAGAGGCCATATTGATGAAGTCATGAATACGCATGAACGATCGCAGGCATCACCGAGCGTCTGGGGAGGGGGAGGGGTGGGGGAAGTGCTCTTAACCCTTTGAGGCTCCAATAACCCAGCTGTACAGAACTCTCTGGTGTTAGCTGGAACAGAATGAGTGAGTGTGGGAGTGAGAATGAATGTGAGAGTGCATGGGTGGGAATGTGGGAGTGAGAATGAGTGGGAGTGGGATTGAGAGTGAGTGTGTGAGTGAGAATGATTGTGAAAATGAGCGAGGACAAGAGTGAGAGAATGTGGGAGTGAGTGAGTGAATGTGAAACTGAGAAAGAGTACTAAAGTGTGTGTGTGTGTGTGTGTGTGTGTGTGTGAGAGAGAGAGAGAGAGAGAGAGAGAGAGAGAGAGAGAGAGAGAGAGAGAGAGAGAGAGAGAGAGAGAACAGAAGGATTAGTGTCCCATAACGAGGTTACTGGGGATCAATACTATACATGGTATTTTAAGTGTGGTCTGACTAATGACGCAAGAACCGTAGATAATATTTGGTGTTTTGCAACCGATGTTCCTTGGAATGAAGTTGAACACCTTTTCCTTGTTGCTATTTACCATACACTATTTTGAGCGCTTCAGTTCGATACTAATAGTAGTTCCTAGATTATGTTCGTCCAGTACACTCATTAGAGAGGTATCAAATATTCGGTATTCATTTTTATTTCATTTTTATTTTTTCACCAAAGTGCCTTACTATGCATTTATCTGCATTAAGTTTCATCTGAATTTTTCAGTCCATTTTAGTAACTTCCTAGGTCGTTTTGGATAGAGTCACAGTCAGCTCCTGTAATTACACTACCTCCAAGCGTGTCACATCAAAATTTCACTACTTTAGTAGCAAGTCCAGTTTTCTAGAGCATTGACATCAATAGGGAAAAGAGTTGGTCCAAGAACTGAACCTTGGGGAACTCCTCAGTTACCTGCCTCTGGCCAATTTGTTGATTCGCCATTAACCACCACATGTCTGCGGTACATTAGACAGCCATTAATCCATGAACATATTTATTCAAGAAACTTCTGTTTTTAATGTCTTTATTACTATGAAAAGAGCAAGTCCATCAAACGCTTCTGAAAATCGAGGTAGGTGATGTCTGCGTCCCAGTTGTTTTATATGTTTCATTAAAAAATCTAACAGATTGGTAAGACATGATTTGTTGATAAAGGAATGAGCCGATTATCTCTTATAAGATTATGCTTACATAGGAGTAATAGCAACTCTTTTTTTCACAAAAATATCTTACTATAAATAATCTTATGAGGCAGTAATTCGTGGCACATCCTATAAATCGCCTTCTTAAGAAATAGGTTCCACCGCTTCCACTGTCTAGGTACTTAGCTATTCAAAAATTTGTTCCTCAAGACGTTTTCCGGATTTTCGTTCGTTCGTCCTCTCGTTCGTGTGTTTGAGTTTTAGAGGTTCCGATTATCGACCGAGTTTGACGATCGAGGTGTCTAATTTACCCGCTCCTCCTGCCATGTGCCCTCGTCGGAGTGGTCAACGCCTTCAAAGCAACATAAATACAGTTTGGAAAAAGTAAAAAAAAAAAAAACGAGAAAATATTGTAAAAAAAAATAAATACGTACCTCTGTCACTGCCTCATTAGGTAGTGGTAGAAGACCAAGAGGGAATCAAGAAGGTAGGTGGGAATTTGTTTAATCTGTGTACTAAACCAAAAAAAGAAGTTTTCTAGTATCAGTGAAAATGTTGGTGAACAACGGATCCTACGCCTCAGAATCTAATTCATTAATCTAAATTTCATTTATGTTATATTTAACATAGAAGGGAACCCTGCAAGAATTATGCAATCATACTTTTTTCAAAGATTTTATAACATTTTAGTGATAACTTCAACAAGGTGCTTGTCATGGCAGTTTGACAAGATTGTTTAATCATAATTATGTCGAGAATTTCGGCAGAAAGAGGTGGCGAAAACCCGTCGAAAGAGGAGAACACTAATGAAAGAAGGAGCTTAAGTATTAACCCTACAGCTCCAGAGTTTTACGAATCAAGCCCTTACCCAGTTATTTATTTAGTTTATTATTATTATTATTATTTTTTTTGAGAATTAGGCTTTTTTCAGCTAGTCACAGCTCCGTAACTACAGCACATGGAACTTTTAGGTCAAGATCTGCATACTCACCAAACCTTCCTCTCTCCAGGTCTTTCACCAGGTCTTTAGGTGGAGGCGTTGAGAAGGCAGAAAGTGATGAATGGAGGAAATTTGTGGGGTCGCAGAAAGTTGTGTTTGTATGATAGCTACGGCGGGGATTCCCCGCTTGCACTTGCTCACGCTCCCCTTTGCCTCTCTAGAACCCCCATCTCTCGACACTCCTATTCACTGACCTCCGTCACTGTTTCATGAATGGCTCAACACCCCTTGTATGTGTGGCAAAGAGAGAAAAGAACTTCCAACGTTGATTATACATTACTTGCTGCAAAAGACCACTTTTACTTTCCGGCGAGTGAGTTTTTTGTCATGTAAGGTCATTTTAATTATCCCTGAGGTCCTTTTATTTTCTGACACACATAGGTTTTGTTCTTTTCTGAAGCACTAATTTAGCTAATTTCTTACTTCACAACAGGTTTATTGGAAATATTTAAATCGCTGGTCATTGTAACACTTATTTTTAGTTTTCTTTCACTTCTACAGCTTCTGTACATTTTTTTCTATAATTTTGCTTCACTAAACAAATGGCAGTCTTTACTTTCATAAACACATTGTCTCCACTGAAGTTCATTTTATTTTCTAAATCACTTATTTAATTTCTTACTTGACGGGCTTATCACAAATATATAATTGTTGGTTATTGTAACTATTTGAAATTTTCCTTATCTGCTACAGCTTGTGTATAATTCTGTAACAGTCTTGCTTCACTAAATGAATATCAATCGCTAGTTTCATATAGGCCAACACTTCTCATTACTTACTTTTTAAAGTTTCTCTACGCCACATTTTTCCATTTTATGTTCAAATTTTTTCTGCCATTAAGCAATGTTGGGTCTGGTTAGTACTTGGATGGGTGACCGCCTGGGAACACCAGATGCTGTTGGCATCCCTACGTGTCAAGTGGGGTTGGTGGAGGATTAGTGCCCCTCCCCGTAAAACAATTAACTCTAAGCCCTTGGCCACCCCGTCTGGGATACATGGCGTCTGGCAATGAATGAATGAATGATGTTCAAATTTGCACTACGGTATATATGTTATACTTCACCACAAACCCACGAAGTGTCAGGCAGGGGCGATGTGGATGAAAATGAGGGAGTGGTGAGGAATACACTCTGCAAAAATGTTGGGAAGCAGGAGGGGGCCTTAAAGGGTGACCAGCACACACAACTTTAAATTGTATGAAGTAACTCCCACTCTCGGACGTCGTCTCTCCAGTCGAAAATGACGACACTGTCATCTCTAAAACTCTCCCATTCGAACTTTCACTTAACCTCTTTAGGCAGGGATGGAGATGGTAGCAGCCATGTAGCCGTTCCTGATTCCCGAGAAAAAATCTCCCCCTCCTATATGCCATATAAAATGGGTTGGAATTCCAGTGCTGGTGTGAAATGCAAAGCATCTATTGCCGCCATCCGAGCCGTCCCGACCACCTGCTTCATTATAGCTATGGCCGTCATCCGAACTTTGGGGGTCAATGACAATGGGGAGTGCACTTTCCAGGAGGGGTTTCAGAGGAATGGCACCATCTATTGGATATCTGAGTTACTAGGTGCTACAGTATGTTGATGATGGCTCACCAGTTTTTATCATCTGGTGTGCTATACCTTTTCCAAGAAGTTCCAGACAGCCTCTTTATAAAATTTTCGACTATTACCTTTAAAATTAATTTATTTATCAAAAAGTATATATATTGGCTTGGAAGAAAACAGGGAGGCCAATATAAGAAAGAGAACGTGGCCGTCCAGAGGCACCTCCATCGCTTTGGGAAATGCTATGTACAGTTGGAGAAATTTCCGGGAGGGACACCGCATAGAAGGCAGCAGGTGCAGCAAATAATTTGATCTGGTAACAGTGTTGGGGGTAAAGGAGGGGTAGGACGTGCGGGGTATGTGAGGGATTGGGGGGGTAGTGATGGGGTAGCTGTGTGGTGGGAGGGGTGGGACGTGAGGGATGGGGGGGCGGTAGTGGGAGCAGCTGTGTTGGTAGGGATGGGGAGTGGGGGTAGCGGAATGCTGGGGAGGCGTCGTAACATAATTTGCTTTGATTTTAAATGAATATGTTTTTATGACAGGGGAACAGCCGAAGTAGCAACAAGCTGTAAAGTGATGGTTCATGACATGATGAAAAATGGTCATTTCAGTGATCATGCAAAGCTGATATAAACACACAGACATCAACAACACGTAACCTTATACTGCATAATGGATCGCCCCCCTTCGGTATGTATAACATCCTTATTGTAACACTGACTAATATCAGACCTTCACCTCAGACGCGTCTCAGAAAAGTTGCTCATACGTTCTTAATTGTAACGTAGATATGTAGTGTATGGAAAATAAAGTATATATATATTGTTCCATTTGTTCGTTGTTTCAGCCAACCATTAGTATTTTTTACCCCAAAAGACATTAAAGTATGTCAGATTTTAAGACAAATGCATCTTTGTTAGCTGTCAGTGTGAACTTGATGTATTTCCTAAATGGTAAGCACATTCTGGCTGCTTGTCAAAAACTACTGTAATTTAAGCATAAACCAAACCCAGACCTTTTCAGGTCAATCAACAGCGTGTGCGTTTGTATGTGTTGTGCAGTGTATAATACGGGGTCTCTCGCTGTATAACACTCTCAGTTTATCTCACAGAGACTCATAAGTAGGCTTAGGATAATCATGCATTTGCATGTGTGCATATGAAAATGCATATTCTAGCCATTTATTAGCGTAAGTGCATATTCCTACTTATGTGTTTATTTATACGGCATATTCTTTGAAATTTCCTGGGTATTATAACTACTTCAACCCGTAATAATATTTAAAGTCATAATATCCATCAGATCATAGTGAATTATTTACTGCTTAGTTGGCTGTGGTTGGGAAGGCCGTGACTTGACGGTCAGTATACAGCAGCCGAATGAGATGAATTCGTGTATCACCACTTGACTCACCAGAATCTGAGACGCATGCATAGCCTGTGACTAATATATACAGCATATATGTATATATATATATATATATATATATATATATATATATATATATATATATATATATATATATATATACAAGAGCGGCCTACCCCACTAGGGACTAAGCCTCTGAGGCAATGATTTTACACACACACACACACACACATATATATATATATATATATATATATATATATATATATATATATATATAAATTAGTTGACTTAGTCCCTGGTGGGGTCGGCCGCTCTTATTACGTCATCGTCAGTAACGTCTGTCTGCTGCGTCCTCTTCCTCCAGGCCTAACTGCCCCATTTCTTTATCAGTTCCATCTCTTCTCCTAATCCTTTGTCTTCCCCTCGTTCTTCTTCCTTCCACCTGACTCCTCCATGTCACCTTCACAGGCTCAACTTCCTCCATCCTGGTCACATGACTATACCACCTCAAACACGCCTCTCTTGTCTTCTCCACAACTGACACACCTCCCGCCTCTGCTCTGATGTAATCATTCCTCCTCCTCTTTCTGTGACACTCCCTTCAGCCATAGCAGCATCCTCATCTCTGTCCTCTCCAGCTGTTTCTCCTCATTCTTCATCAACGCCCAGGCTTCTGCGACATACAGCAATATACGTAATAGCAGCTTTTGGAAGATGGCTTCAGGTTATTCCTCCATCTACCTCACGCACCACAAAAGGGGGCGCGTTCCCCAGTTTGAAAAGCACTGGTTTACAAGAACATTGCCAACCGAGTGCTTACCCAACATTGTGTTTGGTATTGACACAGTCTCTCAGTGACGTTTTTTGCTCTTGGTTCAGTTAACAATTTTTGTTTATCCAGACAAATGTTAGAACACGTAGTATTAGATGGATGCATGAAGTTTATCAGAAACTCAGCAGAACAGAATAGATGGGTTGAGAAACACTTCTTGTTTAAATGTAATGGGACAAATAAGTCCATCCTTCGACATAATTCCCAGAAATATTCAGCTGAATTATTATTCAGCTATATTCTCCTGAACTGTAAGTAATATGAGACAATAAGTATGTGATATTATCTCTTAGCGCGTGTGGAAGGAGTGGGCAGAGAGGTGAACTGCCTACCAAAATTTAATGCGTTTCGGTGAGTGTGTGTGTAATACACCGGGTCGGTCAGGATAACGTGATTGGCGTGATCGTCAGCTCATTACTCTCCAGCAAGAGAGCTGAGAGCTCATATAGTCTGATCTAGGACGAGGCCGTGACCTTCACACACGCACACAACCATTCCCCCCCTCAAGAGGAACAGTAACCACCCACTTCGTTCGTGAAACTTTTCACACCCGATCCGGCTCGAGCCCCTGTCCTACATGGCCTGCGAAAGCATTACCACTACGTCAGTTGGTGTGTGTGTGTGTGTGTGTGTGTGTGTGTGTGTGTGTGTGTGTGGAGGCTGGTGTTGGTATGCAGTCCTAATGGACCCGGGTTCAAATCCCGCTGGGGCAGGGAACAGTTTAAGGATTTGAATTTCATAAATATCAGACTTTACTGATCTACCAGAAAACCCGCCGACATGTCGTAAAAATACCTCCGCTAATACTGATACACCAGTCCTGTATGAGACAGCACTAGCATGTATTCAGTATGGACGGTGAGTGTTAGCGCCGAAGTGGTGACATGTAGAGGTGTGCGGTACATAGGAGGACTACTTTGCCCTGAAAGCAGGCTGTGATGCCTATGCCCAGAGTCGGTCACATAAAAAAAAAAAAAAATGTGTGGACGGGGTGACTGCTACTGCTAGCACATTTGTAGATATTACATTACGAAAATTTCGTAAAACTTTAGGTGCATGCACAATTTGTAGCAATGCAAGTCTTACATAGTGCTGGTAATCTTGTGTAGGTGTCGCGTGTAATTTGTCAAATATATTACTATTTTTAATAGCGACATTATGTCCGTATTCACTTTAGATGACAACTGGCAAATAGACTGATTGTATCCTATTCTTGTCAATCGAAAGGTTACCATTGTGACTGTATGTAAGGTAATCTACTGCGTGTGTCTGAGAGAGAGAGAGAGAGAGAGAGAGAGAGAGAGAGAGAGAGAGAGAGAGAGAGAGAGAGAGAGAGAATTATGCACGTTTAATACTTGCATAATCACACATGTATTGTCACTGGCGTAGTTACCCCAGTAGCGAATGGGTGAAATAGAAATAGGATGATAATGAAAGGAGAGAGAAGCGAGCCTTAAGAACAGTAAATCATTTTACTTATCAGTTTTGCTGCCTGTAGAAGATAACCCTGGTCCCCAGGTGTCTTTAACCAGCGGTCACTTTTGCCTTCTCAACTGATAAGACACCAGATGTTTTTCTCACAAATTACGCAGAAAGTTCCTCTTGTCCTTGAACTGTGGGTGTGACATAATATGGGAGGAGCAAAGTAGGGATGTTTGCCAATTAGAAGCCTAAACGACGCTTTCGCCACGTTCTTGATGGCACGCAATTGGTTCTGTCTGAAGTGTATGAGGCCCTCATTGGTAGCAGGTGCCTCTATTGTTTCTGTATGGACAGAGATTATTTTTAAGACAGCCTAATGGTTAATTAGCTGAGAAGGGCGGAGTAAGCTCCTTTATAAGCTCCAGGAAAGTGTGAAGAGACAGATTTTTATCTCATTTTGTACACACATCCCTGTACACATTTTGTCATTTGTACACATCTGTACCCATTTACTGTCACGTTACACTTTTGTCACATTGTGTTGCACTTTTCCCTAACACTACTCAATACGTGACTTTGATTACAAAACACACTGTTTGTGCACCATTTCCCATTTTTGATTCACTCCTCCATTTACACTAGTGTGTGATTTATATCTGGATTTAACCTTCGAAGTCTCCGCGTTTCATCGAGCTTTGTGAGTACTTAGCATCCACTGAGTGTATTCTGGTTAGGTAAGAAATAACTTGTTTTGTATTTATATTCTGAGGCCTATATGAATCCTCCGTTTGTAAAATGAAGCCTGGTTTCTTCTTTGGTTGTGTATGTTATAGTGTACAGTAAAGTTAAGTTAGTTTTCTTGCAAACTTTATCTTATCCCTTTTGGTGCTTAATTAAAGGCTAAGAGTGCAGTGTAATATACACCCCCATAACAATTTGGCGACCTCCTGGCCAGGATAGCTCTGTGACATAATATTGGCAACCTTGGCCACATACACAGTGCTTACTCATACCTACTTAACTATAATCAGTAATCTTGGCCGTAATGAGTGATAGTGATGTGAAAGCATTTTTGGATTCTAAGCCACCCCCAAACACAGTGAAAACACTCACAAAACACAAGCTCATATTTGCTTGCTCAGGCCTTACAGTTGACATTTCCTGCCTCAGTCACTAAGGCTAAGTTACTTGATTTAATATTGGACACCATGTTTGAGCAAAGTGAGTCTTCTGTAGCCAGTTCTGAGCCATTTGATACTGCACAAGGTGTTGACCCTGAGCCTTTGGCATCAGAGATAACTGGCCCTAGTGATTTTTCTGCTCATGATACTGGTGACAAAGTGCAACTTGAGTTAGCCAGATTTAAGTTGAGGGAACTTGAAGTGCAAGCAAAAATGAGGGAAACAGAATTACAGGCTCAAATGAGACAAAAGGAAATGGATCACGAATTCGGACTGAAGCACCCTGATAGTTTACCTAGAGCTAATAGTTCATCTGCTAAGGAATCTTTTGATGTTGCTAGGAACATTAAGCTAGTACTTCCCTTTAATGAGCAAGATGTCACCAAGTATTTCCATATGTTTGAAAAGGTGGCAGGTCATCTCTCGTGGCCAAAAGACTCTTGGACAGTACTGCTGCAGAGTGTTTTGAAAGGAAAGGCTCAAGAGGCTTATATTTCTCTATCTGTTGATCAAAGTGCTAACTATGATTGTTTAAAAAATGCCATTTATGAACTCGTGCCAGAGGCATATAGGCTTAAATAAAGATCTACCTTTAAACAGAGAGATCAGACTCATGTGGAATATGCTAGAGTACTCACAGACTTATTGGATCAATGGTTGCATTCCGAGAAAGTTGATGATTTCTGTAAACTTAAAGAATTAATGATCTTGGAGAACTTCACTGGTAAGATAGATAGGGATGTGGCTACATACGTAGTGGAGAAAGATTTAGATACCCTAGCTGAGGCTGCTGTTGTAGCAGATAACTATAGTATTATTCATAAGCATGAAAGTAAGCCTCAGTTATTTGTTAAGGGTAGGAGAGTGAACCAACCATTTTTTGTGAACCCTTCTTCTGGTAAAGGCATGTTAATGTCAAGTGACACTAGTGGGAACACTGCAACCCCAGAGCATGTTAGTTCTACGAAAGTAAGTGAGGACAGTGTTGCCAGAGGGTCAAGAAAGAGCGTCAGGTTTTGCCAGTACTGCCAGAAAACGGGGCACTTGGAGGATTGGTACTGTATGAAACGAGAGAAAAATCCCTCTGCAAAACCAATTTCTTTAATAAACTCTTGGGGATCTTTTGACACTGACAGAGAGCAGCCACCTACAGACGTTAGCGGTAGTCAGACACAACCCCAGCAGGTGCATAATGTTAATAAGGCCAGAGTGGAACTGTTAGTGGTGGATAGACAGACTCCTGTAGAGCCATTGTTAGACACCAGTAAGACTGGAACAGTGCAGCCGTCAGGTTCAGGTGAGAGTGGTGATAAGACTCCATCAGAATGTCCTCCCCCAGACAGTACTCAAAGTGACTCCTTCCCAGGTCATTTATTTGCTAACTTTATTTCTAAGGGGTTAGTTTCCATTGATGGAAAAGGTGGTAAGGAAGTCACTATACTTAGAGACACAGGAGCTTCACAGTCACTAATGTTGAAGGGGATTGTTGATGTAGCTGACCCTGATGAATGTGTCTTGCTACAGGGTATAGCTGAGTTTGTATCTGTTCCCATAGTTGAGGTGAAGCTCCAGTCAGAGTTAGTTACTGATTCAGTGCATGTGGGTGTTGTTGATCAGCTTCCTGTACAAGGGGTCACTTTCCTTTTGGGTAATGACCTGGCAGGAGGACAGGTGAGTGCTGTTCCCTGCGTGTCAAAAACTCCCCTGAGTGAGGATAGGACTAAAGAGTTGGAAGATACATGTCCTAAATTGTTTCCCGCATGTGCTGTAACTAGAGCTATGACGGCAAAAGCCAGCCATGAGAACGTTGACAGTAATGGCACAGGCAATGCCGATGATGATATTGGGCTTGGTGATACCTTTTTTGCCCAGTTAAATGACTCAGAGGTTGATGATTCTCCCCAAACTGATGCAAGTGCAAAGTTAGCTGATATGCAAAGATCTGATCCAGAGATTGCCACTTTAATTAACTCAGCAGTTAGGGAAAATGAATGTTAGTCTGAACTGACAGAGTGTTATTATTTAAGACCAAATAACGTGTTAATGAGAAGATGGAGACCTCCTACTGTTGCTCATGATAACGAGTGGGAGACTGTACATCAGGTGGTGGTTCCAAGACCCTATAGGCAAAAAATTATGTCCATTGCTCATGACTCTTCTTTAGCAGATCACTTAGGTGTGAGGAAGACTCTTTCCCGCATCTGGCAGCATTTTTACTGGCCTGGAATCCGTCGAGATGTCTCCCGGTTCTGTAGATCATGTCACACCTGTCAGCTGGTCGGTAAGAGCAATAAGCCCATCCCTGCGGCTCCTTTGATTCCTCTACCTGTGTTTGAGGCCCCATTCACTAGAGTCCTTGTGGACATTGTTGGTCCTTTGTCTACGACCTCTTCAGGCCACCAGTACATCCTCACAATGTTAGACATGGCCACTAGATATCCTGAAGCCATTCCCTTGAGAAATATTTCAGCTAAATTGGTTGTAAAGGAGATGCTAACCTTCTTTACCTGTTTTGGTCTCCCTAAAGAAGTGCAGTCGGATCAAGGCAGTAATTTTAATTCCAAACTGTTCAGACAAACCCTTAAGGAGTTAGGAATCTCACAGATCACTTTCTCAGCATATCATCCTCAGAGTCAAGGTGCATTAGAGAGGTATCCCCAAACTTTGAAAAGTATGCTCAGAAAACTATGTGTTGATGAAAAGGAAAGGGACAAGTGTTTGCCTTTCCTACTTTTTGCAACCAGAGAGGGACCAAGCGAGTCCTTGGGCTACTCCCCATTTCAGTTAATCTTTGGCCATGAAGTGAGAGGTCCCTTAAACTCCTCAAAGAACAATGGTTCAAGGATGATGACTAAATTAACTTGCCAGACTATGCGTCAAAATTTAAAAGAAAGACTGGCCTATAGTATGGAAATAGCCAGGGCACACATGGAGTCCTCTCAGGAGAAGATGAAGAGGTGGTATGACCACTCTAAGAAAGCTAAGAACAGAGTATTTCACCCAGGTGATGAAGTTCTTGTCTTGCTTCCCATTCATGGTCAGCCTCTGCAGGCAAGTTTTGCAGGCCCTTATCTAGTGGAAAGAGGGTAAGTGAAGTAAATTATGTCATTTTAACCCCAGACTGGAGGAAGAAACGAAGATTGTGCCATATAAATATGTTGAAGGAGTACCACAGGTGAGACGTGGACCCCCCTAATGCTGCATGAGTGGTGTCAGCTGTTGAGCTGGTGGAGGACGAGGGCTGCCCTTTGACTTTGGACCAGATGACCAGTTGGAGAGAAAACCAGGAAGCTTGGAGTACACTGACTGATAAACTCTCCCACTTGACTGCAGAGCAGTGTGCTGAGCTTGTTGCCCTTCTCAGAAAGTTCCCTGATGTCTTCCGGGACACCCCAGGACGGACGGAAGTGGCACAGCACGATGTGGACGTTGGAGATGCCAGCCCCGTAAAGCAGTCACCCTACCGGGCTAGTCCTCAGAAGCAGACCATCATTCGAGAGGTGCTGAACTACTTGTTGCAGCAGGGGTTAATCGAGTCCTGTCAAAGTGAGTGGTGCTCCCCGGTCATAGTGGTTCCAAAACCTGATGGGTCACATCGCTTTTGTATTGATTACCGTAAAGCCAACTCCCTTACCAAGACTGATACTTACCCACTTCCTAGAGTAGATGATTGTGTGGGCGCGATAGGCAGTGCTAAGTTTATCACAAAATTAGATTTAATGAAGGGATATTGGCAAGTCCCACTCACAGACAGGGCCCAAGAAATTTCCTGTTTTGTGGTTGGTGGCAGGACTTATAAATGTAAGGTCATGCCCTATGGTATGAAGAATGCTCCTGCCACCTCCCAAAGGCTGATGAATGATCTCACCAAGGATGTTAAGAGCTGCGTAACTTGTAACTTATATTGACGATGTTGTTTTTAGCAACACCTGGGAACAACACTTGAGCCAACTAGATGCCTTGCTTCAGAGACTGTCCTCTGCTAATTTAGTGCTTAATTTAGCTAAATGTGAATTTGTGAGGGCTCGAGTGCAGTACCTAGGTTATGTGGTCTGTTAGGCCAAGTGAGTCCACCTGATGTTAAAGTTCAGGCCATAGTCAATTCCCCCAACCCAAAAATAAGAGAGAGTTGCAACGATTCTTGGGTATGGTAGGGTACTACAGACGTTTTGTCCTGAGCTTCCCTGATCTTGTAGCTCCCCTCACTGATTTGTTAAGAAAGGGAGTCAAGTATGAGTGGAAGCCAGAATGTGAGGAAGCCTATTCTAAAGTCAAAGCCATCCTGTCAAGTCACCCTGTGCTTCAAGCTCCCAATTTTGATAAACCCTTTTAATTAGCTGTTGATGCCAGTGGCCTAGGGGCTGGCGCAGTTTTGCTTCAGGATAATGATGAAGGCTTTGAGATGCCTATGATCTATTTTAGCAAAAAGTTCAATAAGACCCAGAGAAATTATTGAACTATTGAGAAAGAACTCCTTGCACTCATACTTGCCCTTCAACACTTCTCTGTATATGTTTGTCCAGGGTCAGGTGATGTTGTAGTGATCACCACCCTCTGAAATTTTTGTCCCGATTTAAGGACAAAAATCTTAGATTGATCCGCTGGGCCCCATTTTTGCAAGCATACTCCCTTGATGTAAGACATGTAAAAGGTGTTAGTAATGTTTTAGCAGATTACATGTCCAGAACTTGATTGTACAATATCCAGAAATTTCCCCTTGGGAAATTTCTTCTCTCAGGAAGGGAGGTGTCACTGGCGTAGTTACCCCAGTAGCGAATGGGTGAAATAGAAATAGGATGATAATGAAAGGAGAGAGAAGCGAGCCTTAAGAACAGTAAATCATTTTACTTATCAGTTTTGCTGCCTGTAGAAGATAACCCTGGTCCCCAGGTGTCTTTAACCAGCGGTCACTTTTGCCTTCTCAACTGATAAGACACCAGATGTTTTTCTCACAAATTACGCAGAAAGTTCCTCTTGTCCTTGAACTGTGGGTGTGACATAATATGGGAGGAGCAAAGTAGGGATGTTTGCCAATTAGAAGCCTAAACGGCACTTTCGCCACGTTCTTGATGGCACGCAATTGGTTCTGTCTGAAGTGTATGAGGCCCTCATTGGTAGCAGGTGCCTCTATTGTTTCTGTATGGACAGAGATTATTTTTAAGACAGCCTAATGGTTAATTAGCTGAGAAGGGCGGAGTAAGCTCCTTTATAAGCTCCAGGAAAGTGTGAAGAGACAGATTTTTATCTCATTTTGTACACACATCCCTGTACACATTTTGTCATTTGTACACATCTGTACACATTTACTGTCACGTTACACTTTTGTCTCATTGTGTTGCACTTTTCCCCAACACTTCTCAATACGTGACTTTGATTACAAAACACACTATTTGTGGACAATTTCCCATTTTTGATTCACTCCTCCATTTACACTAGTGTGTGATTTATATCTGGATTTAACCTTCGAAGTCTCCGCGTTTCATCGAGCTTTGTGAGTACTTAGCATCCACTGAGTGTATTCTGGTTAGGTAAGAAATAACTTGTTTTGTATTTATATTCTGAGGCCTATATGAATCCTCCGTTTGTAAAATGAAGCCTGGTTTCTTCTTTGGTTGTGTATGTTATAGTGTACAGTAAAGTTAAGTTAGTTTTCTTGGAAACTTTATCTTATCCCTTTTGGTGCTTAATTAAGGGCTATGAGTGCACCGTAATATACACCCCATAACAGTATGCACATAAACATAAGGTTATATAGGCCTATTAAGATATGAGGGATTGGTCCTATGAAAGTGTTGACTGGAGTATGCATAAGTTTATAGTCTGGTATGAAGGCCAGGCTCATTCATCCGTAACCTGGGTAAGTACCTATACGACTATGAAAGGATAACAAATTACGCCGTCACTCTAAAGGATGTATTTTCCTTATTCTGCCAGCGTTCGGTCTCAAGATAACAGTAGTTGAATTATAAAAATATAAAATGGACTATTACAGGATGTTAGATTCGGTATTCAATGCAAGTTTCAATTAAAGTTACAGTATCTTTGTTAAACAACTTGCATGAGAAGCAGCTTATATCATTTCTAAGTATATGTAAATTCTCGTTCAACAATAGAAAGTTTTCCGATGAGGGGACGGAATGACAGATGCAAAGAATAAGTTTACGTATTGACGATATCTGTTTGCTTAGGTACTGAACTTTTTCCATCAAATACTGAACCATCATTAGCAGCTTGTTGCCATTATGTTTTATTATTAATAGAAACATCGTATTGGAATGATTTAAAGTTTATTGACACAATGAATGGATACTTAACCTTTCCCTTACACTCACCTACCCCCACCACCACCCCTCCCTCGCTCATCACTCACCTTCCCCGCAACTCCCACCCCCTGCTTCACTCCCAGTGCTGTTACCAGGTCATTTCTGTCTAGGTGCTGCTGCTGGCATCCACATAGCGACCCGCGCGGAAATTTCTCCAACTGTACATCCTCAAAAATGTTGCCTCTGTACTTCTTTTGCATTCTTACTGCCAGATTAATTTACTCAGCATGTGGGATATCTACAGTATTGCAGGGATAAATGAAAGCTATTTAAATCCCTCAAGTTCAAAAAGTCTGTCCTAAGTTGAAGAATATCGTCTGAGCATTGCAGAAAACGTAGTGGAATACGTATACAAGTTCAAGGAGATAATAGGAAAAAGGTTCAGTTTATTATGACTTTGTATTTCCATATGCCACCCCGGCTAATGAAAAACTTGGTCATTGCTTAAGAATATATTGACTATCTGAACAAGTTAATCACTATTGATATTAACCCTTTGACGGCCGGAACAACTCGAGTAATGTATTCCAGCTTTGTTAGATGATTTAATTCCACTGTGAATGAGACCTTTAATTATGGCACAATCGGCATCATCAAAAGTCCAGTCGCCTCTCCTGCATTTCTCTCTTTGTGCTTTGGAAATCAGTGTGCTTTTGCAGAAACCGACAGTGATGGCTTCACCTGACCTCAGATCAATGTGATAAGTGACATTTGCTGCTGGTTCAACACACCAATTTTCAACGTCCGTGGAGAAAGAAGCATGAGACACGACAGGACTTTTGATGTCTACCATACCATTAAGTTTCTCAAGTTAGGGACAACTCAAGTATTCTCTCCTAAAAAATGCCAGTCTATTTTATTTGGCAGAAGTTGAGTCAAAGAGGATTGAGAGTTAGCGTTGGCCGCCGAGACATTGATCATATATGAAAATAATGCTAAAAGATAATCTTTTGATTGCCAGCTACCTGCCTCACAAAAGCTCTACATTCATCAGCCACAAAATACCACTGTAAGAGCACATTTACATAAACATATTCACTAATGACTCTCATCAATAGACTGGCTATTGTAATTTTAGACACAAAATTACAAATCAGGATTGCACCCAGCAAGACGAGCATGTCTGCATAGAGAGCCAAGTGTATCCGCTTCAGGGCTCCCACTTTACGGTTGCCATATTTCCCTAGACAGCTGCTTAGATTTCCCTAGATTTGGTCAAAATTCCCCAAAAAATTTTCACCAGATTTTTCATTGCATAATGCTAGAAAAGGTTTATGAAAATGCACAGTTGCATTAGAAATGTTTACTTCAAAAACTGATGCACTAGAACATGTTTATAAAAAAAAAAATGAAAAGACACTAAGCTCACTTACCACGTGACACACACACACACACACACACACACACACACACACACACACACACACACACACACACAAGTTTATTATACACTGACGATGAGGCCCAGCTGTTCAGCTGCGGGCACTCAGTGCAAGTGAGCCGATGGGCAACCTTTGACAACAGATTCATCGCGACTCCTACGTTTTCATTGGCTGAGATTTCAAATCGGGGAATGGGGTTCTGTCAGACAGTACCTTCTACATGGGCAATGGATGGTTGACCGGTTAAGCGAGATATATGAAATGTTAATATTGAATGTAGTATTTTATACTGGCGCCGGTGCGGTTTAAGTGAATATGGACATATTCCCTATATAATCCCTGATGTATAAAATAAATCCATAGAATTGCCTAAATTTTTCGAAATCCCCAGATTATTCTCAAAGTTCCTCAAAAGTTCCAAATCTAGGGATATTTCCCTAAAAGTGGGAGCACTGATCCGCTTGTACAGATACAAGGCAGCACCAGTGTTACCAAGTGGGATGAGCACATCGCCACGGATAGGGAAGACGCCATCGATTAATTTGTCTGCATTTGCACCGGACGTGTTTGGGCAATGCATTGTTGACATTTTGTGTGTGTGTGTGTGTGTGTGTGTGTGTGTTATAAAACAGAAAGAGCCAAATGTCTGGCACCAGGAAAACTGCCCTTTCCATGAAAATTTGAACAAAAGGGAGTCAGAATCAATTTTCAGTTAAATCAAGATGCCTTAATTCATTGCATAAAAAGAAAAAAAAATCTGACGTCATAGATCTATAGAGAGACATAATGACGAAGACATTTCCACTGTGTGTATGTATACGACTCTCTCTCTCTCTCTCTCTCTCTCTCTCTCTCACTGTATGTGTGTGTGTGTGTGTGTGTGTAAAACGGTAGCAATACGCTTTCTAACATTTTTAGCGCAAATATTTTATTCGTCTGAAGTGAAATAATATTATGCATTACGTATACTCTGTGGTACAGTCAGAAGGGAGATGTAGGGTATGGCGGAGAGTGGGGTGGGGGGAGGGAGTTGGCGAGAGGAGTGGGGTAGTGGGAGGGGATGGATGTATGGGGAGGGAGAGGATGAAAGTAATGAAGAGGGGGAGGGAGACCTGGAAGTGTGCAGGGAGTCGTGGGATGAGGGCGTGGAGTGGAGAGGAGGAGGTTGAGGCATGGAGGAATGATGTGAAGAGAGGGTTGAGGTACTGAGAAACTGGAGAGAGGAGGTGAAGGAGGTATGGCGGCAAGTGGAGAGAGGAGAGGGTGGAGGTATGGGGGGAGTGGAAGGAAAAGGGGGTGGACGTACGGGTTTTGGAAGGGGTGGATGTATGGGGAGAACAGTAGCTGATATGGGGTGCAATGAGAAAACGAGGGAAAGGTATACTGTGGGAGAGTGGAAGGGAAGAAAGGGTTGAGGTTTGGAATGATAGATGGGGAGGGGATGGTGATGTGGTAGGTGGATAGAAGTCAGAATTTATACCAATGATTTTCTCTCTCTCTCTCTCTCTCTCTCTCTCTCTCTCTCTCCCTCTCTCTTAAACGTGCGAGGGTATAAAAAGGAAATAATTTATGATATCTCTGGCTTTGGCTGAGAGTAACTACAAAATTGTATCAAATCACCGGTAGAATTATAGCCTGGGATCTGGAAGATATGATGGTTGACCATTATAGAATAGTGCATTCATTTAACTAGGCCCATAATTCCGTCCATTTGAGGCTTATTTTACACAGATTAGTTTCAGAAAAGGGTAATACTCCGACTCTAGGATCTTTCCATGGCACTTCCTTGTGACGAGCACCATATTCTAGTGTTACTCTCTTGTTACAACTCATGATTAAGAAGGAGAGATGACAGTTTTAGGCCATGTTAGAGTAAAAACAGTATACTGTAGTGTAAAACGACAACTACATCAGAGAAAAACGAGCAGTGAGATAAAGATTTTCCACGTTGATATTTGGTAAAGCAAAGTAGAATTCCAAAATATGAAGCAGTTCATGGACAGATGGTGGGTTGGGAAGGGTTCATCTGGTTTACGGCAGCCTACACTAAAGCAAAAACTGAGCCTGAAGGAAAACTGGAAGTGGAAAGACAAAGACGCCAGAGTTTGCCAAAGTAGTTTGTCGACGTGGATGCATAGCCCTCGGGAAAAATTGCAGCAACTCCATCATCGGTGACATATAGTTTAACGGAGGAAGTGAAGAGAAAACACATTTGTTGGAGATATATTAACCATTTCACGAATATTATACAACTTAAGTGTTTTCTTTTGCATAATTCGATATACGAATATATGCGGGTTGTCTCACGCTGAAGTAATAGTCCAAAATATGAAGATGTTAACGTGAAGGAGATGAATGATCATCACTGGATTTGTAAAGAGTAGAATTTGAGATTTGGAACTGAGTAATGAGCTCAGTTGTATCAGAAAAAAAAAAAAAGCAACATTCATTTGAATGAAACAACAGGAGGGAAAGAGAAAAAAGTACTGTAAAAGCATCGAAAAGGTTCGGAAGGCTAGCATAAATTAAGAGAGAGAGAGGAAAAAAAAAAAAAGGTAAACATGCTCAGCTAAACTGAAGAGAGGATTTAGCATACTTTTGAGCCGATTCATAAAAGGTCGGATACGATATTCAGGAACACGTTGGCACTGTCATCTCCTGACTTTTTTTTTTTTTTTAGTGAATTAGGTTAAGCCAGGAGTCTGTTTTCCTTACTTAGTGCGTTAATATACTCACTAGTGGCTTCCATGCCTGAGGAGACTCTAAAACTGTCTCTAGGCTCAGGTGATTCTGGGACATGAACCATTACCTGAAAAACAAAACTACCATTGGAACGTTGCCGCATCCTGTTAGGCTATAATCTAAATACTGCCGATAATGATGGGTCAGGTTGTGCCGTGGAGAGAAATGACTGATAGTGGATATAGAGGCATTATCCCCTTCAGCCCAAGGCAGTAGTTTTTTTTTTTTTTAATTATTCTTGGTAGTATCAGTCGATTTTATTCACTTAAGGAGTGGCCTCATGTCGACCAGGGACTCAGAAGATATCAACTAATTTATTCTCCCTCTCTCCATTCGACTAACTTAACTTAGAGAAAGAAAGTTTTCGAGCTAGCTGGGTTTCATGTAGCTTTCATTAACCTTTTCCAGCACGAAAAGATATTGCTTAGCTTAATCACCTAGAGGTATCAAGAATAATGTGAAGAAAGACGTCACCCTGTGGAAGGGTTAAGTTCAGAAATAAAGGACGTCCTTTTTAGGATACTTTTCTCACTGCCATGCAGTTTTGTTCAGCTCAGAATATGCCTGTCTACCTTCTCACTCTCTACCTGCTTACCTACCTACCTACATACAGTACCTCCCTACCTATCTCCAAAGTCTACTGATACCAAGTCGGTTCACTTTCCATCAGGGCGCAGGGAGGCATGGCGTGTGTGGCGTCAGTTGGCTTAAGTAACAGAAAATGTATAAAACCGCAAACTCAAATTAAACATTTATAACAAGGGAAAACGAACCAGGGGAAGAAGTGCTTCCTTCACACCCCTACACCTTCCATCACACCCCCACACCTTCCCTCACTTCACTGAACAAAAAAAAAAAAAAAAAAAAAAAAAATGTGTCATGGTCTGAGTAGTGGAGCAGACGTCCACCCCCATCATGGTCAGGAGTCAACTTAGCTGGTGTTTCGTGCCAGAACCAGTCGACGTCACACCAATGCTCCGCCCCTTGCGCGAGCTTGGAGCCGTTTTAGAAGGAAGTGAATCGACTTGGTATTAGTAGACTTAGCCTATCTCCACTACCTAATGAGGAAGTGACATAAGGGGGTAGTTGTTATTAGTCTTTTTGTTTTTATTATTATTATTATTATTATTACTACTACTACTACTACTACTACTATTGATGCAGCGGTTTCAATGGTCATTAACTCAGTTTAAAACGGGCTAAATTAATCCTTCTCTTGCTATCCACTATTAGCTTTTTCGGGGATAGGGGGCAGCTGAAGAACGTCTATAAAATCTGGTATTGGACCCGCCAGAGCTCGTCCCTCTCCTGCACCTACCTCGTTCAAAAAAAGGAAATATAATGTTAATACTGTTTTCTTTAAATCATTTGTTAACTAAAACAAGCACACATAAATGATTTAATTGTACACAGCATTTTTAAAATTTTGATATTGATGCTTTGTGCTGATTTTCAGTGCAAAATTGCGTGTTAGAGACAGGTCGATGCAGATCACGACAGTATTCACTTATTTCTGCGTTTTGTCCTTAGTGCAGGTAACGCAGACAGTGTTCTCACAGAGATGTCTGTTTATGGACATCGTTTGATCATAAAAAAAACACCACATTAATATAACACCTACACAAAAGAGATCATAGACACCTCCAAACTGTCAGAAACACCATCACATGTTTATAAATACGGCCACATAGTCATGAAGACAACCACCACATGGTCAAAAACTGGCACAAACAGGACAACATGGTGATAGTCATAAACACCACTAAATGGTAACGAGGCATCACTACATGGTCATATACACCTTCACATTGTCATAAAGCAGCTCCACAGAGCCATAAACATAATTCAACACATAGTCAGAAAATATCACCTCACAGTCACAAACATCATATCAACACATGTACGGTATGTGTGTAATCGTTTTTTATTTGTCAAATTTCCATTTTGTTAAGACTCACAAAACAACTTACATTACAGTATTTCAGTTTGCAGACGTACCGATGGATATTATTCTTGACATCACATAATTTAGCATCAGCCAGTCGAAATAATAAATATATGAGTTCGAGAGACAGGAAGCTGTCACCTGTGGACATCGCTAGCTACTCGCACTTGAAGTTTGTGAATTTTTAAATAACTAGTAAAAATAGCAGGGTAGATTTACGTACAGAGTAGGAACAAAAACAAACTTTTTGATGGTGTGTGGTTTGTCTTACAGTGTAAGATTCCAAGGTATCTTTACCCTTGTCTCGAAACGGCCAGATCAAAGAGAGAGAGAGAAAAAAACAAAACAAAACAGGAAGGTGACCAGGAGACAGACAGAGAAAGAGAGACACCAACCTCTCACAGGCGTACAAAGAATTATGTGCTTTGAGTACTGGAATAGAGACAAAATGTTAATACTGAATATTGATCAATGATTCATCGTGACACCCACACACACACACCCACACCCACACACACACGCTTGGTCAGGTCATTCTGTTTTTCCTCTGGGTACTAGCGTCCCCCTTGGAAACTGATCACGCCTTCCTGGGGGGCGGCCGCCCACCCCAGGTTGAGAATCACTGGTCTAGAGTTTTGATTGATTATTCTCAAAACTGAATCACTTGTTCTACCCGTACCCACAATTATTTCACAAAGTTTGGTCGAAATCGATAAAAACTTTTAATTTAGTTTTCTTAAACAGATTTGCCGTATATTTACTTGATTACAGCCATAATTATATGATGAACTGAGCCCGGAGTTATGAGGCTAATTAGGCCAAAGCTGATACCAGACTAATCCACCATCAGCTGTGTCCGACTTACACGAGTGTTTATTGACCAGCCTTCGAATTACTACATCTATTACTACTACTATTACTACTCCTACTACTACTGCGTCTGCTGGGGCTGCTGCTACTACTACTAGTACTACTACTACTAGTACTACTACTACTACTACTGCTGCTGCTGCTGCTGCTGCTATTACTATTATTTTTTAAAATTAATTTCTTTACTTTTTTTTCCTGTGGCATGTACTAGATACCGATAATTCAGTTATATTTGTATTGGTAATGAGGGGAAAATTTCACATGAAATTGTAATTCCTTTTCTTTGATAATGCTCTAGTAAACACGGTACTCAAATGAAATGCAAATTGTCGAATGCATCCTACACTCCATGTTTCTACAATTTCAACCGTTTTCTGTTTTTATGCGCTAATTGACATAATATCTGAACTTCGTCGGGAAATATGAAATAAATGATGTACGAACAGACATCGGTACCGCAACGTAAATTTTGGATTTGTGCCCTACTGTTAATGGCACAGGGGATTTCGTAGCATCTTAGCAATCTAAATGCATGTTGCTACAGGTGTTTTGTCGGAGGAACACCCACTATCCACTCTTTGACGGTGTGTTGCCTTCAGGATGCTCTACATCAAGTGACAAACCAAATGAGTTTTGTAGCCAAGGAAACTATTTGTTACCTTGGGTGGTAAAGAACTATAAACAAGTAAATGTTTGGTTGTCTGATGGGTTAAGACGCACCAACCCTATGTAATCATGAAGGGATCACATCCTAAGGGTGGTTGTTATCGCCCATGTAGTACCACTCAGGAATAAGTGATTGGTCAGTCGTCTCAAAAGTCTGGACTATCCTAGCCTTGAGACCATATGCTATTGTTGCCGAAATAAATAATAGGATATGTAGACAGACCTTTGTTCATAAACTCTGGTCGAACAGGGCAGTACTCTCAAGGTGGTTGGAAAGCTGATGACAGGGAAAGTTGGAGCTCTCGTTTCATCAACTCTTGCAACTAGCTTCTGACCATCTCCTTTTGCTCTTTTTTTTTTTTTTTTTTTTTTTTTTTTAGTAGCAGAGTAGGCCAGCACACACTCTTTTCCAGTTTCCTGTAATTGTCAACAAACTACTTGCACATTACACTCCACACTTTTTATTCTAAATTTAGAAAAAAATGGCATTTCAGCACCCAGCATCAGAGTCCTGGGGGTGGGGGGGGCCATAAAAGCCCCCACCATCCGCCCCTCTCCCGATGACGGCCAAGTGAGATGTATGGAACCACTTTCTGACTCACTTATTGTTCATTTCTACAACATTCTTTGCCTTTCCTCTAATTTTCCTTCTGCTGAATGCCACCTCTTCCTCTAAACCTCACCTCTTCTTCACTCTGACTCAGCCCTCTGAGGCAATTGAGATCATACCTTTCTCTGTATTCTCCTACTTTCTGTGTACTGATTCAAACCCAAAGGTGGCTGTTGTGCACAGTATATGTACGCAACAGCATATATATCTCATGTGTTCCTGATACTTGAATCTTCTGAATTCTCTACTCTCAGGCTTCGGTAATCCTGTCATTCTCTGATTAAATATATCTGTGTTATGTACTTATTTCTTAAGTCTACTGGCTGTGAAAAATTCTTTGACTATCTTACTTCTAAGATGGAATGCATCATATCTATTTCTCCATTTTCTGAAAACTTAATTCTAGGCGATTTCATTTTTCAACACCAGTATCACCTTTAAGTCTCCTCTCCTTTCACTGATCCATGAGGTGAACAAGCCTTCGTCTTTTTCTATCCTAATAACCAGGAGATGCTTTTGCAGCATACTGGTACTTCCCGTATCCCTAGCTGCCATGAAGAGAGTTCCAACAAACTTAACCTTTTCCTTACAACTAATCCATCTACTTATGCGGTTAAGCTTTTCTCTCCGTTGGACTTCTTTGATCACATCCTTATCATCTTAACCTTTCTTATCACCCCGGTAAGGCCTGTGGACCCTCCCAAGAAGCGGTGACTGTGGCATTTTGGAGCTGCTGATTGGGACGCTCTCAGGCAGTACTTCTTTCAGTTTCCATGGAATGATTATTGCTAATTGCTCCCATAGCCGAGAGCTATTTAAGTGTGTCTCGCACATTATGGAAGTTGCTCTCATGGGCATACAAGCATATTTTCCTTTCCCTTATCACTGACTGGTGCAAAAAAAAAAAAATGGTTTAATCACACTTGTTCTAATGCTGTCCGCAACAAGGAGAAAGCCTACAAAAGGGACCAGAGCCAACGCATCCTTGAATCTCATCTCTTTTATGTCTCCGCCTGGAAACATACTGTCTGTTGTTTGCACTGCTAAGAATAATTTCATTTGTAATAAATGATCTGAACTCTCAAATTCAAATTCTTCCTACTCATTCTGGCATTTTGTCAAACATTTATTCCCAGCTTTATCATCCTTTCCTCCTATTTTCCACTCTGATGGCTCTGTAGCTGTTTCCTCTACTCAGATTTTCTCCTTAAATTCCACCTTAGACGATTCCGGTACTGTTCTTCCATCACCCCCCCCCCCATCTCCCAACTCAATAATTCGTTATGACTGACATTAAGATCTCTTCAGTTGATATGTGTTCTGCCATCACTGGCCTTAATACTAGCAAGGTATATGGGCCTGATGGAGCCCCTCCTGTTGTCCTCATTAACTGTGCATCAGTGCTTACATCCTGCCTAGGTAAAGTATTTTGCATTTGTCTCTCAATTTGTACCTTTCAATCTTGATGGAAGTTTCCTCTCACTCAGCCTGTCCCAAATAAGGATGACCATTCCTAGCCCTCTGACTGCCTCTCAATTGCTTTAACATCTTGTATTTCTAAAGTTTTAAAATCTATTCTTAAGAAAAACATTTTAAAGCACATATCACAGTCCTATCACAGTCATAGTCTTCATTCCAGTCGTCAGTATGGGTTCCTCCAGGGATGCTCCACTGGAGATCTTCTCACCTTTCTTTGAGACTCCTGGTCATCCTGAGTTTGTGACTTTGGCGAAAACTTTGGCATTACGCTCAATGGCATTTGATCAAGTTTGGCATAAATTTTTAATTTTCAAACTGCCCTCTTACGATATCAATCCTTACTGTGCCTTCATCCCTAGCATCTTTTTTGGTCATTCTACAGCTGCTGTTGTAGATGGCCGCCGTCCCTCTCCTAGAGTTGTCAATAACGATATTCCTCAGGGTTCTTTCCTATCACCAACTCTCTACCTTTTATTCGTCAGTGACTTTCTAAGCTGTACATCTAACTCAATCCAGTCATACTCTGATCACTCCACCTTTCACTTTTCCAACTGCTTCAAAAGCGTCCATCCCAGCAGTTACTTCAACAAACAAGAGGCTATAGCACGGTTAATGTTGATTTGGCTCATATTTCTGATTGGGGTAGAAGTAATCTTGTTTTTAATGCATCAAAAACTCAGTTCTTACATATTTCGACCTGTCAAAATCTTTTGCAAGATTATTCTCTAATATTTTTATAGTATCGAACTCAATCCTGCATCGTCGTTTAACATACTTGAGGTTTCATTCTCTCGGGATTTATTTTGGAAATATCATACAACTTTCTTGTAAAATCTACATCCAAGAGATTAGGTGTGCTAAGGCGATTCCATGCCTTCTTCACTCCTGCACAGTTGTTGGCTTTGTACAGGGGTTTTATTCCCACCTGTGCAGAGTACAACTCGCATGTATGGTGAGGCTTCCCACATACAGCTCTTCTCAACATGGTGAGGTCAAAGGCTTCTCGTCTTATTAACTCGCCTCCTCTTATAAGCTCCCTTGAACCTCTGTTTCTTCACCGCACTGTTGCATCTTCATCTTTTTTTTTTCTCTACTTCAATGGTCACTGCTCCTCTGAACATTCTGCTTCCACCCCTCCAGCACAAAAGCAGGGACGTAACATCCGTCTTTTTTTTTTTTTTTTATAAATAACAGAACGGAGGAAGGAAAAACAAATGAGTAAAAAAAAAATAATCCATACACCAGATTACTGATGTCCTCTGTTCATAAAATATCTGTAACAGTTAGACTTGAACAGTTGTGGGTTGAAATTTGGAGGAAAACAACTCTGGGGAAGCGAGTTCCGGAGAGATGCAGCTCGGGGAATGAAAGAATTCCGATAGGCAGAAGTTCTGCAATATGGCTGAGTGACATTCCAGTCATGAGCACTACCAGATGCCCGTGTAGCACGAGGGAAGGCATGGAGAGGTGGCACCATGGACGCAACTTCGTCTGAGCATTTGCCAAAAAAAATATCTGTAAAATAATGCAAGGGAGGCCACAGTCCTTCTTACTTGCAGGGGAGGTAGTTTAGGTGTAATGGCAGGGTTGTTAATGACTCTAACAGCTTTATTCTGAATTTTGTCTAGTTGTCTTAATGCAACCTCTCCACAACCATTCCACAAGGGTGAGCAATATTCAAGCTTAGAGCGCATATGACTCTTATAAATTATAGCTAACTGCTCATCGGCGAAGAAGTTATGGACTCTGTACAATAATCCAAGTTTCTTTGAGGCGGTTTTAGCAAGTGATCTGATATGAGAGGTCCAGCTGAGGGCACTGTTAAGTGAGACACCAAGAATTTCAATACTTTTGGAGATGGGAATATTAGTAGCACTGAAGGTAATGTACGAATCTGGCAATATCTGTCTCTTAGTAAACTGTATATATTTAGTTTTACTAGCATTAAAAGAGACAAGGTTGTTTTGTCCTCATTCACTGATCGTAGATAGATCTTGATTTATGGAGATGGTTGTACTGAGTTGAGAGGTAGAGATATTAGACTTTGTAAATGGATGTCTGAGTGTGAATGAACTATGTAGTGTTGAGTCATCTGCATATGAGTGAATGGGATTGTGGGTGACAGATAAGAGATCATTAATATGAACCAGAAATAGGGTTGGCGCCAGAACTGATCCCTGCGGCACGCCAGCGTTAATTGATTGGAAATTGGAATATACATCATCTACTTTTACTCTTATTTTCCTGTCACTAAGGTATGAAGAAATCAAAGGAACAAAAGACGTTAGTCCATAGCAAGGGAGTTTAGACAGCAGGGAACGGTGCCATGCTCTGTCGAAAGCAAACTTTCATCTTTTTTCTGTTCAGCTTTCTATTAAAGGAGTTAACTGTTACTCCCAGTCCTTCATGTATGCAATAGTTCAATTTGAACTGTCTTCCTCTGTCTGGATTTCCTGCTGCCTATGACCTGCAGTCTTTTAAATGCAGCATGTCCTGGCATCTCAAAGTGAACGGAACTTGTTTTTTTTTTTTTTTTTAGGGAACAAACTTGCGAGCTTCTTGCCACAGAGTCCTTTTTCCTTCCATTAAAAAATGTTGTTTTTGCTTAATATTAAAACTGATTTACCACTTTTGCGGAGACAGTCCTCGTCCATAGAACCTTGATTGCTGTGAATCTGTTGGGAAAAAAATCAAGCAACATGTCCAGCTGATGCTGAGCTGCTGAGCTTGTAGGCTAACTCATATAACCCTTTCAACCAGATTATGACATTTAAATATTGCTGCTGCCAGACTTTTTTATTCAGCTCAGGAGAGATTCTGCGAACAGTAGGGGTTAGATTTAACTTCCGTTATTCAATGAATAATGGTGTTAAAAAGATTATAATGAGTATATATATATATATATATATATATATATATATATATATATATATATATATGTACATCTATCTATCTATATACCTAGGCTGCTTCCCCCAAGGAAAGGGAGGTAGCCGAGACAGGACGACTCACTCTCCATTTACTCATCCATTCAAACACATTCATTCGCATCTTAGCCCCAAAGGGGAGAACGGACAGATCCTCACCGCACCACACCGCACAAGGGTCAACTGCGCAATGCAATCAGTGACATCCACAGCAGGGCCCCACAGCAGAACTGATTTACCCCTGCCACATCATAATAGACCCATCCCCTTACCCGCACCTGACCTGACTAGCTGATCAGACCAAATGTGGGAGAATATCGCCTCAGGGCTGCGTCATCACTTATTCATTCACAATTTCTCTCCATTTATTTCTGTCACGCACAGCCACTCTTCCTTGCTCAACAGACATCCCTCTCGCATCCAGCGCTCTCTTCACACTGTCCATCCATCCTATTCGTGGTCTTCCTCTCAGCCTTACACCTCTCACATCAGATCTAGTTATCTTTTTCACCAATCGCTCATTATCCATTCTCTCCATATGCCCAAACCATTGCAACACCCTCTGCTCAACTCTACCAGCCATCTCCCGAACAACTCCAGTTCTCCTTCGCACTTCATCATTTCGCACTCGATCCATACGCGTCACTCCATACATACTCTTCAGACATCTCATCTCCATTACATTCAAACTTTTCCTCTCTGCTACACCCATATTCCATGTTTCAGCCCCATATAATGCAATCGGTACCACAACACCCTCATACAGCCTTCTCTTTACATCCATTCTAAGCGAACGACATTTAAACACTTTTTTCATTGCTCCCAGCACCTTTCATACTTCATTTATTCTAAACTTCACTTCTGCATCTATTCTTCCATCCACAGCAACATGTGACCCTAGATATTTAAAACAATCTACCTCCTCAAGCAACTCACCATTCAAAACTATATTCATCCCCCTACCATCTATCAACCTCGTACACTTCATCACTTTACTCTTATTTTCATTTACTTTCAATTTCCTCCTTTCACACACCCTTCCAAACTCCTCTACCAACTGTCTCAATCTCTCCTCTGAATCAGTCACCAGTGCAGTATCATCTGCAAACAGCAGCTGCTTCAGATTCCACTCTCCTCCATCAACATTTACCAGACTCAGACCACCTAAAACTCTTGCATTCACCTCCCTTACAACACCATCCATGTAAATATTAACCAACCAAGGCGACATCACACATCCCTGTCGCAGCCCCACTCTCACGGGAAACCAATCACTCACAGTATTTCCCACTCTTACACACGCTCTACTATTTACATAAAAACTTTTCACCCCTTTTAGTAACCTACCATCAAGTCCATACAATCTTAAAACAGTCCACAAAGCCTCCCTATCAATTCTATCATACGCTTTCTCTAAATCCATAAATGCCCAAAACACATCCTTGTCTTTCGCTAAATACTTTTCACACACTTGTCTCACAGCAAACACCTGATGAACGCATCCCTTCCCTCTCCTAAAGCTACACTGCTCATCACTAATCACTCCCTCTGTACCCTCTCTAACGCTCATAATTAACACTCTACCATACACCTTACCTACAACACTCAACAGACTTATACCCCTAAAGCTAGTACATTCATACTTATCACCCTTGCCTTTATACAACGGGACCACACAAGCACTTGCCCGGTCAATTGGCACCATACCTTTCTCAAAGCACACATTCAACAGTCTTACTAACCAGTCAACAATAGTCACTCCACCACCCTTCAGGCATTCCACAGCACACCCATCCATACCTGCTGCTTTCCCTGTTTTCATCTCCTTTACTGCCTTCTCCACTTCCTCCTTCGTGATCAAAGAATCATTCAACTCTCCCAACACATTTATTCCTTGCACTCTTCCATCCGCCACAATCTCAGCCACCCTTTCCTCCTCTTCTTTTAACAATCATTCAAAATCATTCAAAATACTCTGCCCATCTCTTCCTTACTGCATCCATCTCAATTAACATCCTTCCATCCTCTGCTTTTACTCGTTCTTCCTTCCCAGACTCTCCCTTTCGCACCATTTTCACCTCCTTCCAAAACATTTTCTTATTCTGTTGAAAATTCTCTGTCAGCCGCCTACCCCACCTCTCATCTGCTGCTACTATAGCATCACGCACAGCCCTTCTCACTCTATTCCTCTTTTCCTTATACCTTTCATATGACATTTCATCCTTCCTCTGCAGCCACACTTCATTTGCACGTCTCTTCTCAGCCACAGCCATACTTACTTTCTCGCACCACCATTCACTTCCTTTTCTTACACCACCACCCACACGTCTCACACCACACACCTCTTCTGCATGCCCCACCACAGCACTCTTAAACAACTGCCATTCATCCTCCACGCTGCCATTTTCCCGATCTTTCACTGTGTTCCACTCATCTTTCAATTTCTCCTGATACTCTATCTTTTTCTCTCTTTTATCCAACTCACTCACTTTCAAAACCTCCCTGCCACACCTAACCCTCCTAGCTCTCACCCATCTCTTACCTACTCTTAACTTTCCCTCCACCAGGTAGTGGTCAGACATACCTCCACCCTCCCCTCTCAGAACTCTCACATCCAACAATCTTCCTATTACATTCCTAGACACAACCACATAGTCCATCAAGGCTCTATCAACAACCCTTCCACCCTCCTGTCTCACCCATGTACGTAAATATCTTTCTTCTCAAACAGCGTATTCCCAATCACCATCTCTCGCTCAACACACATCGCTATCATTGGTTTCCCATTTTCATTTCTTCCAGGCACACCATGCATACCAACTACGCCTTCAACTGCTACATTTCCCACTCTAGCATTCAGATCTCCCATCATTACCACATTTACATTCGCTCCGAAACTCTGCAGACACTCATCAACATCATTCCAGAAAGACTCCCTCTCTTGTTCATCCCTTTCACTACCAGGCCCATATATATATATATATATATATATATATATATATATATATATATATATATATATATATATATATATATATATATAATTGTATGCATGTGGTCGACTGGGTGACTCAGTATATTTCACAAAGGTACAGGTAAGAGGTGTTTGGAGAGGGGGACAAGAGCACTCATATAAGAGGATCTTACCAAGGGGAGGGAAGGCTTTGGGTGGTAAGTGGTGGTTATTTATGTTAGCTTGGGTGATACCTTGGATTTACTGACCATGCGTGAAGACAGTTGTATGAACCAAGTACAGTTTTTCCTGGAGATTGATGACTTGTGTTTCATTAGAATCTCCACATTTTATAAGTTTTAAATGCAGGTATATTGTTCTAAAGTGACGGTAGGATGCAAGAGCAAAACCATTCCTATATCGTGTTTCTTGGAGGAGCAAGAACATTGATACACAACAATATTGTATGAAAGCAACAAAGCCTGGTGCCAGGGTTGGTGTAACTCCCACCCTCACAGCTGCCACATCCTCGGGTAAGCCAGTCTCATGGTACTACCTAGTCATGTCTTGAAATTCATACTTGGTGGAAAAATAGGTTGTCGTTCATGCTGTAGATTTCAGGAGTAATTTGTCAGGTTTTTGTTAACGTTTAAACCTGCTTGTTCAGTGACCTGGAAGGAAGAATTAACTTTATTTTCCTTTTCCTGGGCAATGAGGTAACACTTGATAAAATCAACATTGGCTTATCATGCCACATTGGACTATGTCGTCAGTTTGGTGATTATTATTTCTTTTGGTTATTATTGTTAGAATAGCTTATGATATTTGCGTGGATCACTCATTATGACATCTTGATGTTTTTAAAGGATCGCTCGCTTTGTTAATAAAGCTGAATTCTGGCGTATGTCAGGATGCTTAAATTGGTAAACTCTGTAATTGACGCTTTGAATGTAGATACCTACAATATATTCTCACATGGGACCGTAAGATGATATGGCCATGAGTAGCTTCACACCCAGCCACTCTGGTGAAGCCAAAAACATACTCCTTGTTTCTACAACACTACTTGTCTCATGCGAGGCCCTACCCTAAGTAATAATATATGGCCCTCATACCCCACTCTAACCCATATTTCATTTCTGTCCACATCGCTTGTGAACCTGATCTAGCTGTGGATTATCTGTCTCTCGTCCGCTTTACCCATAAACTGATTGCAACTCCTTATTTTTCCATTGTTTTCTTAGTTTCTTTTCTTTAGTCAAAGCCTATCCAACCACTAAGTGGAATAATGAAGCTAATCAAAGTGTACTTCACATAATTTATTTGGACAGTACCCACTGGAAAGTACATGTACAGCATATAACCAGAAAAAATCTAAATACTGATGGATTATACACTGTAGTTGCCTTCAGTAGACGGTAGAGTTCCAGTGGTTGGTTTCGTTCCGGTGCCCAGCGGCTTAGAGGTAATTCTGTGTGCTCGCCAACTCAGCCGCCCGAGTAAGTTGACTCAGCCGGCCATACACACGACATCTGCCCTGGATTCCATTGTTGGCAGTCAACTTTGAGGATGGTGGGGCTAGGAGGATTGGTGGAGGATTTACGGTTGGTGAGAGAGAGAGAGAGAGAGAGAGAGAGAGAGAGAGAGAGAAGAAAAAGCAGTGTGTGTTCTTACCTACCTAATTGTTCTTACCTAATTGTATCTTTACAGGAATGAGTCAAGCTCATACTGTCCCGTGTCTTAAACCATATTTATCGTACCTATCCTTAAATTTGTGAACTGTTTTGGCACACTATTTCATTCGGTAGTGCATTCCATTGATCAATTGCTCTGTTTGGGAAACTGAATTTCCTTACGTCTTTATCACCTCTCTTCTTATGCAGTTTCTTGCAGTGTCCTCTTGCTGATGCTTCTCCATATGTTAAGTAATCATTTATGTCTATTTTCTCCTTTCCTGATATGCATTTATATAGCATTATCATGTCACCTCTTTTCCTTCTCTCCTGTAGTGTTGGTAGATTCACTTTATTTAGTCTTTCTTCGTAGCTTAGGTCCCTTAAGCTTGGTATCCATCTTGTAGCGGCCCTTTGAACTTTTTCAATCTTGTCTATGTGCTTTTTAAGATGAGGACTCCAGACTACTGATGCATATTCCAGGGTTGGTCTAATGAATGATGTTATTATCCTTCTTAGCATGTCTTCATTTATGTATGTGAATGCTATTCTCATATTTGCAAGCAGTGTATACATGTTCCGTACCTTCTCGCTGATGTGGTCAGCCGGAGATAGTCTGTTATTGATAATCACACCTAGGTCTTTCTCTCTTTCTGATGTGTATAGGGTTTTATTTCCTAACTTATAATCCCAATCAGGTCTTTTTCCACTTTTACCAAACTTGATTACATGACACTTGTCCACATTGAATTCCATTTGCCATGTACTACTCCATTCATGAAGTTTATTTAATTCTTCTTGTAGCTCTTTACAAGAGTCTGTGTTAGTAATTCTCCTTTGTATTTTTGCATCATCTGCAAACATATTCAGATAGCTCTCATTTCCAGTGTTACTGTTTATATCATTTATATACACTAAAAACATGATTGGTGCCAGCACTGAACCCTGTGGTACTCCACTAGTCACTTCTTTCCATGATGAGTAGTTTCCTCTTAGTACTGTCCTCATTTCTCTTTTAATGAGAAAGTCTTGCATTCAACAAAACAGTTTGCCTCGAATTCCTCCTTGATGGTACAGTTTCCATAAAAGTCTTTGGTGTGGTACTGTGTCAAAAGCTTTCTTGAAATCTAAATAGATACTGTCCACCCATCCTTCCCTTTCCTGTATTGTGTTTGTTACTCTGTCATAGTAGCTCAACAGATTAGTAACACATGATTTTCCTTTTCTGAAACCAAACTGTCTTTCTGTTATCATACTGTGTTCATCTAGATGATTTACCCAAGCTTTTCTTATAAGTTTTTCTAATACCTTGCTTACAACACTGGTCAGTGATACTGGTCGGTAGTTGAGTGGATTTTGTCTATTTCCTTTCTTGAATAAGGGGACAATATTTGCTTTTTTCCAAATATCAGGTAGTTTACCCTGACTCAAGCATTTCTTGAAAATTAAAAATAATGGTTTACATAACTCCTTTGCACATTCTCGTAATACCCAACATGAAATTTCATCAGGACCACTTGCTTTTCCTCTGTCTAATCTACTTAACTCCTCCTGTATTACTTTTTCTGCTATTTGTAAATCTGGTAGTATGTGTGGACATGCGTGTTCCACATAGCCCCTCTCAAAATTTTTTTCTTCTGTAAAAACTAATTGGAAATTCTTATTTAGTGCTTCACAAATATCTTTTTCTTGTGTATAAGTGATTCCCTCGTCCGTAATGGATTGTATTATATCTTGTACTTTAGTTTTGCTTCTGATATAGCTGTAAAACAGCTTTGGTTGATCACTACTTTTATTTATTATATCCTCCTCAAACTGTTTTTGGGCTTCCCTCCTTATTCTTGTATAGTCGTTTCTTGCCTGTTTGTAATTATTGTACGCCCTTTCACTATTGTGTCTTCTGTATCTATTCCACAACAAATCTCTTCTTTCTTCTGATTTTTTACATTCTGTATTGAACCATTTCTGTATTTTCTTATCTGCTTCTTTGTGCTGTGGGATGTACTTCTGGACTCCTATTTCATAAAATTCACAAAATTTTTTATATACAGCATTTAAATCTTGTCCTCTAAGCTCATTTTCCCAATCAACTTCTAAGAAATACTTCTTTAGGTCTTGACAATTTCCCTTTTTATAGTTTAGGCTCTTTTTGTAACTATCATTGCTGTTTACTATGTCATATGCTATCCTGAAGTTATAATTTAGTACTGCATGATCGCTTTTGCCGAGTGGAGGGTGATATATTAAACTGTCAATATCATTTTCTTGCCTTGTAAATATTAGATCTAGCACTGAAGGTACATCAAGTCCTCTTTTTCTGGTGGTTTCCCTCACATGTTGCGTTAAGAAAAACTCTTGTACGAGATCCAGGAGCTTTTGGTTCCAACAGCTTTCTTGGCTATTTATATCTAGAGTATTCCAATTTATATATGTATTGAAATCCCCAGTTAGTATAATTCTTTCCGATTTCTCTTCCATTTTATGTAGCAATGATCTTACACTCTGAATTGTACTCTCTGCCAGGTCCTCATATTCGTCTCTTTCCCATGTGTTTGATCTGGGTGGCATGTACAAATTGGCTAC
This sequence comes from Coenobita brevimanus, assembly GCF_032717465.1. Classification (NCBI taxonomy): domain Eukaryota; kingdom Metazoa; phylum Arthropoda; class Malacostraca; order Decapoda; family Coenobitidae; genus Coenobita; species Coenobita brevimanus. The sequence continues at coordinate 8,955,405 of NC_137055.1, forward strand.
AATTACTTTACCTTCAGATGTGTCGATCTCTACTGCAATCAGTTCTACTTGTGATGGTATATCTAGTTTTATTTCCTTGACTTTTAGATTTTTCTTAGTTAATATTATAATTCCTCCTCCTTTTTTTAAATATCTGTCTCTTCTCCATATATTGTATTCCTCTAAGTTTAGTATGTCATTTGATATCCTTGGTATTAATTTTGTTTCAGTTAGGCATATTATTTGTGGTTCATTTTCTCTGACATAATCATTCATCTCTAGTAATTTAGATACCATTCCATCCACATTTGAGTACATCAACTTTATCATCTTGTTTATATACTTGTCATGACATGGTTCTACTACCTTCCTCCTTTTTCTTCCATCCTGTTTGTGTACCACTTTCGTACCTGCAATCCTATTACTTTGTAAAAAAATTTCTTCTTGTCCTCTTCTGATCTTCCCTCATTTTTTGTTTTTGCTTCCTCCCTTTTCTCTTTCAGTAATTCCAGTTCCTCTTGTGTTAGGCATCTTTTTATCCATACATTTTTGAACTCCTCTTTTTCCTTAAGATTCTTTGCATTTTTTAGTATCTCTTCCACAGTGTTTACACTCTGGAAAGTCACCTTTAGAGGTCTTGTCTTGCTTTTCTCGTATTTCCCTAACCTTTTGTGTTCCTCTATGTCTTTACTACAGATTTCCTCTGATACTTCATTCAGTAAGCTCATTACATTTGCCATCTCCTTTTTGTCTCTTGTGATCTTGTTTTTAACTTCATCCTTTTCTATACCAGTGATTACTATTGATTTGTTTATCTCTACTGAATCTCTGACTAACTTTGGATTGTTTTGGATTATTCTTTTCACCTCCTTTTTAATGCTTTTTTCCTCCACCCTTGTTTCTAAGTCTTTCTTTACTTTCACCATTTCTGCATACGTGGTTTCTACATCATTTTTGTAGCTTTACACAGCTTCATTTACTTGTGTTATCTTCTCCTCAATATCACTGCTCTGGTCAATAAGACTGCTAACTTGCCTAATTGTCTCGGTGTCATTTTTGAACTCTTCCATAACACTCTCGTGATTGACTACTGTACTTGCCATTTCACTCATTTTCTTCCTAAGTGTACTCAATTCCACGGTTAGTTCACTGATGGTTGTGTCTTTCTTATTGGTCTCCCTTCCTAGTTTTTCTATTTCTTCCTTTTGCAAGTGCATCTGCTTCTTTATTTCATCAATTTCATTTTTGAAAGCCATTTCTAGTTTGTGTACACGTTCAACCAGTCTATTGTGGGTCTCTACTTCAACCAGTTCTTGGTAGAAATCATCATTTTGCTTTTTACCTTTATCCCTTTTCTTTTCCAAATTTGTTTTACTGAAGTATGTATCCATTTTGCAATACTTAAAGTGCAAAGCATATACTTACAATCTCCGTCTTGTTGTAGTCTAAACAAACCTCAGAGATGACTCAGCGTATTCTTTCGTCTTGGTTCTATTTCCTGTTTTTACAAGTCTTGTTGAAACTTATTTTTTTCCTTTTTATAATGAACAATCATTTAGTCTAACCTGGTACTGAGCTTGACTCATACAAAGATACTATTTAGGTAATGCCACTGGCCGTGATGATTTGGAATGGAGCGCCGGTGTCACACGTCCACCTAGATTGAATCTGTGTGTGTGTGTGTGTGTGTGTGTGTGTGTGTGTCAGAGAATGGGTCTCTGTCTATGTGTTTCTGTCTCTGTCTTTCTGTTTCTGTCTGTCTCTCTGTCTCTCTGTCTCTGTCTCAGTCTGTCTGTCTGTCTCTCTCTCTCTCTTTGTGTGTATGTGTGTGTGTGTGTGTGTGTGTTGGGCTGCAGGAACTGTTACGCTAAGGGTTGGTATGGACCATGCACACACCATTGTTGGCATCCACACCCCCTCCCCATAGTTCATCCCACTGAAGAGGAGAAAAGTCTTGTTTCCATTCACAAAGCCTCATTCTAGTCTCAGGTTAGTGGCTAAAAAGTAAGCGCTCAAAATTTCTACCCACATTATTGGTTTTCGTGTTTTATAATTTTAATAATAATGTTAGGTCAGTAACTATGCTCTGAAAGAGATTGTTGTTATACAGGTAGCATCATCTGCGTAATCTGCAGAGACAGATATATTAGTTCCTACATATACTCTCTCCAAAAAGGATTCCACTGGATAATATAACACAACAGACGATGGCATCTACGCAGTGTCTTTGAACCTGGCCACATACTGATAGCTTTGCTTTCCTTAAACTGCGTACCATGGATCACGAGTGACCATTCGTGCCGTATGTCACTGTAAATGTTTCATGTTCATGTATTCATTGAGACAGCAGGACACGACTCGTAAATACAGGTTAGTGCGAGTCCTTGCAGGGCTGTAAACACACCTTATCAACAAATTTAATCGAGTTTCCACTATTCGGATTTAGGATGGTGTGACTGAGCCGGAATTACTAAGACGACGTCTCAGAAAATGATTATGACAATGACACTATTTGATACCACAAGCAAACTGCCCCTTACACAGAAACGCACTCACTTCTATGTAACACATTGCTCTATAAAAAAGAAATATTGTCACCGCCGCTCATTACTAGTCTTAATGTAGTTATTTAGGCAATGTTAGATAACTATTAGATATTTTCCTGATAATGAAACAGAACCTATAAGTATGTACATACGTATGCTATCCATCATGCCAGCAATAAGAATCACTTATCACCAGACCAGACATACACATCCAACTGGGCCCGGGTGAACATAAGCTACCTTGTTATGTGCTCCTTAATGCCTATTTGCCCATTCAGTGATTCGTTTCCGAACGTAATGGGCCAATTATCTGGGTCCAGCGCTGACACAATGGGCGGTATTCTCGTGTGGTACGGAAGCTCCTTAACACCTCTTCTTTAGTGATTTATTGCTTGGATATGGCCGGTTATTATCCTTACGCACCTTATTCATGCAGAGTATGGCGATACTGGACGGATTTATGTAACACCGAATAGGACAGTTTGTTAAAATAAGCAAAATAAATAACTTCAGAGAAGGTGCTAAGGAGTCTTCTTAACCGAAGAGACTATAGGCTAATGACTGAATCTGATATTCTAGTAAATACTAGGTTCATGTTTTTCTGGATGGAAGGATAGACGTAGAAGTGAAGTTTAGAATGAATGAAGTAAGAACGATGCTGGGAGGAATGGAAAAAGTGTTTAGATGTCGTTTGGTTACAATAGATGTAAGGAGAAGGCTGTATGAGGGTGTTGTGGTACCGACTGCGTTATATGGGGCTGAAACATGGAATATGGGTGTAGCAGAAAGGAAAAGTTTGAATGTAATGGAGATGAGGTGTCTGAGGAGTATGTGTGGAGGGACGCGTGTGGATCGAGTGAGAAATGATGTGCGAAGGAAAACTGGAATTATGCGGGAGATGGCTGATCGAGTTGAACAGACAATGTTGCGATGGTTTGGGCATATGAAGAGAATGGATGATAAGCAATTGGTGAAAAAGATAACTAGATCGGATGTGAGAGGTGTATGGCTGAGAGGAAGACTATGAATAGGATGGATGGACAGTGTGAAGTGAGCGGTGGATGCGAGAGGGATGTCTGTTGAGCAAGGAAGAGTGGCTGTGCGTGATAGAAATGAATGGAGAGAAATTGTGAATGAATAAATGATGACGCAGCCCTGAGGGTATATTCTCCCGTATTTGGTCTGATCAGCTGATCAGGTCAGGTGCGGGTAAGGGGATGGGACCATTATGATGTGGCAGGGGTAAACCAGCTACGTTGTTGGGCCCTGATGCGGACGTCGCTGATTGCACTGTGCAATTGACCCTCGTGCGGTGTGGTGCGGTGAAGATCTGTCCCTTCTCCCGTTGGGCCTAAGATACGAATAAATGTGTGTGTGTGGATGAGTGAATTGGGAGTGTGTCGTCCTGTACCGGCTACCTCCCTTTCTTTGCAGCCTGGGTATATAGATAGATATGTGTGTGTGTGTGTGTGTGTGTGTGTGTGTGTGTGTGAGAGAGAGAGAGAGAGAGAGAGAGAGATGTATGGCAAAACCATATCAAATCATTTCTCTTAAATCTTCCAGTCTAATGAAAATCCTCTATAGATAATAAGAATAAATAATAAAATGCTTCCTAGAGCTTCACTTGGCCTCCTGCCTCATCGATGCAAGTCTCTCTGCCTTGTTTGTACCCGTCAGTCCCTAGGCATTCCTTCAGCTGCTGTTTCGTATTCTGTATGCATCCCGATCTCTTGCTTTTCTGTAGGTAGGAAGAGTAAGAATTTAACACTAATTGTAATAATGATGATAGTATAATAATAATAATAATAATAATAATAATAATCCATCCATCCATCATCCAACCCTACATTGCCCCATGAGGAGCGTAGGAGCCCGGGGCTAGGCATTGGTCTCGATATTTAAGATGAGAGTGAAATAATAATAATAATAATCTATCTATCTATATACCAAGGCTACTTCCCCCAAGGAAAGGGAGGTAGCCGAGACAGGACGACACACTCCCAATTTACTCATAATCTATCTATCTATCTATCTATCTATTGCCAGACGCCTCAATCCCGTTTGGGTGGCCACAAACAAATCTCCTCCAAGTCGCCCTGTCCCCCGCCATTTCACTGCCCTGCTCCCAACTCACACACCCCTTTCTCATATACCTCTCCACCCCATCCCTCCATCTCATCCTCGGCCTCCCCCTCCTTCTTCCCCCCTCCACCTCACTCACATACACTCTCTTCGTCAGTCTTTCACTTCTCCATCCTCTCCACATGGCCAAACCACCTCAGTGTGTTCCTCATAACGCTTCCTATCACATCCACATCAACACCACAACGCTCCTTTATATCCTCATTCGTCAGCCTGTCTCTCCATGTGACTCCACAGGCTCCTCTTAATAACTCATTTCCACTGCTCTCACTCTTGACTTGTGTCCTTCCAACAACGTCCAAGCTTCACTTCCGTACGTTAGAGTTGGTATCACAATACTGTTATGTAGTAACTTTTTCACTTCCATGCTCACTTGTGTTTCTTATCACTGCTTTCAAAGAACCAGCAACCTTTCTTCCCTGCTGTACCCTTTCAAGCACTTCACCCTCCAAACCTCCATCCTTACTCATCACACTACCCAAGTACTTAAACGTACTCACATTTTCCAATTCCTCACCATCCAACCTCGCTGTACATTCACTGACTTCACCTCTCTCAAAGACCATCACTTTACTCTTCCCTATAGTCACCTTTAGATTCCGTTTCTTACACACTCTCCCAAACTCATCCACCAAGCCTTGCAGCTCCCCTTCGTCTTCACTCAACAACACAGTATCATCTGCAAACAACAGTACAGGGAGTTTCCAAACACTATCCTCTCTCACCAGGGCCACTCCAACATCCACTACCCTACCTTGTACCTCTTTTATTACCCCATCCATGTACAAATTGAACAACCATGGAGACATGACACATCCCTGTTTGAACCCAACTTTCAAAGAGAAAAATTCACTTAGTTCACCATCCACATGCACTGCAGCCTTCGCACCGTTGTACGTACTCTTCACAGCATTCAACAACTTCCCATCTACCCCATATATTCTTAACACTTTCCACAATCCTTGTCTATCCACCCTGTCATATGCTTTCTCCAAATCCATGAAAGCCGCATACAACTTCTTTCCCTTCTCTAGAAACTTTTCCACTAAAGATCTAAGAATGAATATCTGATCTACACAACCTCTTCCCTTCCTAAAGCCTCCCTGTTCTTCTCCAACTAATTTCTCTGTTTTTTCTCTAACTCTGTCAATAAGTATCCTACCATACACTTTTCCTATTATACTAAGAAGACAAATGCCCCTATGATTACCACACACTTCTTTTTCCCCTTTTCCTTTGTACAAGGGAATAATTATACCTGACTTCCAATCCTCCGGGATTCTACCTTCCTCCCAGGCCAATCTGCACATCTTCCACATCCATTCTACTACTATCTCTCCTCCATGCTTCAGCATTTCACCACACACTCCATCAATTCCTGGGGCTTTCCCCGATTTAACTTTCTTCATTGCTTCCACAACTTCTATCCTATTGATTTCTTCCTGTCTTCTCACCTCCCTCCTTCTCCCAGCCATTCCCCAGCCACTTATGCTCGCATTACTTCCATCCTCTACGTTCAACAATTCCTTAAAGTGTTCTCTCCATCTGCTCACTTTTTCTCCCTTCTCCACTAGTAATCTACCATTTTTATCTTTCACTCCCCTGCTAATTTCACTTCCACCCTGTCTTACTCTTTTCACCTCTATCCAGAACATTTTCTTACAGTGCCTCCACTTTACACTTAAATTCCTTCCAAATTCCTCATCCACTCTCTTCTTACTCTCTCTTACTAATCTTTTCACCTCTCTCTTTCTTTCTACATATAACTCTCTCTTCCGCTTCTCAACTTCTTCCACGCCCCTATTTCTCATCCATTCATTGTATGCTTTCTTCTTTTGTGCCACAGCCTGTTTCACCTCTTCAGTCCATCACACTGTTCCTTGCACCCCCCTCCGTCTTCTCTTCCTCCCACACACCACATCACATGCTGCACATATTTCTTCTGTAAATATCCTACACACACCTTCCATGTCTCCCATCTGCTCCAATTCATATTTGCCCAATCGTTCCTCCACTTCTCTCTTAAACTCTGCCTTTTTCTCATCCTCTTGTAACCTTTCCACTCTCCTTGCAACTACTCTTTCCTCTCGTCTTTCCCTTCTTCTATTCCTCCATCTTACTTGAATTCTAATTCTGGCCACCACCAAGTAGTGGTCAGAAAGTCCACTTCTCCAACCTCTATAAACTCTTGCATCCATTACACATCTTCGCATCCTTTCATCCACACACACATATTCAATCATTGCCTTCCTTTCATTCAGTTCACCACCCACCCTTCTCATCACTCGCCATGTATACCTGTGGATCATTTTATGCCTGAAGAGGGCATTGGCTATTGGCTATCACCAACCCCCTCCCAGCACAAATGTCCACTAACGCACTCCCATTCTCATCTATCTCAGCAGGCACACCCCACTCACCAACTATTCCATCCACCTTCACATTCCCAACTTTACCATTCATATCACCAATCAAAAACACTCTCTCATTCCTTCCAAACTTTTCCATGCACACTTCTACATTTGTCCAGAACTCTTCTCTCACTCTTCTAGCACGATCTTGCGTTGGCGCATACACACACACACACAATCTCCCACATTTGTATTCCAACTTTCAACTTTATCCACACAATCCTTGACACAACTGATCCATACTGTCTTATGCTCCTCTTCCATCTTTTACTCACAACTATACATACTCTTTCCTTTGCCCTCTCATTCTCACCTACTCCTGCACATATACCCCATCCATACTCCCATTCTCTCACAATTTCTCCTCTCCATTTTGTTTCAGTTATTCCACATACATCCACTTCCGCACCCTCAAGCACCTGGACAATCTCTCTCTCTTTTACCTCATCATTCGCTCCCCTTACATTCCATGTTCCGATAACCATGTCCTTTGTCCGGTCCTTGGTCGTCATCGTTTGGTCAGTCCTTGTCCGAGGCTTATTGTTTGTTTTTTTGGTTAGTTGTTTTCCGGGGAGGGGCACTAACCCTCCGCCAACCCTTTTAGTCGCCTTTTACGACAAGCAGTGATACTGGGGGAGTATTCTTGAAAACCCCCCATACCCCCAGGTAATTATAATAATAATAATAATAATAATAATAATAATAATAATAATTACAACACCGTAAAATCGTCCAAGGACTATTTTGATAAAGGAAGTCTTCCCACAGTCATTGCCTGCTAGACGCCGAGCTATAAAGGTACCTCGAGGCCAGTGTCACTGAACTTGTGCATGTCACCTTAGGCCATCACAGTCCACCAATCCTGGTGGTTGTAGCTTTAATCCTTCATGGAAGATCAAGTGACATCCAGAATATGTGTAAAAATAAAAATTTTTGATCCCGAGAGAGTTCAAGGTCACTGATCATGCGCATATCATCTTAGGTCATCCCAGTCTATAAGTCCACCTAGTTTGCTGGTTATAGCTTTAATCCTTCATAGAAAAATAAGTGGCATCCGAAATATCAGGAAATGTCCCAATTTTTTACCCCTGGCGAGGTCAAGGTCACTGATCTCGTGGATGTACCTTAGGTCATCAAAGTCCACCAAGTTTAGTGGCTCTATCTTTAATCCTTCATGAAGACTTAGGTGATATTTGGACTATCCCGAAAAGACCCAATTTTTTACCCCAGGCGATCTCAGAGAATAATAAAAGAACCATCCTCCCTTCCGGCCTGCGTCCTCCTTAAGCCTATTTTGTGATAAAATTTCCGTTTCCTGGCTTAAGCGGTTCTTGAGATAGCGTGGCTGACTCACTTGTCTGTGTTCTGGATAATATCTGCAGATCCGGTTGACGGATTGCCTCTGTATTGGGACAATAGAAGTGGACAGCAGTCTTGCTAAGCTGACCAAGTTTCAATGCTCCAGGCCAAATTGCTCTTGAAATATAGCAATATGAAAATAAATAATGATGATGATAATAATAATAATAATAATAAGACATTTAATCCCCCCCTTGTGGCGAGGGGGACACAATCTGGCAGCACTATGGGGTGGTACTACTACTCTGCGGCCAGGTTGTGTTAGGAAGAATACTGCCACCGTATTCCCTGTGTGTCGTTAAAGGGGACTAAAAGGGCCGAGGTGAGGGGACTAGGGACCCCCTCCTCTGTTTTTTAGTTCCTAAAAAAAGACAGGCCAGAGAAAGGGATGGGGGATGGAGTTATCCCCGTACCCTGAAGATTGGGTCTATGACTGTGCGTGGATGTAGTACGATTGAGGCTAAAAGGGAGGAGATTGGGAGAATGTTTGTGAGAAGAAAGTTGGATGTGTTAGCTTTGAGTGAAACGAAGATGAAAGGGAAGGGTGAGTCTATGTTTGGAAGTGTGAGTGGAAGATTGTCAGGTGTTGACAGAGGAAGGGCAAGAGAAGGTGTGGCCTTGTTAGTGAGTCCGGAAGTACAGCAGTGTGTGTTTGAATGGAAGGTGTCATCGAGACTGATGTGGGTGAAAGCGAAATTTGAACGTGAATTGTGGGTGTTTGTGAGTGCATATGGGCCTGGTAGTGAAAGGGATGAAGAAGAGAGGGAGTCTTTCTGGAATGATGTTGATGAGTGTCTGCAGAGTTTTGGAGCGAATGTGAATGTGGTAATAATGGGAGATCTGAATGCTAGAGTGGGAAATGTAGCAGTTGAAGGTGTAGTTGGTATGCATGGTGTGCCTGGAAGAAATGAAAATGGGGAACGAATGATAGGGATGTGTGTTGAACGAGAGATGGTGATTGGAAATACGCTGTTTGAGAAGAAAGATATTTATAAGTATACATGGGTGAGACAGGAGGGTGGAAGGGATGTTGATAGACCTTTGATGGACTATGTGGTTGTGTCTAGGAATGTAATAGGAAGATTGTTGGATGTGAGAGTTCTGAGAGGGGAGGGTGGAGGTATATCTGACCACTACCTGGTGGAGGGAAAGTTAAGAGTAGGTAAGAGATGGGTGAGAGCTAGGAGGGTTAGGTGTGGCAGGGAGGTTTTGAAAGTGAGTGAGTTGGATAAAAGAGAGAAAAAGATAGAGTATCAGGAGAAATTGAAAGATGAGTGGAACGCAGTGAAAGATCAGGAAAATGGCAGTGTGGAGGAGGAATGGCAGTTATTTAAGAGTACTGTGGTGGGGCATGCAGAAGAGGTGTGTGGTGTGAGACGTGTGGGTGGTGGTGTAAGAAAAGGAAGTGAATGGTGGTGCGAGAAAGTAAGTATGGCTGTGGCTGAGGAGAGACGTGCAAATGAAGTGTGGCTGCAGAGGAAGGATGAGATGTCACATGAAAGGTATAAGGAAAAGAGGAATAGGGCGAGAAGGGCTGTGCGTGATGCTAAAGTGGCAGCAGATGAGAGGTGGGGTAGGCGGCTGACAGAGAATTTTCAACAGAATAAGAAAATGTTTTGGAAGGAGGTGAAAATGGTGCGAAAGGGAGAGTCTGGGAAGGAAGAACGAGTAAAAGCAGAGGATGGAAGGATGTTAATTGAGATGGATGCAGTAAGGAAGAGATGGGCAGAGTATTTTGAATGATTTTGAATGATTGTTAAAAGAAGAGGAGGAAAGGGTGGCTGAGATTGTGGCGGATGGAAGAGTGCAAGGAATAAATGTGTTGGGAGAGTTGAATGATTCTTTGATCACGAAGGAGGAAGTGGAGAAGGCAGTAAAGGAGATGAAAACAGGGAAAGCAGCAGGTATGGATGGGTGTGCTGTGGAATGCCTGAAGGGTGGTGGAGTGACTATTGTTGACTGGTTAGTAAGACTGTTGAATGTGTGCTTTGAGAAAGGTATGGTGCCAATTGACCGGGCAAGTGCTTGTGTGGTCCCGTTGAAGTGCTTGTGTGGTCCCGTTGTATAAAGGCAAGGGTGATAAGTATGAATGTACTAGCTTTAGGGGTATAAGTCTGTTGAGTGTTGTAGGTAAGGTGCATGGTAGAGTGTTAATTATGAGAGTTAGAGAGGGTACAGAGGGAGTTATTGGTGATGAGCAGTGTGGCTTTAGGAGAGGGAGGGGATGTGTGGATGAGGTGTTTGCTGTGAGACAAGGTGTGAAAAGTATTTAGCGAAAGGCAAGGATGTGTTTTGGGCATTCATGGATTTAGAGAAAGCGTATGATAGAATTGATAGGGAGGCTTTGTGAACTGTTTTAAGATTGTATGGACTTGATGGTAGGTTACTAAAAGGGGTGAAAAGTTTTTATGTAAATAGTAGAGCGTGTGTAAGAGTGGGAAATGCTGTGAGTGACTGGTTTCCTGTGAGAGTGGGGCTGCGACAGGATGTGTGATGTCGCCTTGGTTGTTTAATATTTACATGGATGGTGTTGTAAGGGAGGTGAATGCAAGAGTTTTAGGTGGTCTGAGTCTGGTAAATGTTGATGGTGGAGAGTGGAATCTGAAGCAGCTGCTGTTCGCAGATGATACTGCACTAGTGGCTGATTCAGAGGAGAGATTGAGACAGTTGGTAGAGGGGTTTGGAAGAGTGTGTGAAAGGAGGAAATTGAAAGTAAATGAGAATAAGAGTAAAGTGATGAAGTGTACGAGGTTGGTAGATGGTAGGGGGATGAATATAGTTTTGAATGGCGAGTTGCTTGAGGAGGTAGAGTGTTTTAAATATTTAGGGTCACATGTTGCTGTGGATGGAAGAATAGATGCAGAAGTGAAGTTTAGAATAAATGAAGTATGAAAGGTGCTGGGAGGAATGAAAAAAGTGTTTAGATGTCGTTCGCTTAGAATGGATGTAAGAGAAGGCTGTATGAGGGTGTTGTGGTACCGACTGCGTTATATGGGGCTGAAACATGGAATATGGGTGTAGCAGAGAGGAAAAGTTTGAATGTAATGGAGATGAGGTGTCTGGGGAGTATGTGTGGAGAGACGCATATGGATCGAGTGCGAAATGATGAAGTGCGAAGGAGAACTGGAGTTGTTTGGGAGATGGCTGGTAGAGTTGAGCAGAGGGTGTTGCGATGGTTTGGGCATATGGAGAGAATGGATAATGAGCGATTGGAGAAAAAGATAACTAGATCTGATGCGAGAGGTGTAAGGCTGAGAGGAAGATCACGAATAGGATGGATGGACAGTGTGAAGAGAGCGCTGGATGCGAGAGGGGTGTCTGTTGAGCAAGGAAGAGTGGCTGTGCGTGACAGAAATAAATGGAGAGAAATTGTGAATGAATAAGTGATGACGCAGCCCTGAGGGGGTATTCTCCCGCATTTGGTCTGATCAGCTAGTCAGGTCAGGTGCGGGTAAGGGAATGGATCTGTTATGATGTGGCAGGGGTAAACCAGCTCTGCCGTCAGGCCCTGGTGCGGATGTCACTGATTGCATTGCTCAGTTGACCCTTGTGCGGTGTGGTGCAGTGAGGATCTGTCCCTTCTCCCCTTTGGGGTTAAGATGCGAATGAATGTGTTTGAATGGATGAGTAAATGGGGAGTGTGTCGTCCTGTCTCGGCTACCTCCCTTTCCTTGGGGGAAGCAGCCTAGGTATATAGATAGATAGATAGGTGGGGGCGCTCACCATCCACTCGCTGGATGTAGGGCTGCTTTGGGTGTCTGCCGTTTTTTCTCTTCCTTCCTTCCTCTTCTGTCTTTATTTCCTCCATTCTTTCCTCTTCCTTCTGCCTACGGGTGACTTTACACTCCCTCCTCTGTCTTTCTTTCCTTCATTCTTTCCTTTTCCTTCTGCTTGTGGGTGACTGTATACTGAGTGACAAGCCAAATGGGTTCCTGTACACCAGGAAACCATTTACTACGCTGGGTGGTAACCATATAACCAAATATGGCACCTGGTGTTCTAGTGAGCAATCAAGGCTCTCCAATCGGATTGAGCCGGTGAAGGTTTATATCCAAGGGGTGGCTGAGATTTATTGCTCGTGTAATGCCACTCAGGGATGAGTGAGGCTGGTCACTCTTATCTTAAATGTCAGGACTAACTTGCCTAACTCGGGCTCCTATGCTTCTATGGATGGATGGATGATAATAATATTGACAAAAACAAGAAAACTTCCCACAGGGATGTGGGAAGTTTTAATGACAGTAGTAGTAGTAGTAGTAGTAGTAATAGTAGTAGTAGCAGCAGCAGTGGCAGAAGTAGTAATGTAACAGTAGTAGTGTAGTAGTAGTAGTAGCAGTAATGATGACACTGGTCAACAACCATATTGTCCCAAGGGTACTGATGGGTGCAATAAGTATACTTTTTCATGCTGAATCCAAATATTAAATCAGATTTTCCTATCAGGCTTAGTGTCCCTGTGTTGCCATGTTCATACATACGTCAATAAGTATTAATCATGATCATGGGATGTAAAATAATATTATTTTTCTTTAATATTGGGCAGAAATTTTTCTGCCAAATTAATACAATTTATTCTTTTGGAGGGAAGGATCTGATAATGCTGGCAGGATAAATTTGGTCAGAGCGCCAGACCTTAAAGGTTGAAACAGGTGTAGACGTGTTCAGACATGATTCTAGTTTCTATGTGTAGAGCAGCTCCGAGTCAGTCTGCTTGTAGGTGGCACAGTGTTTATAGCTGGTGTGTGTTGCTCCTTTCCTAGGTATTATTTCTTACACCAGTGTTGTGTCCATCTAGATGCTTTGCCATGCCGCGGAACTGTCTTAACCATCCCAGTTCCTTCTGCTATGTTTGTGGTGAGGTAACTTTTAAATCCCAGAAAAGGGAATTTTACACCATTCATAAAAAAATCCTGTGAACTTTACTTCGGATATAAAGTGGGTGATCAAGACAAGAGTTGGGGCCCTCACATATTTTGTTGTGTGACATGTGCTGGACTACTCACAGGATGACTAAATGGTTCAAGTCAGATGCCTTTGTTGTTCCAGTGATTTGGAGGGAACCCAAAGATCACACAACAGATATATCTGCCTTGTAAGTACAAAAGGGATCACTTAAAAAACAATGAGGTCAGTGATATAGCCTAATCTACAATCTGTAATGAGACCAAATCCCCACACAGCTGAATTTCCATTACCAAATCCTCCAGAGCACGTAACTTTAAGTGATAAGAAATCAAAAGAAACTGGAACATATCACGAGGAAAAAGATGAAGAAATTTCTGATCCAACATTCCATGCGACCTGATCTAATCTAATGAATCAAATTTACTGTCATAAGGACATCTGAATTACCTTGTTCGTGACTTAGATTAATCTGTGAAGCAGGCTGAACTTTAAGGTTCAGGATTAAAAAAGGTTTGGAATCTACTGCAACGTGGTACTATTTTTCTTTCCCGCAGCCGCCATTGTGATTTAAAAAATGCTTCTCTAAAGAGGATGGACTTGTGTTTTGGAGAGATGTTAATTCAGTCATGAACACAATGTGGAGGAGTGGTGCTTTTTCATTGAATCCTCACAAGTCAGCTTGAAAGCGGTCCTTCATAACGCAGATATATTTCCTTCTGTACCTATTGCATTTGCTGCAAACATGAAAAAGTCATATGACAACATGAACCTGCATTTAGAAAAAGCTCAGAATCAGAATTATAAGTAGATTATCTGTGGAGATCTGAAGGTCATTGCACTTTTGCTAGGGTTGCTGCTAGGTTACATAAAGTGCTTTTTTCTATGTGAGTAAAACAGTAAGGTCAAACAAAAATATTGCATTCAGAAGGATTGGCCAAAACATACCTAACTTGTTCCAGGCAAGATAATTGTTGTGAACAGTCCACTTGTTGACCCCGAGAAAGGGTACTTTTCCCCTTTGCACATCAAACTTGGACTTATGAAAAACTTTGTTGAAGCGATGGATAAAATGCAAACTGGATTCACTTACTTGAGAAGTAAGTTTCCCCAGATCAATGATGCCAAGACTAAAGAAGGTATTTTTGTAGGCTCTTAGATCAGAGAATTGTTAAGACATGAGAGATCTGGAGGAGAGTTGAATGAAGTTGAGAAAGCAACGTGGCAGTTCCAAAAGTGTCTGCATAATCCTTTTCGGAGATTACAAGGCAGAAAACTATCTATATTATACCGATCCGATTTTGTGTGTTTGTTGGTTTGTTTGCTACCGTAACACACCAAAAACGGCGCAGCGTAACGCAGTTTTTGTTACAGCAAGGTACCATTAACCTGCTCTAACTTGAATAATAAAACAATTCCTATTCCAATCGGGCCACCGGTTCCCGAGTTATGACTCATTTTTGGCATTTTGACATCAAGCGGAGGCTGCCGAAGGCGGTCTTTAAGTGGATCCTGAAACAGAGAGTTGGCCTTCTTAATTCTTACCACGCAGTGTGGTGCAATATGTCATCAAAGATATTTTTTTTTCTTTTTTTCTCATTTGGACTTTTTTTTTTTTTTTTTCAGAAAACCTGGGTGCGGTGAGCGATGAGCACAGTGAGAGTTTTCTCCACGACATTTTGAAAATTGAAAGGTGCTTTACCAAGGCAACTGGAGCCCCAGTATAGTGGCTGACTACTGCTGGACTCTTAAGAGAGACATTCTTAAGGCAAAGTACCACAGGAAATTATACAAAGTTACTTTTAAAGCTACACGTTTGTAGTTTTTAATAAGTATGTAAATGTGTGTGTGTGTGTGTGTGTGTGTGTGTGTGTGTGTGTGTGTGTGTGTGTGTGTGTGTGTGTGTGTGTGTGTGTGTGTGTGTGTGTTTAAACTGAATGTCATTCAAAACCTTTACCTGACAGAGACATTTTACAAACATATTTGTATTCAACAACGACAACAAAACATTAGAATCAGGTATCTTCATCCTTGGGACATGTTTTTTGTTGTTGTTGTTGTTTCCCGGTGTAATTAGAAATAATAGTCTATCTATCTATCTATCTATCTATCTATAGCCAGGCGCCATAACCTCTTAAGGGGTGGCCGTTTGGCTTTGACTTAGTTGTTTTAAGGGGAGGGGCACTCACCCTCCGCCAACCCACTTGTTGACAAGTAGGAAACACGTATGTGTTGGTTATATGGTTACCACTCAGCGTTATAAACGGTTTCCTGGCTTACAGGAAACAAGTAGGCTTGTCACTCAACGAATAGCCACCTGAAAAGGAAGGAAGCGTAATAAAATGTGACAGGAAAGAAGGGAGAAATAGGAAGAGAGGAGGACAGACACAGAAAAGGAATAATAAAGGTGAGGGATGAAGTAGGCAGCACTTCATCAAGTGAGTGGATGATGATCCCCACCACCTACCACTAATTAATTGTAATAATACAAGAACAACAGCAACTACTACTACTTCTACCACTACTAGAATACATCTTCTGCTTCAACCTGTTCAATACAATAGCATGTAATTAATTTTACTCTGGGTACCAAGACATTATTCAAGGTTGGAAGAATATTTTGTCGTTAAAGGAGTTATTGGGGGCCGTATATAAACCTTCCAATTAAAAAACTTTCTTCTCAATAAGAAAGGATTGTCCGGAGAAAACAATAATGAAATAAAAAGATGTTAAATGGATTTTTCTCAAGTTGCTGTTGTCGTCTTGAGGTAGCAGTGAAAAAAAAAAAAAAAAAAATCTAGGAACTTATTTTAACTTCGCCTCCAGCTCCATCGTTCAGTATCTCTAGACCCATTGTTGTGTTTATATTCCCTTGTTCTGAGGCCCTTATTCTCGTCGGGTAAGGAGGCTCCCTAGTACCTATTTCTTGACGATTTCTCTTCCAAATAAGCAATAAATATCCTCAGTTTTGCTTCTTATATCTTTCTATTGTTGACACAGAAAAAGTGAATAACACGCAAGAACATAGTAACGGAGCATAATCAGAAATAAATAGGCAAAGAAGAAGTGTTGTTCAGCCACGAGAATGCCATCCTAAGTCTTTTAATCTTCAAGCCGGTCTTTTATCGCCATGCCTGGTCCCTTGTTATCAGTCTTATATAAAACTGCATGTAGACGGTAGGAGTAAAATAAAATATGTTCTCTCCTTTACTACAATGACCTTTTTTTATTACATAAAGTTCAGGGAGTTTCGAGGTTTTTCTTCCACAGTTTCAGAGTCGCTCCTTCAACCTCAATCTCACCCTCTGTCAACATGGCGGGTCCCTTGTTTCCACCGCACTCTATCATCTCCTCCTCATCCTCCCTCCCTCCTGCATGCATAACCAACACCGCACTCGATCCTTGGAAGGCCTTTCATGCCGTCCGAATCTGTGTCTTATGAATAGTATCTGAGATGCATTATCCCTTTTTTTTCTCCTTTATCATCTCAGGTGTATTAACTTAGTTTTTATCCAAAACGATGTGAGCTGCAACTTCTCGAGGAGTTCTATATTTGTTCTTAGTAGTTAGTTTTATGAAAATTATCCATTGTGTAATTTCTATAGTTTTCCCGTATTTTTTTTTCCTCAATATAAAGTCATACGAGTATTATTTGAGCTGTTATTTGTTCACTTTTCCTTATTTTTTCTCTCACCCCATCAACAACGTTTTTAAAAATGTATTCTTGCTGCATCCAGACGAGTTTACTCACATTAGGTGATATGTTTATAACTAGAGTGATTATAGTTATTGAGAAAATAGCAATATCATTGGTTTAAAAGAGTCAAG
>NC_137055.1:8975071-9037571 GCF_032717465.1 Coenobita brevimanus
GAGAGGAATGAGCAAGTGTTTTTGACTGGAGATATGAACGGAAGAGTAGGGGATGTCAAGGCAGATGGGGTAGTTGGTGAGTGGGGTGAGCCTGCAGATGTGCATGAGAATGGCAGCGCTATAGTGGACATTTGTGCAGGGAAGGGGTTAGTGATAGCCAGTACCCTCTTTAGGCACAAAACGATCCACGGATATACGTGGCAAGTGATATAAAGGGTGGGTGATGAGCTGAAAGAACAGAAGGCAATGACTGATTATGTGTGTGTGGATGTGAGAATAAGAAGGTAAGTAATGCATACAGGAGCATACAGAGGCTGGGGGAGTGGACTTTCGGACCACAACTTCGTAGTGGTGAAAGTCAAGGTTTAAGTGCAATGGAGGAATAGAAAGACGGAATGACAGGAAGAAGTAGCTCATATAACGAGGGTAGAAAGGTTACAAGAGGATGAAAAAAAGGCAAAACATAAGAAAGCAGTGAAGGAGCAATAGGGTAAATGTGATTTGAGGCCGATGGGGGAGGTGGAAGGTGTGTACAAGATATCACTGAAGAAATCTGTGCAACATGTGAGATGATGTGTGGGGTGAAGAAGACGTAAGGGGGTGCAAGGAACAGCACGGTGAAATGAAGAGGTGAGACAAGCTGTGGCGCAAAAGAAGAAAGCCTATAGTGAGTGGATGGGAATCAGAGGCTTGGAGGAAGTTGAGAAACAGAAGAAAGAGTTATATGTAGAGAAGAAGAGAAAGGTGAAAAGAATAGTAAGAGTAAGAACAGAGTGGATGAGGAATTTGGAAGGAATTTGAATGTAAAGTGGAGGGAATGTAAGAAAATGTTTTGGAAAGAGGTAAAGAGAGTTAGAGAGGGTAATTAAGAAGTTACTAGGGGAGTGAGAGATAAAATGATAGATTTATAGTGGAGAAGGGAGAAAAAGTGAGCAGATGAAGAAAACACTTTAAGGAACTGTTAAACATGGAGAATGAAAGTAATGCGAGTACAAGTGGTTGGGCAATGGCTGGGAGAAGGAGGGAGGTGAGATGGGAGAAAGAGATCAGCAGGACGGAAGTAGTGGAAGCAATGAAGAAAGTCAAAATGGGGAAAGCCCTAGGAACTGATGAAGTGTGTGGCGAAATGCTAAAGCATGTGGGAGAGATAGTAGTAGAATGGATATGGAAGATTTGCAGATTGGCCTGGGAGGAAGGTAGGCTAGAGTTCCGGACGATTGGAAATAAGTTATACTTATTCCCCAGCAGAAAGGGAAAAGGGAAAAAGAAGTGTGTGGTAATCATTGGGACATTTGTCTTCTTTGTGTAACATGAAAAGTATATGGTACAATACTTACTGACAGACTTAGGGAAATAACAGAGGAATTAGTTGGAGAAGAACAGGGAGGTTTTAGGAAAGGAAAAGGTTGTCTACATCAGGTTTTCATCCTTTGGTCTTTAATGGAAAAGGTTCTAGAGAGGGGAATGAGTTGTATATGGCCATCAAGAATTTGGAGAAAGCATTTGACAGACTAGATAGACAAGGAATGTGGAAAATATTAAGAATATATGGAGTAAATAGGAAGTTGTTAAATGCCGTGAGGAATATGTATGAGGGTGCTAAGGCTGCAGTGCGTGTGGGTGGTGAACTGAGTGAATTTTTTTGTCTGGATGTTGGACTGAAACCGGGATGTGTCATGTCTCTATGGTTATTCAGTCTGTATATGGAAAAGGTTATAAAAGAGGTACAAGGTAGGGCAGTGGATGCTGGAGCAGCCCTAATAAGAGAGTGTAGCATTTGGAAACTTACTGTACGGCACTGTTTTTTGCAGATGATACTGTATTGTTAAATGAAGACCAAAGGGAACTGCAAGGCTTAGTGAATGAGTCTGGGAGTGTGTAAGAATCGGAATCTATAGGTGAACGTAGGGAAGAGTAAAGTTATGGTCTTGGAGGGGAATGAAATCTGAATGTACAGTGAGGTTGGATAATGAGGACATGGAAAATGTGAGGACGTTTAAGTACTTGGGTAGTGTGATGAGCAAGGATGAAGTTTGGAGGATGAAGTGCTTGAAAGGGTGCAACAAGGAAGAAACTTTGCTGGTATTCTGAAAGCAGTGGTAAGAAATAGGGAAGTGAGCATGGAAGAAAAAAAGTCGCTGCATGGTAGTATTCTGATACCAACTCTAACATGGAAGTGAAGTTTGGACCTTGATGAAAGCACACAAGTCAAGAGTGAGAGCCGTGGAAATGGGTTATTTGAGAGGAGTATGTGGAGTTTCATGGAGAGACAGACTGACACATGAGGAAGTGAAGGAGCATTGTAATGTGAACTTGAATGTGACAGAAAGCACTGGGAGAAATACACTGAGGTGGTTTGGGTATATGGAGAGGATGGAGAGTGAAAGACTAAAAAGGAGAGTGTATGTGAGTGAGGTGGAAGGGGGGAAAGGGAGGGGGAGGCCGAGGATGAGATGGAGGGAAGGAGTGTAGAGGTGTATGAGAGAGGGGTGTGTGAGCCGGGTGTAGGGCAGTGAAATGGCTGGGGACAGGGCGATATGGAGGTGATTTGCTTGTGACCACCCATTACGAGATGGAGGCGCCTGGTAACATAGATAGATAGACAACTAGTTATACATGAAAAGATGTACAAGTAACAATTCTCCCCTGGGTACATAAAACGTCTCCTGACAAGTAGGCCTAATAGAAGCAGATTCTATTAAACGATAATTAAAATAGAATAATAATATTGATGTAAGTCGATATTA
Organism: Coenobita brevimanus; assembly: GCF_032717465.1. NCBI lineage: Eukaryota > Metazoa > Arthropoda > Malacostraca > Decapoda > Coenobitidae > Coenobita > Coenobita brevimanus. Next base: position 8,977,819 of record NC_137055.1, read on the forward strand.
AGAAAAAAATATAACAGTATGAGGAGCAGGTGGCCACTGTACTAATAATAAGATTTTATTACTTCACAAGGAGATATCTAAGTTGAAGTCAAATGATTAATTGATGAAAAAATGAAAGGAGTCCATGTGGAATTCAGTATTAAGGAATAAGAGTAATTAACGTGCACACAAAGAGGATGGTGATTAGATCAGTTAATAAAATGTTGGATTATGTAAATAACTGTAAACTGGGTGACAACAAAAGTTAGTGAATATACCAGGGTGATTGTAAGATATATATATATACATATATATAGATATATATATATATATATATATATATATATATATATATATATATATCAACTGTTACCTCCCCCAGCCGGGATTCGAACCTGGGTCCATTAGGACTGCAGTCCACCTCTCTACCGATTCTGGTCTTTCTGGAGTAGAAACAAATATTGAAGTAGAACAAATAGGATTAGAGTGCACCTTTTTGGCCCGGCAACGCAGGGTACCCCTGGTGGTATATATATATATATATATATACTGTAAACGGGAATGATTTGACAGGCCACATGCGGTAACCCTTGTGTCCACCAGTGGACCGTGACTCGCAGGGTGGGAATGGCTGGACTGAACGATAATATAAGGAGGCAGGCGGGTGTGGGTGAGTGGTGAGCCAAAGTCTGGTTTGGGGTTACTGTGGGGAAGTTTGTAAAATCAAAGGGAGGAATTTGGTAGTGTGTATAAAATTTGGTAGTGTGTATGAAACACGAGAGCAAATTTTTTATTTTTAAGAGAGCCACAAAGACGCCTGTAGATTTCGAATTTGTATGTGGTTTTGTTCAAGGAATTACGCAGTGTTCTGAACAAACATGACGATATGAAGGATGATTGGAAGTTAGGAATATAACAGGGAAAGTAGGTGGCAGGGTCTTTAGTAGCAGGGACGTTTAATAGGAGCCTACATCTGGTAGTAAAGAAAGAAATGCATGACTATATCAGTTCCGCCATTAACATGCAGTAGCACATAAATCAACCATAGGCGCCGTTGAAATGCTTGTGGAGTAACTTAAAAGGATGGCTGGACAAAAGAAAAAGAATTCGTACAGAGTGTTGTGTAGATAATGAAAACATGTAAAGGAAAGAGATATTATGAGCAGTTTCAGGCAAGTGTAGGCAATGGAAAAAGAGAATGACTAAGAGATAGTAATGTGGTACCAGAGGAAGCAGGGGAAGATAGTAAAAAGTAAGATAGATGAAGGGAGAGATTATGAAAGAGAAGTTTAGTCGGAAAAGGGATCGTTACTGAGCAGAGATATAAATGCCGTGATGTAAGAGGCGTCCCGGATATGGCAGTGTACCTGCGTTCTGCACCTGCTTCCCTATTGCTTGGCTGTCCGCGATATATGGCCGCATTTATTCAACTGGTTTTACTTAAAACGTGAATGTGGCATTACAACAGCATTTCACACATTTTTCATGTCGTTATCTCCGCCAGTGAAGTTGGGAGGAGTTTGTGTATTCATTCCTGTTTGTTGTTTGTTTGTTTGTCCACAGGTTACCTCAAAAGTTACTGATGCATTCAATGAATTTTTGGTGATATGTGGGTCACGGGCCAGAGAAGAGTGATTGAATTTGTGTGATCTAAGTTGTCTGGTGCAGGCGTTGCAGGAGGTATGCGCTCTCTGAGTGCTGTCTACATGTCACATCTGTACTGAGAGAGATTCACTTAAACCAATGACCGTCATTTTTGACACTGGAAGCGGCTGGATCAGTGTAGGATGAGCAACTTTTTGCATACCTGGAGGATTTTTGGTCACCAAAACTTTCACTGATTTTTTTTTTTTTTTTTCAGGGTTAATTAGAGAAGGCCGGGGGGGGGGGGATGTTGGAAGGTGTAGGGGGGGTTAAACGAAGGGAAAAAATGACGTCGAGCCACAAAACTTATTCTTTCCAATTAAATTGTAGGAAAATGACACCCAAATATCTTCATTTCGATATGCCTTGACACAGTGAATTTAAATGACTGGATATTATGGGCCCAAGGAAAGACATACTGAAAAAGAAAGTTCCAGAGTTGATTAGTTTCATTTATAGTAAAAACAGTATCGGTTGACTCTTCCATTTGAGAGTTGGGTAGAAAAAGGGATGAGTGTGTGTAAGATGTGTGTTCAGCGTCAGCTGTAATATGAAGGAATCTAAGCAGTGAGTTCAGCAAAGCAGTGAATATAATAGTAACGACAGACGACAGGCGCGGATTCACCAGTTACCGTAGTAAGAGGGGGTCCAATATTTTTACACGCTAAAAAGCCTTATCACTGGAGTGAAATTCATAAAAGAAGAGATTAGAATACATTCATTTTTTTTTTCCTTTCGGTAATATTTATCTGATTACGGTGGTTTAATGCGTCAGTTATACGTACTAGCAAAAGCCAAAGTTTCTTCAGGCGGTTTTATAAAGATAATTGTACAGCTCGAAAACAAGGGATCTGGTCACCTTAGGCGACTGGTGATTTGCCTGATGATTTTGGTGGCGACCATCATCCACTCACTTGATATAGTGCTGCCTACCAGTAATTCTTTCACCTTCATCATTCTTTGTCTGCCTGCTCTCCTTTCTTCCTATTTCTCCCATTTTTCTTGTCACTTTTTGTTACTCTTCTTTCCTTTTCAGGCGGCCTTACATTGAGTGACAAATCTAATGATTTCTTGTAAGCCAGGAAACCACGCTGGATGGTAACCATACAACTAACCCACACATGTTCTCTACATGTCAGCAAGTGGGTTGGTGGAGTGTCACGAGTTGGCGCGATTCTCTATCTAAATAAACTCGTGATACTGAACTTTGGTGGGAAACCGCGAATTCTAGTGGAATCCCAGTATCACTTAGTCAACCGCCACGTATTCACCCGATCGGGAGTGTTTTGAGAACAATTTTTCACTGTTTCATAAGTGATTGTCCTTGCACGCAACATTAGCGCTTTCGCTGAGTGATTTATTATGGGCATGTTTTGCTCGCATTAATTCCGTTAGCAAGAGCGTGGCCGACACTCGCCCCTCTCTCATAATTTGAATTCAGTTAGGATTGAAACGCTGTGAGACCAGGTCGTTCTTCAGCGGGTTCCTGAAGTCTCCACTCAGTGTGATCCGGCGTAGAGGTTTAGCGTGTTTGGCAGCGTCCTTCCTCAGCAACGACGCCCAGTTCATTCCGCCTAGCCCCTTTTCTGACCAGTATTTTCCTTTCGTTTTTCCTTGGCTTAAGAGTTTAGCTTTTGAGTGAGCAAGTGAGTGTGTTCTCCTTATTTTGAATTCATTTTGAAACATGTAACGTAAATTTAACTTATTGTAATCAATAAATTAACAGTTCTTTTTCTTGAGCTTAATGTAATGTAAACTCGTGTTTTATTTCTCCACATTAAACTTATTTCATTTATCGCTCCTAATTTGCATAAACGCTTTTGCATTATTCATAACTGGTACTTAGGGCAGTCCTTTTTATTAATTTAAATCCGTTGTGCAACTTGGAGTTAATGCACCAGCAAGAACATGCTTATCATTCATAGCATTAGTTATTGATTGTCAGGGGTGGTGTCACTTTCTCTAGAGGCTAGCAGTACTAACAAGCAGCATTTGTGAGTAATTAGTCTCTGCTGTGTACTGTTGAGAAAGTTTATAAATTCTCGTCCTTAGAGAATCGGCGAAGTAAGCCGGCATAAAGATCAATCATTGCTTGATTCTCACAAGTCAATTCATTGACCATATTTACAATTAACATTATAAAGTATTCATTCCTTAATATTGCAAATTCTCAAAACCCCGTGACATGGAGGATTAGTGTCCCTCCCCGTAAAATCACAAACTCAAGGACAAACGGCTACCCCTTACGGGATTATGGCGTCAGACTATAGATAAATAGGGCGCCAAGTCGGAGTTATGACCTTGCGTAGGTGCCATCACCGAGAGGTGAGTGGAGACTTTTCAGTCATAATCATAATGCCATCAAGGGAAGTAGACTGATTATCTACCCTTAAATGCAGTTGGTTATGATAGCATATCCTCCGATCCTTAAATCTCGAGGGGCGTAAAATAGGATCGGCTGTTACCATTTTACTGGATCTTCTGGACCCCTTACCCCTCGGGATCCGCTGTTGGAAAGATGACAGACACGCTATAGGCCTATATTCGAGTACTGCACGTATAGGATGTGTCCATGCGGGAATGATTCCAACTTTGTATATTCTTTCCACACTGCCATGAATTATTCAGGTTGAAAAATCATACCAATATACGTAAACCCGCTCCATAAACAACATTTTCCTTTCCGGATATAAGATTCCCACCCAGTACCTCTCCATCCGTCTTGCTGGCAGACACCAGAACATCGCTTCAAGACTCGGCGATTTTTAAATACAGGAGCATCTCGAGGGGCAATTCTGTCCGTCTGCCTTTCACTAGCGAGTATCGGAAAAGACGTCCTTCACTCCTGTAGACTTTAGTGATGTTGAATCCACACCACATCATACCAGACAACCCAACACAGCACACCACCTAACATCATACAACATCAGTGGCATTAACCGCAGGACCTTGAAATTCTCTCTCTCTCTCTCTCTCTCTTTCTCTCTTTCTCTCTCTCTGACCTTGGCCTCGCAGCTAATTACACAATATTTTTTACCATGGCGGCACAGGGAACGTAAATCACAAAGGCAATAAAGAGACTGGGATTACTATATTTTGATGTGTTGCTTCTGTAGGCTAATTTCCACTTTATATATTAACCATGCAACCCAATTTCCCATATTTGATTATTCTAGCTATCTCCACATGACTTCTTAAGCTTAGGAGAGAGAGATTTCATTATCCTTTCAACATTTGGGGTCATTACGAAGTTGAATTGGCTTGTCCGACAATTGTATTACTAAGAAATAATTAACATCTACCCATTGATGGTGTTACTTCTTTGACAACGACAGAATTCTACACCATTTCATTCTTCCTCAGACCAGCTTAATTAGAAGGAGTGGCCTGTCATCGTCTAAGGATGAAAAACGCTCTGTGTGCCAGTTATCTGATGGCAGTAGAGATCTTAACGCTTTCAGTCTAATCACGTATTGGTATTTTGTTCTTGCTGCCTTCAGACATTTTATTATGCCAAGGACAGACTGTCGAGGTGAAGGAGTTAGTTGTAACTTTATTAGCCCCTTTAACACCATAGGTCTTTCCTAGGTTAGAAGAAAATAATCATTAACTGGTACGATGAACATTATATAAAAATTTGTCATCGGACAAAAAGGTACGGTAAGTAATTTCATAATTTGGTATTATAAAAATACCAAAAAAGGGAGATTTAAGTGTGTGTGGCAATTGGAGGGGGATAACTTTGACACCTGTAGTTGCGAAAGTCTTTTCCAAAATCTTGTTGAACAGAATAGAGCCGGTAATTGATAAAATTTTAAGAGAAGAACAAGCGGGATTTAGAAAGGGTCGAGGTTGTAATGATCAGATTTTTATTGTAAGGCATCTAATGCAACAAGCTAATGAGATGAAAATGCCACTTAGTATGTGTTTTGTGGATTTTGAAAAGGCGTTTGATAGTGTTTCGCGTGGAGCTATGTTGAAAATTATGAGATTTTATGGTATACCAGAAAAGTTGGTAAATATTATTAGAAGTCTGCATGAAGGTACTTTTTGTAAGGTAATGGTGGGTGGTTCTTTGAGTGATCCATTTCAAGTTAGGTCAGGAGTGATTCAAGGAGGAGTTCTTTCGCCATTGTTGTTTGTTTTGGTTATGGATTATGTTATGAAAAAGGTTGTAAGGAGAACAGGTGCAGGAATTAACTGGAAAGAAAATAAGAAGCTGATGGATTTGGACTATGCTGATGATATTGTACTGATTTGCGGAAGTATTTACGAGATGCAGAGGGAGCTTGATTGTCTGGTGGAGGAAGGAGAAAAAGTGGAATTGGTAATAAATTGTGGAAAGACTGAAATTATTAATATGAACGTGGAGAACCAAATCGATTGTGTAATTGGGAATAATGTGGTGAAGAATGTAGAAAACTTTAAATATCTGGGAACGATTGTATCATCTGATGGATCATTAAACAATGAAACTGAGGAGAGGATTAGACAGGCTTGGGGAGCTGTTGGAATGTTGAAATCTGTTTGGAATAATAATATGCTTTCGGTACATACTAAAGTGAAAATTTACAAGTCCATGGTTAGACCAATTTTAATTTACGGGCATGAGTCATGGTACAGTACAATTGCAACAGATCAGAAAGTATTAGGATTTGAGAATAAAATACTGAGAAGGATTCTTGGGGTAAAGTGGCAAGATAGAGTTACAAATGCAAGAGTAAGGGATATTACGAGAGTGGAACCAGTTAATGAATATGTGAGACTGTCTCGCTGGAAGTGGCTGGGACACATATACAGAAAAGAAGGTAGTTTAATACAGGATGTGCCAGAGTGGACTGCTAGAGGAAGAAGAGGTAGAGGTAGGCCGAGGGAAACCTGGTTGAGGACAATGAAAAAAGAAGCAGGAGAGGAGTGTTGGTGCTACCTGAAGGAGATGGCAAGAGACAAATATTGGTGGAGAGAGTTCATTGAGGCCCTATGCATCCCGTGGGGTGCCACAGGAAGTGATTGATTGATTGATTGAAGTAATTTCATGCCAGCAACCACCAGACGATAATATCCAGCTTTGTGGTAGCCTGTCGTCATCTAACCATTGATAAATTAACTTGAAATTTAACTTGAACTCACACCCTCCCGTTCCTTGACACCCAAAATGAAGAGGAAGGCTTAGCTTGAAGCTTATCATTTATACCATTTCCAGCTTAAACTCTCAACTCCCCATTCCTTAACACCAAACGTTAATGAAGAGAAAGATTTAGAATTATGTCTATCGATTAAACAAGAGACATTAAACCAGACAAACAATACTTATTAAGGCACTTTCCGCCAGACTTTGACACACACAGTCTAATTTACACTCTCCTGCTCCCGCTTGCAGTTTACAGTAGATATGAGGAGGCTCCACTATCCAATATTTGCCTGTCTTATTACGATTTTTTTCACTGCATATTAAAGTTCTGTTTCTATCACGTTCTGTAGATGAGTGGCAGGGTGATGATGATGATGATGATGATGATGAAGATGATGATGATAATGATGAACGTGGTAGTGATGATGATGATATATTTTTCACAACGATTCCAACTCGACTGACCCTATCTGCTCTTGCTTGATGATTTTATTCAGCTCAGCGGGAGGTTATCGCACTGGGTGTGTGTGCGTGTGTGTGTGTGCCTAAGCCAAACTATGTTATTTAGACATGGGATCAGGCGTGTGTGTGTGTGTGTGGTGTGTGTGTGTATGTGTGTGTGTGTGTGTGTGTGTGTGTGTGTGTGTGTGTGTGTGTAAGCCAAACTATGTTATTTAGACATGGGACCATCTCTAATGGAAGGGATTAGTGACAATCTCCACTCACCCCTTAAGCAAGCTCTCTCTCTCTCTCTCTCTTTCTCTCTCTCTCTCTCTCATCTTTGCTACCTCCAGATGATTGTACATTCTTTAGAATAGTCTTCAAACTGAAGGGGTTAACTATATCTTCATCGACCCTTTCACTTTAAGATCTCGTCCTTAGCCTGCATAAAATCGTCTGGCGGCAGCAAGAATATATTCCAAAAATATGTATAAAGAAATAAACCACTGAACTGAAAGGGTTAAGGCTGCCTTCTTAAAACAGAAAGACGATTCTACTCAACCTCGTCAATAATTCGTCTTTTTATTTTTATTTTGGCTGTGAACGGGCAATTTTATGTACAGTCGGCCTCAGAGGTCCTGTTTTCTCTCCTGCTTCTCTCTCCATAGACCTCGATGCAGTGTTGTGAATCCCCAGCAACTGACACTGATGAATTTATCCGGCCAGAGATCAGCGTCATCAGTGTTGTTTGCCGAGGAGCGAGAGAAGCAGAAAAGGTAGCAGAACTTTTGATGTCGACTGTATTTAGGAGACTATTTTGGAACTGAACGCAAGGGAGTCCGAAAATAGCACTCCAATAGGACCTCACCCGGGGGTATCTTTGTGTGTTGCAGGGACGGCTCAGTCTGCTGGTGTGGGTGTGAATGAGACAGTGGGAGTAGAAAATGAATAAATGATGCACTGACTGAGTCGTGCCCGCAATACACGAGAATACACAGGGGAAAGTGGAACTCCGGTGTTGTATATGGGCCTTCCTGTATATCCCCCCCAATAGGCCTTACCTACATTTTTCTGAATCAAATACGTCATAGTACTGAAGGTTTTAATAGAGGCCTTGGTCCCCCTTCACTATGAGGGGTTTCCATAAAATTATATAAAATCGCTTGACGCAAATCAGATGAATTAATTGTTCCATGATACATCCAGGTACCTTAAAAGACAAGGGAGTAGGTCAGATTCTTTCACTACGAGAAGTCTTGCCCTACAGGCGGCGTAACAGAGTCGCTTGACAGTAGGTAGAATACAGTTTCATAAAGACGATACGATCCTTTATTTAAAATAAATAAATAAATAAACAAAACACAAATGCAGCACAAATCCCGTCATCCATCAAACATTTTTTCTGAGCTCTTTCAGAACGACAGTCTATTCTGATGTGACAAATACTGCTTCAAGATAGTTATAATTCACACACACACACACACACACACACACACACACACACACACTTTAAGCATCGTCCCATCCCTTTATCAGAATTTTGCTGAGATTTTTCGCCACACAACATTTCTCCTGAGCCGAAGAAAATCGATTTTCTATAGTGAGAAATAAAGGAAATATTAAAAAATAAATAAATAAATACTTTTATATGCAGCTGCCTGGGCCCTTCTTCAGACTCTCACCTAGATAGTTCTTTCAATTTGGTCGTCCACTGAAGCACTGAAAGGAAGGCTCATGTAATATTCACGCGTAAGCTGGCCGGGGCTGTGTTGCCTCAAATTAGTCGGTATTGTTGACCTCCCACCAAACACGGGCTTGCCATGAACTTACCCTGACGTACCTAAGGGGAAGAAAAGTATATGACATACACAAACAATTATTTTATCTATTCTTACTAATTTCTTCATTTTTATAGAACTTTAATGCACAAGTTTACGAGGACTCTCCCCCTGTCGTAAACAAAATATCTTTTTGTAGGAAGGACAAAGAAAGGAGAGTGAAGGCCGAAAATATACGTATATACCATCAATACCATGCTGTTACTGAGAACTGTTTTGCAGGAAGGACATGGATGGGATAGTGCGGGACGATAACTCAGAGACTTACTATCATTACCTCGACATAACTACTTATTATTATATCGGAGACAAGGTTAGGAGATTGAAGGACAATAATTCAAACAAAAATCTTACCACAAATTCCGTGTCGTAACTAAGAACTGTTTTAGCAGGAAAGACTTGGATAAGAGAATAAAGGACGATCAGTGTGCTGTCGTAACTACTGTAGGACTCGATTTTCTTGGATAGACTAGGTTAGGAAGGTGAGCTTAGGATAATAATTAGCAAAGAAGCATACGACCAACACGCTGTCGTGCATATGATGTGTGTGTGTGTGTGTGTGTGTGTGTGTGTGTGTGTGTGTGTGTGTGTGTGTGTGTGTGTTACCTCATAAAAAACAGGCCTTTTAGGATCTCACACAATAGGACGCTGATCCACACCTTACGAACAATTCCCCTTCGTAAGCAAGGGAGAGAGAGAGAGAGAGAGAGAGAGAGACAGACAGACAGACAGAGACAGAGACAGACGGGCAGACAGACAGAGACATAGACAGACAGACAGACAGACAGACGACAGACAGATAGAGACAGAGACAGAGACAGATATAGAGTGAGACAGAGAGTCAACCTTGAACGACCTCTCACATACTGACCTGTGATCTACTCCCTGTAATAAGCAAGCTTTTGTTTTTTTTTTCTTGAATGATGATTACTGATAGGACTGATACACAAGAGAGTGGGACGTTGCTTTACTGTCTCTTGATTGTCTCCCTGCTCTGATGAGGTGTATTGTTATTATTATTACACCTGCGTATGCGAACCGAGAGCAGGTGTTATATTTTACTCAACGTGTCAATCTCTTTATCTGTCTGTCGTCTCCCCCCTGTGAGTGTGTGTGTGTGTGTGTGTGTGTGTGTGTGTGTGTGTGTGAGAGAGAGAGAGAGAGAGAGAGAGAGAGAGTAAAATAAATCACCCAGGTTTTAATAAATTTTCACCAAACTTGACGGAGTGATCTGACGGTCAGCCACGGATCTAACATATTCTTTTTGAAAACAGTAATGTGAAATGTAGGCCCGTAGATTTACTATTAGGATGTCAGGTTATACTTAATGACTCCGTATTGCTACCGTATGCTTTAATGGGAACGATGTGTGTTGCACCCACGGAGCCTAGTTGATCCCTGTCATACAGTTTTTCAGGGTAAAGGTAGAGTTTTCTCAGCGTGTGTTGCTCAGTGTCATGACTACACTGTGTACGCATAGAACAGTCTCCTCAGTTGATATGGTAAGAAGGTAGCCGGCCATCGCTGATTCATGGCATTCTACCATAGTCTGACTCATGACGAATAAGCAGCAGGTAACTGCTTGCTTACATTGTCTCCCCCCGGGTAAATAAGATGTATCCCGACATGTTATAGATGTAGAGATTAATAGATAACAACTTAAAAGGTAAAATAATACTGATATTATAAATAAATAATAAAAGAATTGTATAACAATATACTATACAAATAATAAGAGCATACTGGTTAGCAAGGAGAATATTTAACTACTTGTAAATTAATGTACACCCACTAAAAAAAAATCGGCACCCCAGGCTTCGATACCCTTCGCAATAGTGACTGGTGCAGAAGTGTTGATCCAACTGATCCTCCATCCCTCAATCTCTCTGCCTCTTCCTTCCCCCCATTTCTCTCTCTCTCTCTCTCTCTCTCTCTCTCTCTCTCTCTCTCTCTCTGTGTGTGTGTGTGTGTGTGTGTGTGTGTGTGTGTGTGTGTGTGTAATATATATATATATTGTTACATAGCCTATGATTTCATCATCCTTTGTGTAATTTTAACGCACAGTATGCTGCATGTTTGATCACGAGCGTGTTCTGCCTCAGTCCCCCCTTTCTACCGTTATAGTAGAGTAAGTCGTTCTCTCTGTTATTCAGAGCGGGATTTTCAGCTCTTTGTCCCCATGGCTTCATTTGCGCGTCCTTCTTACAAGTTGTATCAAGCTCTCCTGGCCCCTATATAATGAGCTCAGTCTCTGCATCATTGCCACTTAGATCTGCTCCTCATTTTGTTCACATCTCTGTCCTCCCCTGTACAGATATTATTATTGTGAGTGCTCAAGAAATCTCCAAACATCTAGCAGCTGTGTGTAATTTGAGTATAACTGTTGTATTTTTTTCTTGTACTGTGTAGCATAAGGTTAATTCTTAGGCCTAGTGAGGTTTTTGATTAATGTTGGGTTTTATGTCAGTCATTTTTGATAATAGTTTGTATCTGTAATAATTTATCTGGCATTCACTGAGTATTATCTGGTATCTCATTTTATCAGGGCTGACTTAGATAAATTTACTCTTGCTAATTTCGTGTTAATAGAGGCTATTGCAGTTAACCATATATTTAACCTGTTTATTTGCCATTACTTTATCCTTATGAGTCCTGAATGTTTTGTTGTTAGTTTGAGCATTAAACTTTAACTTGTAATTTTACCTAACTCTTTTGTTTTGAACCTGGAACTTTACGGTACAGTAGTGATTTTTAGTATTCTCACTTAAAGTTTACATTATCTTTCTCTGTTCCGTAACATAAATTTGGCGACCTCTTATCAGGATATTCAGGATATTATCATAAGGATATTGCTTGATATTTTGTGACTGTTACTTATTCATGATGTCTACTATTACTACACTTGATGAAGCCAAAGATTTTTTGTCAAATGTGCAAACAGTGTGTGATATAGAAAACAGAACAAAGAATGAACTTAAGCTCGTTGCTCAACATTTGGGAATTGCTGTTCGCTCTCATCATTCTAAAGATCAAATTGTTGACATGATTAATGAAAGCTTGTTTAATGTAACTCCTCCAAATGAGGAAACGCAGATTGAATTAGCTAAGTTACAGCTAGCCCTGCAGGAGGCTAAGGCTAAGGAGGCGGAGGCTCGTGTTAATGAGGCAAATGCTCGTATTCAAGAGTCACAGGTACAGGCTCAGGCACAAATTGAACTTGCCAGGATTCAGGCAGACCATGAGTATCGCATGAAACAAGGTGGAACTGGATCATCTAGCTCTGATTATTTTGATGTGGCTAAAAATGTTAAACTTGTCCCTCCTTTTAATGAATCTGATTTAACAAAGTATTTTCAGTTGTTTGAGAGGGTAGCTACAGGTTTTAGTTGGCCCAAGGAGTATTGGCCAGTATTCCTTCAAACTGTTCTCACCGGTAAAGCTCAAGTAACTTATGCATCTTTGCCTCAGGATCAATTTGATAATTATGATGTAGTTGAGAGCTTGATTCTTAAGGCCTATGAGCTTGTTCCTGAAGCCTATAGAGTAAAATTTAGGACAACTTACAAGCAAGATAAGCAATCCCATGTTGAGTATGCAAAAATCAAAGAAGATCTGTTAGAGCAGTGGTTAAATTCTAAGAATGTGGATTCTGATTTTGACAAATTTAAGCAGATGATTTTGCTGGAGGACTTCAAAAGGTGTATTAGTAAAGATGTAAGCCTATATCTTGATGAGAGAAGAATAGATAATTTGTCTGATGCTGCAGTTTTAGCTGATGAATATGTTCTCACTCACAAGAGATATTCTAAAGAAAAAGGGAAAGCTGAGAGTAAGTACGTTGCCTCTACTCAGAGTACAGGTAACAGGAAAGAGAATAAAGATGATGTTTCTCAGGAAGTAAATACCAGCTTCACCTCTAGATTTCAGAAAAATAAATGTACTTATTGTAGTAAGCTTGGTCATACTACGGAGAAATGTTTCAGGAGACAGCGTGATATGAACAAAAAGGAGTCTTTAAATATTCAGTCAATTGGTCTAGTGTCCACTCTTGAGAGTTCCCAGAATTCTTTAACTGAGTTAACTGAACCTGCTTTGAGGGGTAACTTAAATTCTCATGATGGAGCTCCTCTTTTGAGCAGTAACGTGGGTGACACTCTCAAGAGTTCATGTGCTAATTTCCTGTCTGATGGTTTTGTCAGTCCTCTGGACAGTAATGACAGGAAATCAGTTCAAATATATCGTGATACAGGTGCTTGCCAATCCCTTATGCTGACCAGTGTTCTAGGCTCTAATGTTAATTACTCTGATGAAACTGTAATCTTACAAGATGTAGGGAATAATTACTTCTCTGTCCCTCTGTGCAGAGTGAATTTAGAGTCTGGTTTTGTTAATGGTTCCGTTATGGTTGGGTTGGTTGAGACACTCCCAATGTCAGGTGTAACTTTCTTACTTGGAAATGATATTGGTGGAAGTCAAGTGTGTCCAGCTCCTCAGTTGTCTAGTGAGCCAGTGGCTGCGACCCAGGATTGTGATGTCCCTGATGTGTTCCCTGCATGTGCTGTCACTAGGGCTAAGTCTAAAGTTACTGGTGATTTAGAGGATAATGATGATGATGATGTTATCCTAACTGACACTTTTCTTGCTAATTTGGACCACTCACCAGATGAGGCAGTACCCCGTAGTGTTGATAATTTGTCTCGTCAAGAGTTGGTTGAGCTGCAGGTTGCTGACCCTGAGTTGAAAGGTCTAGCTAACTCTGCTTACAGTGAAGAAGAGTCAGCCGGTGCTTCTACTTGTTATTATGTAGTCAGGAGTACTTATGGGGAAGTGGAGTCCCCCAACAGCATCAGCCGACTGTGAATGGGAGGTTGTACATCAAGTTGTCATCCCTCGTGTTTGTAGGCAGGATATCATTAGAGTGGCTCATGATTCCAGTTTGGCAGGACACCTTGGAGTGAGGAAGACTGTGGCACGCATTTTGAAACACTTCTACTGGCCAGGTATCTTCAGGGATGTTTCCTGGTATTGTAAGTCTTGTCACACCTGTCAAGTTGTGGGGAAGTGTAATCAGACCGAAAAGGTTGCACCTCTAGTTCCCATTCCTCCTTTTGAGGCGCCTTTCACCCGTGTGTTGGTGGATATTGTGGGCCCTCTTCCTAAGACTTCTTCAGGATTTTCTTATGTGTTGACCATGATTGATATGGCTACTCGTTATCCTGAAGCCATTCCACTTAGAAACATCTCAGCAAAGAACGTGGTTAAGGAAATGCTAGGGTTCTTCACAAAGTTTGGTCTGCCCAAGGAGGTAGTCAGACCGGGGAAGTAATTTCATGTCAAACGTTTTCAAGCAGTCTCTGAAAGAGTTGGGCATCACCCAGATCACGTCTTCAGCTTACCATCTCCAGACCCAAGGAGCGTTGGAGAGATATCATCAAACACTCAAATCGATGCTCAAGAAATACTGTTTGGAACATCAGAAAGACTGGGATAAAGGTCTTCCATTCGTTGTGTTTGCCGCAAGAGAATCTCCAAATGAATCACTGGGCTTCTCACCTTTTGAACTACTGTTTGGCCATGAAGTAAGAGGACCCCTTAAGTTACTCAAGGAATGCTGGCTGTCGGAGGAAGATGACGTCAACTTGCTGGAGTATGTGATGAAGTTCAAAGAACGGCTGTCCACTGCTTTACAGCTGGCGAGAGAGAATTTAGGAGCTGCTCAGGAGAAGATGAAGACTTGGTATGATAAGAAGTCCAGGTTACGCCACTTTCAGCCAGGAGATCAGGTTTTGATTCTGCTACCAGTGCATGGGCAACCTCTTCAAGCCAAGTTTAGTGGTCCTTATTTCGTGGAGAAGAAACTCAGTGATGTCAACTATGTCATCGCCACACCAGATCGTAGAAAGAACAAGCAACTATGTCACATCAACATGCTAAAGTTATATCACAGGCGGGACGAAAATAATCCAGTCTGCACTGTAGCTGTTCCACCCGAGTCTACAAGTGAAGTTCTCCCATGCAGCATGAGCCTGAGTGATAGTTTGGGGAAGAATCCTGATATCATGAATGATCTCCAGACTAAGCTTTCTCATCTACCTCCCAAGGAAAGGCAGGAGTTTTCGGCATTACTGCAGGAGTCCCCGCAAGTGTTCCGTGCTACTCCAGGAAGAACCACTGTGTTGATGCATGATGTCGATGTTGGAGACGCAAAGCCAATTAAATTGCCTCCTTACCGTGTGAACCCAGTGAAAGTTCCTCTCATCCAGAAAGAACTTGGCTACCTGTTGGACCACAAGATGATTGAGCCCTGTCAGAGCGAGTGGAGTTCTCCTGTCACTCTAGTCCCTAAGCCAGGTGGGTCACAGCGGCTTTGCATCGACTACAGACGTGTTAATCAGATAACCAAAACAGACACTTACCCTCTCCCTCGCGTGGAAGATTGCATAGACAAGATCGGAAAGGCTAGGTACATAAGTAAGTTTGATTTGTTAAAGGGATACTGGCAAGTACCTATGACTGAACGTGCTAGGGAGATCTCATGTTTTGTAACATTAGGAAAGACTTTTGCATGTTCTGTAATGCCATATACAGATTGATTTAGAGTAATAAGAAATTTCCTTTGTAAATTTCTTTTTTCTTTGTGGGGAGGTGTTACATAGCCTATGATTTCATCATCCTTTGTGTAATTTTAACGCACAGTATGCTGCATGTTTGATCACGAGCGTGTTCTGCCTCAGTCCCCCCCTTCTACCGTTATAGTAGAGTAAGTCGTTCTCTCTGTTATTCAGAGCGGGATTTTCAGCTCTTTGTCCCCATGGCTTCATTTGCGCGTCCTTCTTACAAGTTGTATCAAGCTCTCCTGGCCCCTATATAATGAGCTCAGTCTCTGCATCATTGCCACTTAGATCTGCTCCTCATTTTGTTCACATCTCTGTCCTCCCCTGTACAGATATTATTATTGTGAGTGCTCAAGAAATCTCCAAACATCTAGCAGCTGTGTGTAATTTGAGTATAACTGTTGTATTTTTTCTTGTACTGTGTAGCATAAGGTTAATTCTTAGGCCTAGTGAGGTTTTTGTTTAATGTTGGGTTTTATGTCAGTCATTTTTGATAATAGTTTGTATCTGTAATAATTTATCTGGCATTCACTGAGTATTATCTGGTATCTCATTTTATCAGGGCTGACTCAGATAAATTTACTCTTGCTAATTTCGTGTTAATAGAGGCTATTGCAGATAACCATATATTTAACCTGTTTATTTGCCATTACTTTATCCTTATGAGTCCTGAATGTTTTGTTGTTAGTTTGAGCATTAAACTTTAACTTGTAATTTTACCTAACTCTTTTGTTTTGAACCTGGAACTTTACGGGACAGTAGTGATTTTTAGTATTCTCACTTAAAGTTTACATTATCTTTCTCTGTTCCGTAACAATATATATATATATATATATATATATATATATATATATATATATATATATATATATATCTATATGGTCAAGACTTAGGAATCACTATCAGTATTAGCAAATTTCCTGTTAATACAAAAATAGGGAGTAGCATTAACTCTACTGACGAATGTCTTAAGATACAAAAGGACCTCGATATATTGTCCAGATGGTCTAAGAATTGGTGAATGTAATTGAATGTTGGACAAGAAGCGGTGCCAAGGCATAACAAACCCGTACCCTGCAGTCATTTTAGGGCTGACGTATAAACACAACAGGATATCTAGTCAAAGGTTCACATATCAAATCTGGAGTAAATAGGGTGAAAATTGACGATTTTATGCCCATTTGAAATTTTAGGTCCGACCCACCGGACGTTGACCCCCCTACCGCTAACTGAGGGGTGACGCCCCTGATGTAATGAGGCATGTTATAGGATGCAGATTTGAAAGAAACATCTTTAGGTTTTGGTTTCATGTCGGTATGACGAATTTGAAAGGAGTTATGGCGAAAAAAAAAAAAAAAAAATGACGTTATTGGGGTCTACTGTACAGCCTGGACCTTGGACCAGTTTGGCCCGAAATTTAATCAGGTGATCAGAAGGTCATAGCCCGTCATCCCTGTTATTTTAGTCAAAACCGCACCAGTAGTTTTCACGTAAAGTTGTTAACAAAAAGACAAACAAACAAACAGACAGCCCGAGTGAAAACAATCCCCGTCCTCAAGCCCTTCCCTTCGGGGACGGGTAATTATGTAAAGTACTTAACGTGGGAAAGACCATTGGAGATACTAAATACAACTTAGATATCGTAGATATTAGTAAGTCGGAATGAGAGAGAGATCTAGGAGTCACGGTTAGTAAAGACCTCAAACCACGACAACAGTGTATGACTGAGAGAAATAAAACAAATATGGTCATAGTATCTATTTCGCGAAGCGTGAGCAATAGGACATCTAAATTAATATTGCAACTTTATCTAGCATTAGTAAGGCCACAGTTACACTACACAATGCAATTTTGGTGTCCATATCACAGAATGGATATACTGGTAAATTCCTTGGAAAATGTACAGAGGAGATTGACAAAAATAATGTTCAGACCTTTCGTATGACGAGACTAAAAAGACTAAATCTGCACTCACTAGAAAGGCGAAGAGTAAGGGGAGACTTAACTGAAGTGTTTAAGTGGATGAAGGGAATCAGTAATGAATATATTATCAAGGTACTTAAAGTGAGCATACAGGATAGGACTATAAGTAATGGTTTCAACCTATAGAAATTCCGTGTTAGCAAGGAGATAGGTAGAATCTAGTTCGACAGCAGAGTAGTAGACGAATAGAGGAAGCTTCCTGGTAATATAGTTGCTTCCCCTTCCGTTGTGAGTTCTAGCATAGAGTAGATAAGCATATGACAAAAAAGGGGTGGGTATTAATGAAAATCTTCTTATAACCAATACCAATTTGTTCTTTTTCTTTTTCAGGTTACACTATGACAGTCTCTTTTTCTCCAGTCTCACTTTCCGATAAAATGTCCACGTCAGCTTTTCTATATTGCATGGTGTTCCTTCTGGCCTTTTCCTGCCTGGTATCAGCTGGTGGATTTTGACAGGCGGGGGAGAGCCTTCTTCTTTGCTACCCTTATCTCATTCTAGTAGTTCAGTTACCCATTTGGGAGCCGCCTAGCATCGGCCAACCGGCCTATTGTAGTTATCCTCTCTTCTTATGTTCTCCCTTCACCTGCCCGGCTTGTAGTGGCGTCGTGGTGGTGGTGCGTTGTGGCATATCACCTTCAACAAGAGGGTAGGCGGCAACCAGGTGTAGCAGCTCCACAATGGTGCCCCTACACTCGCCTGCCCAGTCACACTATTATCCTTTTCTTTCTCCCCTCGGTGCTTCGCGGAATTAATTTGAGCTCTGTGTTGCCCCAGGTAATTCCCTGCCACAAACACGGGCACTGAAAATACGTGACTTTTTTTTTTTTTTTTTTTTCTAAGCGTGACCCATTTTTTTGTTCATGTGAGCGTGTAGTATACTATGTCCACTGTATCTTGACCTAAAACTGCCATCCCATCGCTCCCGAACGCTGAGGTTTAACGAGAGCATAATACTAGAGTATGGTGCTAGTCACGAAGAAGTGCTATGGAATGAAGCAGAGCCGTGGTTTTATCTTATTCCTTCATTGAGATACAGCATGAAATTACCACTAAAATATAGTGCTACTCACAAAGAGGTGGTATAGATTAATAATGAGGAGTAGCATAGTATTATTCCTTCACTGACATATAGCAAGAGATCAAACTATATTAATCACGAAGTAATGTTGTGGAAAGGAAGCAAATCCACAGTATTTTTTTTTCTGCCTCTGAACTACGGGCATTAAGCTGCCAAATGACGATAATCTTTGCCAAGTTACGGAAGACGAATCACGGAAAACAGACAGTATCGAAAGGGTGTTTGGATGGCTATGTTGGAGGTTCCATCTGCGGGTAGGACTGATGCTGTAAAGTGTCGTAATATTTAACCTTCATACTATAGGACACCACTCTTCAGCTGAATAGAATCGGCTGGCTGTAACCACATTATTATAGCACTGATTTATGTTGTTGTTAGGGCGAGAGTGCATACTTTAACTCAGATAAGAGATGTCCCTTCCATTCTCAGTTAAATCACTTGGCTGTATCAACAGTAATGTAACAGACATGTCAATCGTCGTCACTGTGATAGAGGTTGCTGTTTTTTAATGCTATGAAACAAGATGCCATTCTTAGGTTGAATAAAATCGTCTGAGGCCAGTATTAAAAAGAAAAAAGAAGAAAAACGAAAAGGAAGAAAATATGAATGAATGAATGAACGAACAAACGAACGAACAAAAGAAAGAAGGAACGAAAGAAAGAAAATAGCACAATTCATACTTCAGCAACTGTCAGAGGGTTAGAAGTATCAGGTTTATATTTCTCACGGACTTTAAACATTTTTGTGAATTTGGGAAGGACTTTATTATGGCATTAGGAGACAAGGCACGTATGTATGAAGGATCTTGACCATTTTTTTCGTAAGTGAGCCTCATTGGTATTTAAATAAAATGATAAAAACTTTTGTATTTTTCAGGAAAGTAGTCACTAACGTTTGGCTGTACAGCGTTCCGTAACTGTGCGAATTAAGATGCCAGTAGAAGCTAACAGTCTTGTTCGTAAATTAAGCTGAAAAAAAAAAAAAAAAAAAAAACGGTATGGCAATTGGAAAAAAAAAAAAATGAGTCAAGGTCCCGTGTTCTCGTCAGCTTGCGAGGTTGTCTACCTTATCCTTGTATATGGTGGCCCCCAAATAGCACTGTACTAAGCTCTGACGTGGCACAATCTTTTGGGTAATGGGGATGCCTCAGTCGGCTGGTGTGGGCGTGGTTGTGGCATTTAGAGTAGAAAATGAATAAATTTTCCAGGGTAGATACTGGTAACATCGACTAAGCCGTCCCTGCAACACACGAAAACTTACCCGGCGGAGTGGAAGTGAAATGTTATATATGGACCATCCTGTATTTTCTTTACTACACATTAATAAGACCGTTTCCGTTGTCACTGTAATATGGAAATTGTCTGGATGAATAATATAAAGGAGAGTACTGATGTGCCACGTGCTGACATAAACTACAAGGAAAGAAGTGCTAGAAAAACACCCAACTCGTCGAAAATATGACCCAAGGTTGTAGCCGCTGATGTGCCTAGCTACAGATCGTGTGTGTAATATTTTAATACTTTGGTTTATGAAAGTACGAAGGAAGACCGTATTTGAAGAGTGACATCTTCACTGGAAGGTGGGGGCGTTTGTTATTAATTCACTCTATGTAGCTCATCCTCCGCACCACTACTCTCTCTCTCTCTCTCTCTCTCTCTCTGGTGGCTACGCTGACAGGTGAATAGTTTCCTATAACCCAGGAAACCAGTTCCTATGCCGAATGGCAATTATATAACCGATTGACGGCAGGTGGTTTAGTGGGTTACGGCGCACCAGCCGGATAGAGCCTGTTTGGGTTCCATCTGAAGGGTGGTTGGTGTTGCTTGGCTGCGTAATGCTACTCGGACAAGTGAGGCTGGTCACCGTTGCCATAAATGTTGGGACTGAGTAGGCTAGCCCCGGGCCCCTACGCTTGTTTGTATGGGATAAACTGTGAATGAATATTTTTGTTGTCACACCTGCATGTTTGTCGTTGCGAAATTAGGGAAAAGGGGCATTTCTAATTACTGACACCTTTATGTACGTAGCTGTGCATTTGTAGACAAAAAGTGTATCACGAGTGGCGTTGATAACCGACCGGAAAAGATGCATTTGATTAGTAACACCTTCATATTGGTAGTCCTTGTGAAATGATAGTGTATGTTATTAAAGTCACAGTCTTGTTCGTCGTTATATTTCCGATAGAAATAGTGAAATCTTACCTATGTAATATGCATGATAATGTATGTGCCTAGATGTATAGCTGTTGTGTGGTGCAATTGCTAAGATGGTTCCTGCTGCCAGTGTGTTTTATAATGCTGATAATGCTACAGTCACGAATGGCTTGAGACTGTATGATGCCCTGGAGAGACCATCACTGTGACTAGTACCTGGGCTTGTATTCTCGTCGGTTAAGGAAGCTCCCTAACACCTCTTCCTTATCCATTTATTTTTGGATGTGGCTGGTTATTGTCCTTCTGTACGTTATTTATGCAAAGTATGGCTATATTGGAAGAATCTATATAACACAGAAAAGAACATTAGGGTATAATACACAAAATAAAAAACTTTGGGATAGGTATTAGGGAGCTTCCGTAAAAGAGAATATGGGCCCTGGAGTGCACGGTGGAGGCAACAATCACTTTACTATTATATGTAAGCCTGATCAGCAATGTATTTAAGTGTGGCTGCCTCCCATCTTCTTAATTAGCCGTGGTAGTGACCACTGCCATGAAAATTACTAATCGTTTCAGTCACAATCTCCTGAACTGAATACAGTCGCTTGGTGACAAGAAATGTAACACAGAAGATGTCATGCGGCTAAAAGGAATAGTTGTACAAAATACATAATTATAATGGATAAAGAAAATATTTAACCGAATCGGTCAGAGGTGTATCTTCTGAACCAAGTACAGTCGTCTGGTGTTACTTAGAAAGTAATGAATGAAACGTCACGTGACTGAAGGCTAAATGTATGCACATTATACGTAGTCAGCAAAGAAGATGCGTCGCCTCCAACGAAACAGTGATACAGCGAGAAGACCTGTAGCTCAGGCATTCCACAGGTGGCTGCCAACATTACCCTCTGAGGCTGACACCAGATACAAGTGTTCGGCCCAAGTTCAGACTCACACATTCAAACTATTGCATGCCTATCTCCCTACACACACACACACACAAACACACATATTGAATATATATATATATATATATATATATATATATATATATATATATATATATATATATATATATATATATATATATATATATATATATATATATATATATATATATATATATATATATCATGGAGAGAGAGAGAGAGAGAGAGAGAGAGAGAGAGAGAGAGAGAGAAAGAGAATCATAGTTACATACAGTAGATACTCAGACCTTACAGTCCTTACGAGGCAGTCAGGCCTTAACATTAAGGCAGTACTCAAGTTACAGCAGTAGGAAAAAAGGATAGTACAACAGAGGGCTCTCTCCCCGATCCTCTAGTTCCTCTGACTTTCACCGTACAGGAAGAAAAAAGCGAGGAGTAGCAGCTTGTAGGGTTTGAAAAGTCGGAAGGACATTATTTTTATAGGATCGGAAGAAAAATATATATATATATTACGGAAATAGAAAGGCTGAGCATAGAGCCACCTATTAATTCTAATCTTAACCTATTCTATGCATTTTCTATTATTAAGAAAGGGAATTTTAAATGTATATTTAACTGTTATGTATGTATGAAATAATCTGCAGACCCACGCATGTGCGCATAAACGCAGAAGCTCAAACAGGCCTATGTCAATACATGGACACATATATTAACATATATTAATACTCCTATATATTTATCCTTGCTTTATGCCCCGAGAGGGCAGACAAGGATTAGAATATCAGGGAGAAGGCGATGACCACACCTGGGACAGCATATTTGCTCAGGTAAGGTCAGGTAGAGTCATATCGTGGATAGCCACTCTACCCTCTCCTCCCCAGACACACGATATACACTGACTTGTATTCATGCACGTACATACAGTATGTACATGTGCACACTCATATTGGTATTAATACACTCTTACTTTCGTATTTTTATAATGCCGATTGCATCAAGATGTAATAAATAATCTCATTTTAAAGTTATTTATGGTTTCGCTTCCGACCACTTTCCTAGGGAGCTTTAGTCATTTACAATGGAGAAGAAGTCTCATGTCACCATACTCTTCATCAATAATGCACAAAACGATATAAGCCAGCAGTATCCGAAAATAAATAGGTAAGGAAGTGGTGTTAGGAAGCTTTCTTAACCGCAACGAATACCAGCCAAGGCGTTCTAGCACTTCATTATCAATATTTCTTTATGTCCCGTTTAGTTATTCACTTGCAGATTATTGTTAGAATCTCTGCTGGTTTTAAGAAGACATATAAAAGGAATAGGTGAATACTGAAGTTGGTAAGCACAATACATCGCTGAGGAAGGTATGCTTGCAATTATCCTACGCTGACGAGTATAGCATGATCTTAAATCCAGGTTGAGGTGGTCATGAACAAATACAGATTCTGGCAAAATAGAGCCATCAGGATTCTATGGAGTATGAGAATCCTGGATCAATCATGAATTCCATCGACATTTTCAAAATAGAGTTATGATGCTCTCCTCTCTCGCTTTCGTCACCAAGAGGAAACTGAAGATTTTCTTTTTAAACATAATGAGCGGATTGTACAATATGTGAATCTGAAAGTTACCCATGAATGTCACCGAGATACTTGAGTGGTGCTCGCCTCAGAGGTGTTCTGATGCTCGCCTCTGTCGCTGTTCCCATTAGGAGGAATTTAGAGAGGATTTTGGAAGCATAATGAGCAGATGAAAGAATATATGGATCTTCAAGCCACGCATAAATACCACCGAGATTTTTACAGAGGTGTTCTAACGTGCTCTCGTCTCTTACCGTCGCCACTTGGAGGAAATTGAAGATTTTGGAAGCATAACGAGCAGCAGCGACGCTAAAATATCGCTGCTGGGCGTCGCCATTCTTGCCCCAAAATTTACGTCCATGGCGAGAGAAAAATGTCCTAATTAGTTGCGAGTCAACGGAGAGAGTCATGAGAGGGGCATTATGAAGCAACATCATACTGGCAAATAGTAACGGTATATACGTAAACATTTCACTCATCTCTGTATATACGTTATCCCTTCACTACGACGACTCCTTTTACATTATCTTCTTGCCACTTTATATACTGTATATCTATATCCAACTGTCTATTTATCTATCTATCTATTTATCTATCTATTTTTCTATCTATCTATCTATCTATATATTCGGTCTAGAAGCTCAAAGAATTCAACGTGTTAGATCTTTCTTTACTTTACCGCTTTCCTTCTATAGTCTGTTTTCATCTGACAGAGCTGAGCCACTCCTATGCCATTATTAAGTCATGGTTGCTTGAAACTTGATGAACCTTACTTAACTGGTAGGAATGAATCTCCTTAGTTACTATTCAAATTTATCCTTCATTCTGAATATATGACCATCAGTTTAAACATACAGATTATAGGAGGCTCTTCTGAACTGAATAATAAAACATCTGGGGAGAGAAAACTGGTAGATTTGGTAATTCAGCTCAACAACCGTTTTATAGCACTTCCTCCTGACTAGCACCACATTCCTGATCTCTAGTTACAACTCAGCAATCATGATGGGGAGAATTTTAAGTCAAGCAAAAGTGGACAGAGCATAGTTTCAGTCGTGTTCCACAATCTCTGCCACATCTGGCTTGAGTCTGTTCATTGTTCAATAGTCGCTGTGATATTTAGCTTGTAATTACGTTGCCTCTGAGTTGGAGATGTACAGAAAACCTAGTTTCCATTGTGCTGCAGCATCCCCAGATTTTTCCTCTGGACACACACACACACACACACACACACACACACACACACACACACACACACACACACACACACACACACACACACACACACACACACACACACGGCTACAGTAGCACCTCTCCCTTTTCCTTCATGCGTTCATATTACCATTAAGATTTCTAACTCAGCATGTATCTTGCCCAAATTCTCTACATACATGAGTTGTTTTGAGCTGGTATAGTTACGAAATACCCTTGACTGTCACTAGAGAAAAATCTGACCATTGGTCATGTGGGAAGACACAGTGAAGCGGTGGGGAAGCAGTGGAGAGGCAGGTGAGAAGACAGAGGTGATGCAGGTGGTGAGGCAGGTGGGAAGACAGAGGTGAAGCAGGTGGTGAGGCAGGTGGGGAGAAAGAGGTGAAGCAGGTGGGCAGGCAGAGATGAATCAAGTGTGGAGGCAGAGGTGAGGCGAGACAGGTGGGGAGGCCGAGATGAGGCGAGACAAGTGGGGAGGCAGTTGTGAGAAAGGTGGGGAGGAAAGCACGTCATGTGTTGAACTCAGGTCCACATTTTCCTTTTTTTTTTTTTTTTTTTATATTTATGCAGCTACCACAAGACTTTCATTGTCTCGATTCTTATCACCCTCTTAACCACTGCAATGACATAATTACACTTTATTCCTGCAACCTTCGGACGATTTTATTCAGCCATACGGAGACCTGTTGTAATGACAGGTTTGAGGAAGGCTGCATCTATCCCCGCCAGTTCGAAATATGTACCCTAACTTGAAAAAAATCGCCCGGTGGTCACATGAATAAAGCAAAATGCCCCATCTATGGCAGCCTCTTAATGTAAGTCCCACAATATTTCTAATTCTCCGCATAAGTATCTGTGTGTTCCCTAGGCAAGGAGGTGTCCATCCTATCCCGTTGCCCCACTCTCCCTGCCCCGTCTCGCAACTCTCATAATTGAGTTTATCTGGTTACCTCACGGCTCTTCTAGGCATCCTAAACTCACTGCCTACCGCTTTTCAGGTAGCCAATTTTTAGTCAGCCCATTCATATCAGTCTGTAGCTTCATGGCAAAATGAATAGCTTGGGTAGCCTCTTGATCCTTTTACGATATTATGCCTCCTGCTCCACAGCAGTATGGGGGCCAAAAGGCACATTTACTTACTCAAACCCGAGATCATGGAGACAATTTTACATGGTCCCTCACCCATCCCCTGCTGGTCGTGATGTAGTTTAGGTCATGCAGTACTGCACACACGGCTCTTAAAAATGTGCATGCAATGGCCTTACATAAGGGAACCTTCTGCACACTGGGATATGAAAAAAAAGTACTTAAAGTAGGTCCAGTGGCTAGACTACGAGAATAATGTAGGACTAGGAGAACTGTTCCATTTTAATCACAAATTGTTCGTTATACACACACATATGCCAAATTAATTTCTGTTGTCCACACATGAACATAGCTATACTGTTAATGTGGATATATGAATACCGGTATATACAGTATTGCAGTCGGCCTGCTGGACAGATTACAGTAATAAAGGTAAGAGCTAAGTTTGAGTTATATTAGTATGCGATACCTACTCAAAAAAACAACCAATTTCAATTAGACAACTTTGCCTCAGCTCTGGGAAGGTGATTATTTTTAGTCAAAGAATCAAATGTGTGGTGCTTTGCTATTTCTTCGGCTATAGTTTAGAGGCTTTGGTACTTTGTAGGGTAAGGAATACAACAGATTAACTTGAATGATGAAAGAATTTGATCCCAAAATACAGCTTCAGTGGTTATACGGAGATAATGAGTTTGGGATAGGGGTACTTCTCCATCTTGGGTGATTATCTCCCAGCTATTTCCTCATTTTCCGGCAAAGTCAAACACTTTAATGCAACAATTATCGCTGAAAAAACAAATTTGTCATTAGAGAGAATATGTATTCTGTGTCATTATTTATCTCACCTACCTCCTGCCAAAACCAATATGCCAACATAATAGTGTTGGTAAAACTCATCTCCCTTTCCCAAAGTCCTAACGTACAGTGGTGATAAACATCATTTATCACTACTACACGTTGCAGAGTATATTTGTACATCCTATAAATGTGCAGTACAGATTGTGTGGCCGTTGAAACACTGGACAAAATCATATACAAACATTCGAGCAGTGATTGTGGCAAGTACCGCACCAACTACATGACTCGCCAAGCTAAGAAAATTATATCCTGGCGAGACTTATGTCCTCATTTTTCTGTTGACCACCTATGGATTTGTAATTAATGATCGCACTTGTCATGAACCAGCTGCATAAATGAGACCTGCACATGACGAGAGAGAGAGAGAGAGAGAGAGAGAGAGAGAGAGAGATCGGAGGGTTTTACCATAGCAAGCAGTTCCCATCTTTTCCAATGCCTTTGGAACATTATGATGAATCAGAACTTCTATTATTTTATATGCAGTGTTTACAACATTGTTTTACAACATAATTCGTGCCATATTACTTCAATAACCTTTCTTAAATTAGAAAGCACGCCGCACTAGTCCAGATTGCTTAATATATTGTGGCAAAGTGCTTGGAGAAGTAGTTTGTTTTCCGTGAGAATTTGAGTTTTATCCCAAAGTCTGGTAAGAAATAACTTAGTAATTTAAATTTCGATGAGGTATATAGTAGTGGTCTTCCACAAGCTCTTCCAACATGTTACAGCCGCCCTTCCCCCGCTAAAACCATCACACCATGAGAAAGCCCTAGCCAGGGACGCGTAAAGGTATATAGCATGCAGGATTGTTGGGCTTCAGGAAATTGATTGTTTCGCCTATTCTCAGAACTGGAAAAAAGGGAAATTTTGCTTAAAAACTATATACCTAAAGTTCCTTCTCTACGTTCCAAACCATGCTGTAACAAAAAGAGTAACAGTTCCTGCTTTACTTTGCCTGTATGCAACAACTGTTGAGCAACTTGTAACTTAGCATTATCAGCTGAATATTATCGTCCACAATAAGCGAAAACATAATTCTAGAGTTGTTCCGACCATGAGGGGATTAATGGTGACGGTATTACCACTCTCGTGCTCTTATGATCATTGGTAAATACGACTTTATAGCGATAGATGGAGTAACATGAGGAAAGACGGTACCACAAGCGAAGCAACGGGAGTTATGTCTTTATCATGTAAGAAGAGCTTGGTGTGAGGAGGAAAGAAACAAAAGGTTACACAGCTTACTGAAGTGAGGAGAGAGAGAGAGAGAGAGAGAGAGAGAGGGGGGGGATTTTCTCATTTATGAACCAATTTAAAATAGGAAAACCCACAGCAATGAATACGAGAGCTACGTATTGTAATCTTGGAAGTAAAGGAGATGAAGTGTGGAATAAAATGAATGTGTAATCTAACCCTTATATGAGGGAGAAGGTGAAGGAGAGAGAGGGAAGAGAGGGAGAGACGACAGAGTGAGGTTAAAATAGTTTTGAGGATTATCTCGACAGGGTGGTTCCAAGGAAGGAACAATGAGTTGGAGATGATGGTGGTGAGGATGGTGAAGAACAGAACGGGCTAAGGAAAGGCAGGGGAGGTGCCGATCAAAGTGTTACACTGAGATATATGGTAGAGAAACTTTTGGATATGTATAGATGGTTATAGCTAGTACTGTCGTTTTAGACAAAGCCTCTACTAGAACAGATCGCCTGGCACGTGAAGCCTAAGGTAGAGCACTTTAAGCAAACGCAGGATTGCGGGAGGTGACTGCATCTTTTTATAGTCTATTCCTGCTGCCTCCAGACGATTTTCTATAGCGTAAGAAAGCTATCTTGTAATGCAAAGTTCAGTGAAGGCTATGTCCACCTCCTCCAGTTCGAGAAGCCTGTCATTAGCTGAAAAGTCATCGACCGGAAGTAGTATGAATGAAACGCCGAGAACTCTGGTCCAGAGCTGTCAACGCAAAGCGCCGCTCGGTATGCCACCGCCAAACCTTGAACACAGACACGCCATACAACCTTCGTGACAGGGTTCATTGTGGCTTGACATGAAACTAAAGATAAAAAGAGTCGACCCCATATGGCCTTAACCTTTGACCCCTTGGACTTACTAATCTAATCAGTTCATCGTCTCTTCATATTGAATCATTGACAAAAATTTGGTCGAAATCCGTCGATGGGTTTAGGAGATATCACACCCACACCCATATGTCCTTGATCTTTGATCTCTTGACCTAGCTGACCTAATCATTCGTCATATCCTCATCCTGCATCACTGACAAAAGTCTGGAGGAAATTCGTCAATGAGTTCAGGAGATATCGCTCCCACAATACTGTTATGGACGCACGGACCCACGCACACACTCAAGCATGCACGGACACAATAATTATTGAATGCCTCCTCCACCCTAAGTGGACGGAGGAATGATAGAACGAAAAAAAAAAAAAAATATGAGTGGAGCTAAACTGAATGTTCGAATGAAAAAAAAAAAAGGCAATGTGGCCGTTCTTTATTTACCGTCTGTGGATGAAACAATGACAGGGTTGAAGGCGAGAACTGTTGGTAGGGGAGTGCTGCAGAGAATATGTAGCCTACAGTTAATGTATGCGTTGACAGAAATGAACAAAGAACAATTTTTAAGGACACCCTTCACAGGATAATAATAAACTCTGGCTTGTGGACAGGTACTGGAGAATATTTCGTATGCTGAGGTACGGGAAGTACAGGGAGAAAGGAAGGAGTCTGACACGAAAATCTTTAAAGTAATTTTGACCAACATTTACTTTTCACATTATCAGAGAAGCCGTTATTCCTTTAATATGATTACGTCTTAGATATTAGAATATATGGCTGCTATTGTCAAATGATTTTATTCAGCCTGGGAGAGAATTTTCCAACTTATGATTAGATAAAGCTTTCATTAGCCTCATCATTATTAGGGTGCCCTGCTAAGATGGAAAAAAAATCGTCTGGTGGCAGCAAGAAATAATAAAACAATTATATTGTAGAAGTTAACAACTTTACTCCATTAACTCTTTACTCCAGTTACTCTTTTATTTGAGCTAACATCAAATGACTATATAAAAGTTTGGAAAGTTAACCTAATTGTAAATCGGTTAATGAAGACTATATCTAACATCTCCATTTCAAAGACAGAAAAATAAAGCCGCCTGGAAATAGCAAAAATAAAATATCAAAATACATCATCGGAGGGTACGGGTTTATAGAGTAAGAAAATCCGATATCCGGCGTCCACAGCAACACCAGCAGAACGGCAGACATCACTGACCTTGTGCACACACAAAAAAAAATGTAGTATATGAAAGTGGCATGCCGGTCCCGTCCTCTCTGACGCTTTATTTAACGATAACTGGCCAATATCTTGTGTATGGGAAGCTGCCCACCCATCACTGCCAGGAAATTGGTGCTCGCCCGACATCACCAAACTGGGTTGTAAGTCTTTGACGAAAATTTTGGCTGCGCTTCATGAAATACTGCCTCTAAAATACTGGTGATAGGGGAGACAAAAGGTACGGTACTATTATGCACTACTTCGTGAAATATTCTCTATCAAATATTGGCAGTAATAAGAAAAAAAGATAATATTTTTCCTGGCGTCATGAAATACGCCCTCTCAAATACTGGTGATAATGAAAGCAGAGGGTAATATTTCTGGCTTAACTGATTCTATTTAGTCATACTCTAAAACCATATGTCACGCCAATGTAATATCGTTATTTGGCCCTAAATAAGGGTGAAGTTACCAACCACTGACACCACCTAAACTCTTTTGGAAAATTTATTACATTTCATAATATAGAGCAGTTTTCTTTATAACAGCTCTTAACCCCTATCTGCTTGCACATAGAGCTGGAACAGGAACGTGAACTTGTAAATCATTAACCGGTTGAGTGTCATAGTCTGGGGGAATGTTTGTTGAGTATTATCCATGTCAGTTATGCGTTTAATAATGGCAGTCCGAGCTCACAGAATGAACACAAAACCTGTGTTGAATATGCCATACATAGTGCAGAAATTATTGGTGTGAGGCAATGAAATACCAGTACTACGCTACGGCATGTCATCTCGCAGTACTAACCCAGCTGTTAAACCTTCCTTACTAAGATTTAATCGTTTGAGGTAACTAATAGCAAACCCATCTCTGTATCTTCCGACTATCTCTTTATTCATTTCAAAGACAAAGGTGGCTGTTGCATATATGTATGCAACAATATATCTTGGTGTCGTGTTCTTGAACTTGAATCTCCTAAATTCCCTACGCACTGGCTTTGGCTGCCCTGTCATTCTCTGAATAAATACACATGTGCTGTATTCTTATCCCATAATTCTGCTGACTGTGAAAAATTCTTGGATTATCTTACGTCAAAGACTGAATACACCTTATCAATTTCTCCTTTCTCTGAAATCTCCGTTCCAGGTGATTTCAGTGTTGACCACCAACTTTGGCTCTCCTCTCTTTTCACTGATCGATCTTGTGAACAAGCCCACATCTTTTCCGTTCATACTGTCCTAGATCAGCTTGTACAACATCCTACCCATATCCTTGACCTCCTTGGTGAGAGTTCCAACATAAATGACCTTTTCCTTACAACTAATCTTTCTACTTATGCTGTTAATCTTTTCTCTCCGTTGGGCTTCTCTGATAACAACCCTATCACCTTAACTGTTCTCTCTCTCTCCCGTAAGGCCTGCGAACCCTCCTAAGAAGTGGATTCGGTGGCGTTTATGAACTGCTGATTGGGAGGACTTAAAGGCAGTACTTCTTTGATTTTCCCTGGAATAATTATTGCTTCCATGGCCGAGAGTCATATATGTGTGCCTCTTGCATTACTGAGGTTATTCTCTCAGTCATGAAAGCATACATTCGCTTCTTTTATCCTCTGACTAATGCAAAGAAAAAAAAAATGGTTTAATCAAGCTTGGTCTAATGCTCCACAACAAGATGAAGGCCTACGAAAGGTATCGGAACCAAATCACCTCTGAATCTCATCCTTTTTATGTCTGCCCTGAACCGTGCTAAGTGTGTCCTTCACTCTTAAAAATATTTTCATACATTCTAATTGGTCTGAACTCTCTGATACAAATTCTTCCCATTTCTTCTGGCACCTAGCCAAAAACCTCTCTAACAACTTTTCCACTCTGATGGCTCTGTAGCTGTTTCTTTTACTGAAAAAGCAGAACTCTTCACCCAAACTTTCTCTTCCACTTCCACCTTAGATGATTCTGGTGCTGTTCCTCCATCACTTCCCCCTCCTGACTTCCTCATGACTGACATTACAGCTTCTTCAAATGATGCTTTTTCTGCCATCACTGGCCTCAGTACTAACGAGGCCTATGGTCTTCATGGGGTCCCTCCTGTTGTCCCCAAGACCTGTGCTTCTGTGCTAACACTCTGCCTAGGTAAACTCTCTCTCTCCTTTGTACTGTCAACTTGCATCTTTCCTTCTTGCTGGAAGTTTGTTCTCATTGAGCCAGTCCCAGACGAGGGTGATCATTCCCAGCTTTCTATCACTCAATTCCTTAAACATCCTGTATTTCTAATGTTTTTGAGTCTGTTCTAACATTTTTTTCCATGCATCTTTCCTATCACTAACTTCTTTCTGATCATCAGTATGGGTTTCGAAAGGGATACTCCAATGGTGATCATCCTCTCCTTCCTTTCATATTGTTGGTTATTCTCCTTTCGCGACTTTGGCAAAAGGTTTGCCATTGTCCTTGACATTTCATAGGCTTTCAATCGAGGCTGGCATTAATCTTTTATTTCCAAACTGCCTCCTTACGGTTTCTATCCACCTGTTAGTGCCTTCATTTCTGGCTTCCTTTTTGCTCGTTCCGTAGCTGCTGTTGTCGAAGGCCGATAATCTTTTAACAGGGCTATCAATATTCGTGTTCCTCAGGTTTCTGTCCTAGCATCAGCTCTTCTCCTTGTATTCATCAGTGACCTTCTAAGCTGTACACCAAACCTTCTCCACTAATAATTATGCTAATGACTCGACCCTTCACCTTGGATCTGCTTTCCGCAGCATCCATCTCAGCAATTACATCAACAAACAAATGATGAGGGTATGTCACACTTAAAGTCTGACTTGGCTCATATCTCTGACTGGGATAAAATTAATCTTGTTTTTATTGCATCAAAAACTCAGTTCTTGCATCTTTCGCCCATTAAAATCTACAAAAGGAGTATCCTCAAATATTTTACAATATCCACCTCAATTCTGCATCACAGTTGAACATAGTAAGGATTTCTTTCTCTCGGTATATATATTGGAAATATCATATTAACTGTCGTAAAATCTGCTCCCAAGGAATTAGATGTGCTAAGCCGACTCTGTGCCTTTTCTACCTCTGCACAGTTGTTGACTTTATACACGGATTATATTTGCCTGTGTAGAATACAATTCTCATGTGTTGTAAGTCTTCTTGCATACAGCTCTTCTAAACAAGGTGGAATCAAAGGCTTTTCGTCTCATTAACTCTCCCTCTCTTACTGGCTCCCTTCAACCTCTCTCTCTTCGATGCACTGTTGCATCGTTATCTCTTTTCTGTCGCTATTTCAATGGTCACTGCTCCTCTGAACTGTCTGCTTTTATCCCTTCACCACTACGGCGAGCACATAGGACCCGTCTAGCAGTAAACTTTCATGGTACCAATTAAAAACCCATGTGGGACTTCCCATATGTTCATAATAGTAAATAATGCATCAGGGCAGTTAAGAGGTTAGCAGCAAATAATAAGTATTGCAAGCACATTAGTACGCAGTGAGCCTTAATGAATCTTTATGCCAAAAATAAATAAATAAATAAATAAATAATTAAATAGACAAAATAATATAGCTGGTAAGGCTGGCGCTCCAGGCCCGGACGCTGCATGCATGGCAATGAGGTGGGAGGCTGCCTACCCGAGGCGGCCACAGGACTGTTGCTAGGCAGAGACTTGACCACCTGTGTGTTTTGCGGTACAGGGAAATTGAAAATACTGACACAGACAATTTTCGTGTTATCAGCATAAAATGAATTTAAAACAGATTAATATCGTGTGACAATACTCTCACATAATAATTTGCTGAACAATGTTATATTTTGATTTAGCTTTAAACAAAGAAAATAATATGCAGTTTCTCAAGCTCTGTAAAAAATGGACGAATGAGATAACGTACTTTCCAGTTTTACGGTAAGGTGGAAGCATAAAATTGTTCATAAAGGACTTGATGTAATGTCTGTGCTATTTTCTTGCGATATTTTTCAGTTTTTTTCTTGGTAATTCTGCTAAGATTATCAGTGACGATATTTTCAACTTTCCTGTGGCCCAAGCTCGCAACTGTTCAATTTCCATGCAAGGTTGTGGCAGTTGTGTTGCCACGCGAGATATGCAGACACGCGGCTGCCCCGTCACCATACCCTCGTATGAATGAAATTTTTAGGGGAATTTTCTGCCCCTAGTTCCCCTAATCTGTATTCGAGATGGTATTCACCTTTTTTTTTTTTCCACTGTTACATTAAAGTGGGGATCATGGGGAAACTATCCAGGGCCTTTACCATTTGCATTAAAGAGAAACAAAAATATGCACTTTTTAATTTATAATGCACTAACAAATAAAAAGGACGTAGTGACGCAGCCTCCCACAATATAGCATGGAGATATTTAGCCAGTGAGTGACAGGATTAATGAAAATTCATTGGTTTATCACATAAATACCTAAGTACATAAACAAAACTTCATTTCTTACACGTAGCCCTCCATCCACTCACTTCCCTCCTACTTCCCTCACTCTCCCTCTGTCTCCATCACCATTTTCCACCATGAGGGCGAGTAATACTTATTTCCATTGATTATGTCACGTTTTCCTTGATTATAGTTTTTTTTTTTTTTTTTTTTTTTTTTTTTTTTTTTTACCGTATGATGAAACTTATAAAAAAAGGTTGGGTAGCAAATGTCTGTAGTGTCTGACCTGGGCTGCATAACTTTGTTGGGACTGTTATTCTGGTACTCTCATTGGTTGAAGACGTTCCCTAACACATTTTCTTATGTGACTTATTTATGACACCTTAAAATCCGTTTCTGTGCTACATGAATCCTTCCAGTATCGCCATACTTTGCATAAATAACGTGAAACGAATATTAACCATCTATATCTGAAAAAGAAGTAAGGAAGGAAAAGGTGTGAGGGAGTTTCCTTGACCGACGAGAATACGAGCATTAATGC
Organism: Coenobita brevimanus; assembly: GCF_032717465.1. Classification (NCBI taxonomy): domain Eukaryota; kingdom Metazoa; phylum Arthropoda; class Malacostraca; order Decapoda; family Coenobitidae; genus Coenobita; species Coenobita brevimanus. The sequence continues at coordinate 9,012,575 of NC_137055.1, forward strand.
CGTATGCTTAAACCTTAAATTGCAAAGAGGAATGGAAGTTCATAATATTTTATTTTAATATTCGGAGCACTGTGGTTATTAGTCATGATCAGCCTGCATCCTGCATTACAGAGTACAGTCAGCAAGGACAGAGGAAGGCTAAATTTGTCCCATCCTACTCACTTCATTCAGAAATTGTCGTAAAAAATAGAAGCTTGCATTCCACCTTGCAGTTTAGTGTTTATACATACCACCCTTAGTAATACTGGCAATACAGTACTAATTGGCTCATACTAGGGCCTCCACGAACGGCTACAGCTTGGGGTGGTGCCGTTAACACATGCAATTTCTCACATCCTTGTTTAGCCGATGACTATAAATGGAAAAACACAAGTCACTGGAGGCAACAGCACCTGAAACCTGACAGGATGAATATAATTTGCCCTTTGTGGAGGGAACTGAGGACATAATTTATGGTCCTATTTTAAAGTTATATACGTACAACTCACACCGAACAAGGTATATAGTGCATAGCAGTGGTGATTAAAAGGTTGTTCAGTGTAATGACACATAAGAATAGATGAACACGAAACTCATGGTGCAGCAGATGTCTTGTACCCCAGATCTTTGCTCCTAAAACAATATATGAATTGCAGTTATGGAAAAAATTAGGCTTCGAAGAGACGTGAATAAGTTGCATGACAAAAATGAGAAAGTATCAGACGCTGCAGATGAATATGGTGAAAGGGAAAGATTGACGTGCGGGGAAATGTTCATAAGATAATTATAAACCTGATGGTTGATAACGACGGAAGGAGAACGATTTTGATTTAAAGCAGCGACCCTTACACCTTTATTTGGTGGCACCCTCAATACTCTTGGTCTACATGTCTACCCTCTCCCCCCCCCCCCCCGTTCCCGCCATCATCTGACTCTAAAAACTTGTTCCCGAATTACTGATGTTATTTTTGACGCTGGTTGAGGTGGACGGTAACCCAGGTGAATACAAGGTGAATTAGCTCTTGTCTGCAGTCCACACCCTCCTTCTTCGAGGGATAAGGCAGAGATGAGGGACGTTTATAAGTGAGGTGCTGTCCATCTGTCAATATAAGACTTCTGGTTATCTTTGGTTTTCTCTCGAAACGACCAGATTGGAGAGAGAGAGAGAGAGAGAGAGAGAGAGAGAGAGAGAGAGAGAGAGAGACAGACAGACAGACAGACAGACAGACAGACAGACAAACAGACAGAGAATGAAGGTGACCAGGCGACAGGCAGGAAAAAATATACATGACACTGGTACCAATTAAGATGTCCCTTAAAGGCTGAAGCAGACACAGAATATGAATCCTGAAAAAAAGAAAAATCAATGTTCATCTTGACACACACACACACACACACACACACACACACACACACACACACACACAATTGTTCAAACCAGTCTATTTTTCCTCTGAGTCCTTGCGTTCTCACTCAGTGCCGCTTATATAACCGGGCACATCCACTGGCCGGTTATACAAAAGTCCCTCCATCCCCTCCATGTTCCCCGGTAGAAAACGGGTGGACTGTAAAGGGACAACATAAACATGTAATCTACTGGTTTTACCTACACTGTAGATGAGACGGGAACAACAACAACATGCTGGGATTAGTAGATACGAGAGAGAGAGAGAGAGAGAGAGAGAGAGAGAGAGAGAGAGAGAGGGGGGGGGGGGATTTATGGGAAGCGGTAGAATGGGAATCCTGGGACGTACAGGCAGTTTACTACTAATATAGACCAGGTACAGTACACAGAACTGAGCAGTTGATGTAGTCTGAGTTAGGGAGACTACTTGACAGGAGGAAATGGGAAACGAATGTGAGGCAAGGATGATTAGAGGATGTACGTAGGCAACACATAATGATACGAGAGTGAATAAAATGAATATAAGCGGGAGTCAGTTGAATGACGTATATGTATATTTGGGGGTAAATCAATCATACGAAACTCGGGACGTGATGTGAATCTTATGGTGGGTGAAAGAGCATATTATAGGGGCACTGAGGTGTGTGTGTGTGTGTGTGTGTGTGTGTGTGTGTGTGTGTGTGTGTGTGTGTAGAGAGATACTGCCAGTTCATTATGAATGTGTGTGTGTGAAATGAAAGTCTTGCTTAATGTACTATATGAAAGTTAAATATGAACCTGAAAATAGAAGGAGAGAAGTGGACATGTTGAAAATGAAATGCTTTAGGACTATATATGGGGTGAGACTGTGAAACAATGAGAGAAGAGGGAAAGTATGAAAGAAATTTAGAACTAGAACTCCTATAAGCGTCCTGTGGACTGTCACTAGTCTAAAGCTACTGCTTCTTACAATGACCTTGACCCCATAGGGCAGAGTTGGATTTTTTTTTTTTTTAATAGAAAAAAGAACTCTTGGGAATGGGTTTGCCAAGTTTCGTTGTCAGATTACATGCTCAGTTGACCATTTTATTTCTAGTTGACATGACCATTTTATCTCGTTCACTCATAATGCTGCTATGACCTTCCGCCACTGCACTTAAAGGATTTGGATTTTATTTTTTTCTTATCAGCAATGGCCCATGCCAGGACACATAACCTGGGCCCCTCAGATTCCTTCCACAGCCTCCAGTTCTCCTCGAATCATCGCGAAACTCTGAGGCCGGAATAATAATAATACCAGCAAAAACAATAGTCTTCATCTACATAATAGCTGGAGACTAAACATAACTGCCACTTCTACACAATGGAGCAAAATCTGTACTTTATTCTTGCTGATGTCATATTATTTTATATCTGTAAAAACCCCTCCAAGTGGAGAGGTTACCTGTAGCCTTTATTTACCCATTCAGTAGCACAGGCCTTTGCTTAGCTGGCGTAAAATCATCATGAAGCGGCAAAGATAGAATATATATATGAACCACTTCGTCTTTTAGTGTTAACATGAAGAATGTACAAAGAAGTAAGGTGACACTATTATACAAACCAAAAGAGGAGGGAACTACCGGGAGGGGGAGGCCAGGTAGGAAGTGGCAGCGTAATTTATTAGGATTTTAATCACAGCAACCAGGGTAAATGACGGGGGAAGATAATGATACTATAAATTCAGGAGCATTAGGTTCAAGGTGGATCAAACTGATAGCAAATTGTTTTTTTTTAAGAATGGTGCATTGTTTCATAGTTGGCAGAATATCATAAGGCTTCGCAAATCCTTCTTATATTTACTCGGGAATTCAAGATGGCGTCCACGAACGTCCAAGATGGTCATCAGTTACCAGTTCTGTCATACCTCTGCAACAATGCATGATAAAAACGCATACAAGATATCAAAATATATGTTTGCAGTGTCACGGAATCCAACGAAATCAATGTTTCTCAAATTTGACTGCAGCAAGTTCCTGAAAATTGCCACTTATTCATATTCTTATAGGGAATTCAGTTGTCATCCTGTTAAGGTACATCAGAAGAGAATTTAGAGCAGTCTGTTAGAGACTCATAATACCTTATTAAATTTGTATTATTCTGAGAGATTACATGATACAATAAACCAATATGTACCTTTTTGCTGTCCATTTTGCATATCACCATCAGTGTTTGTTGTTGCTGGCGTTCCACTAGTCATGCAGAATGGTGTCCTCTTGTTACTGTTTTTTTATACGCATTTATATGTGCAAATCAGGCAGAACTTTTTGCATCCACAGGATCTAATGGCCCAAGCACCTTCCCTGCTCTCAAATGATACGAAGTTGAGCGCCATTCATATTTTGTTGGTGAAAACGGATTTCAAAACCACTCTTGTAAAGTATGGTAGGCCTTTTGGCTGTCTTGTTTGGCGACACCACTCGATGTGGTCAGACATGCAAGCTGGATGCGGCCATAATCAGTGACTCATGGCAAGGTGGGCATAAACATCGTTGATCTGATTTAGAAAAAGCTGAGTGGAATGGTTGAAGGAAAGGCAAAGACGAAAGGATTCGATTTTGAGAACACTCAATCGACGGTCAGTGCCACTGATAATGGATGAATGTCAACGACACACGACAAGGCCAGTATAAATATATATATATATATATATATATTATTCACTGTATACCAGATTTTCTGGGAGGGTTCAGGCTAAAGAAAAGATCAAGAAATTATATTTTAAAAACAGCCCCTTCAAGTTCAAGGACACAGAGTCACAAGATCAAAGATCATGATTACGTGCCAAGGTCATTGTCACGGGACCAATAGTGCACAGGATACACCAAAACAAGGTTTTCATAATTATATACACCCATTTACAGCATTTACCATATATACAAGTCATTTCACTGCAAACACTCCAGGGTTTCTGGTAATAACTAATAGGAATTATCCAGGGTCTCTGGTAATACTCCGTACTCCAGGGTCTCTGGTTCCTCGTACTCAAGACAGGGTGGAACTCACTCTTGTTGCTCCTGACTGCCGGTTCGTTTCTGCCGTTTTTCACGACCAAACACTCCCAGGTCCCCTCGCATTTGGCCCAAGAGTCAGTGCCTCGAACATTTCGGTACAAAAAAATAACACCTGGAAACAATACAGAAACGCTGAACAATCCTTAATGACTGAATGATACAAACCCTTACAAGATAAACCCATTCTGGAAACCAGAATCACAATGTACCCATAACAAAATAAGCCCATACAGTCTACTAAATATTTACAGCCTATCTTAGTCGTCTGACAGTCACCATCAATAGGTTTGATCCGGTTTAGAATAAACTTAATGGTAGTGTTGAGGGTAAGGCAAGGAATCCGACTTTAAGAACACCCAGTCAGTCAACAAAGTCACAGAACAGAGTCAAATGCCATGTCATGTGGCAAGGTCAACATAAACAGTTTTGATTCGACTTAGACCAAAGGTGGTGGACGGCTTAAGGATAACGGAAGAACGAAGGACTTCGATTTTAAGAATCTCAGTTAACACTCAAGGTCACAGGGCAGTGTCAAAGGTGGTCACAGGGCAAGATCAACTTAAAAACACTTCTAATTCGGTTTACACCAAACTTGGAGGCAAAGATGAATGTTATGCAAGGATGTAGTGACTCGACTTTCAGAACCATTGATTAAGGGCCAAGGTCATAGGGCAAGGTCAATGATTCGACCAGATAACTCAAACACTTTTTATTCGATTTGGACCAAACTTGGTGTAAGAGCTTAAATTAAGTTTTGAGGACAACTGTTCAAAGGTTAAAGTCATAGGGCATGGTCGATTCAGACTCTTGATCAAATTTGGATCAAACTTGCTAGAAGGATGAGGATCATATAAGAATGAATTCTTTTCGTTTTTGAAAAGAATCGGTCAGATCACGCATGTCATGGTTATGGCAAAGTTGTTCAGCCCTTAGACTAACAATAAGGCACGGGATTTGCACTGTCTGAGTGCCCCCTGTTAATATTTGTATTTCTCACCGTTTGATCATTTTTGCTGGGAAAGCTTCTTCGCAATGCTAAAGAGGTAAAATTTTCTAAATTTGTTATCTGTAATTATACTCTTATTCCTCATAGCTTTCTGTATAACCAATACAGCACTAACAAGTCTCATCACTTGTAATATCCACCTTCATTCCTCTTATCGTATCTTTAGTGTCACATACTAAATCTATACGTCAATGACTTTAGAAAACAGCCATTAATCATGAAGATACCGTCAGCCAAAGATTTTAAAAAGGACATGAAAATAATCTCTAGATGCACAGGTGGCATTCGTTTTAGTGAATCGGTGACAAACTGTACATATAAATTCCTCGGTGAATTTTTGTGATGTACGACAACAGACTTCTAATACTATTTCTTCTCACGAAGAAACGATACAACGAAGCACAAAGGAAAATAAAGAGTAACCGACTTAATAGTTTTTTCGAGGTTGTTTGTTGTATAATAATTATGTTAAAATTTATTTGTTTCTGTATCAGTCGAAAATCAGTTACCGTACACACTGAGAGATGAACGAGTTTAATTTCTTTGCTATAAGACAGTTCTTACCATCGTTCCTCAGCTGTTAGGCTACATCAGAAGTGCGAAACTATAAAGATATTACTTGGAATGAAAGAGCTTTAATCTAGCATGATGGCAGCAGTGGGAGGGAAGGAGAAGATCCCTAAGGGAGATAAAGGTAAGTGGCGGCCGCTGGGCACTGGGGCATATATAGCACAAGGATTGGTGACGCGCCCGCAACCCACAACCATTACAACTCCATTTATGGTATGAGAAATTCTGTCTGGTTTACTGTGGTGCGATGATGTTGTGAGAATGGGTATAGTGAGACATGACAATGATCTGCATAGTTCAGTGAAACTGAATTATTCTGTCACAAGAGTATAAATGCATACCGATAGTTGATACCTGAATCCATTACGGCAGGACTAAAAAAAAAAAAAAAAAAAAAAAAAAAAACGGTGTTTTGTATTGCTATTTCCTACCACAATAACCAACGAATTATTAAAGTGACATCAAAGGACAGGTGAATGTTCCACGTGGGCAGATCTGAGATATTGGCACTAAAAGTATCCACTGGTACAATATACAGTGTCCACAAAGTCCTGTTGCGTGCACCAAATTTATTGCAGGTAAACGGCTTAACATTTTGAGGTGCATTTTTTTCTAGTGAATAATAAAAGTGAAAAATCTTTTTAAAGTTACTTTTCGCATTAAAAAATAATTGCATCTTAGTATGTATACAAGTGAAAGTGTTGTGAGATGGAGAAAGCATATCCTGATGGCGGTGATCTGAGTGACATGGAGCCAGTTTACAGTATATATTGCCACCCCTTCTGGGGTTAAGGCGTCTGGCTGTAGGTATATAGGCTGATGGAGATCTTTGTAAACTTAGCAAGACTGTTGGACTGTCATAAAAAGATTTTGTAGTTACTTGTAGAGAAGTTATATATATTAGACTTGTGGACGAGCGGTTGTTATACTTGAGTTGTTTGTAAGTAGATAATCTTGGTTCCCATTTGTCATGCAATGACAGGAGAGGTAAAGAAGAGTATGGGACAATTTATATTTGTCTTGGAAATATTAACAAGTCTCTCACACACGAGTGAGTATAAGTAGAGTCCAGCTAGCTACCTGCCTGTCTCGCTCTCTCTCTCTCTTCCAAGTTGCTAAGCCTTTCTCCCCACTACCTGCCGATTCTATGGCCTCTCTCCTTCTGAGCTCTCTTTCCTAAATTCTGGTGAAACAGGGGTCGTGTCACGTGTGTTCACTGTGGTTGGAAAGTTCTAGAAGCCTGTGTGTGAGTATGTATGTGTGTGTATGGTCACTAGGCTTTGTTCTCCTGTGCTTCGCTGACAAACTAACAGCATCATCTCCTGACTTGCTACTTCCTAATCTGTCGTCAGCTTTTCCTCAGTTTAACTTGCAAGATCATTTCCCATTCCCAGGCTAGCATAGAGCTGTCTATCTGTCTATTTATCTATCTATCTATTATGATTTGTAAATATAATATGGACTCATAACATTGCTCGGTCCACGCAGCTAGGTCCTCCGACAGCAATTATCATTGACACATGCTAATCTATTAGTAAATAATATTGAATATAATATTGTATACATATAACATTCATAGTAAATAGTAATTATCCAGTAATATTACATTTTAAACAAGTTGTATACATATTTGAATAAATGCATTAAAAGTAAACTATTTAACTGTAATACAGTATGTACTTGGGTTATTGTAGTGAAATGCATACATGCAAGAAAAAAAAAAAGTTTAAAATTAAGATTATGGTAAGAGTTATTGATATTTCATTTAAAGATAATGGTACTGGTATGCCATACATGGGTCATTCTTCTTTGTATATATATATATATATATATATATATATATTGTTACATAGCCTATGATTTCATCATCCTTTGTGTAATTTTAACGCACAGTATGCTGCATGTTTGATCACGAGCGTGTTCTGCCTCAGTTCCCCCCTTCTACCGTTATAGTAGAGTAAGTCGTCATTTCTGGAGTTCAGAGCAAGATTGTCAACTCTTTGTCCCCATGGCTTCATTTGCGCGTCCTTCTTACAAGTTGTATCAAGCTCTGCCGGCCCCTATATAATGAGCTCAGTCTCTGCATCATTGCCACTTAGATCTGCTCCTCATTTTGTTCACATCTCTGTCCTACCCTGTACAGTTATTATTATTGTGAGTGCTCAAGAAATCTCCAAACATCTAGCAGCTGTGTGTAATTTGAGTATAACTGTTGTATTTTTTCTTGTACTGTGTAGCATAAGGTTAATTCTTAGGCCTAGTGAGGTTTTTGATTACTGTTGGGTTTTATGTCAGTCATTTTTGATAATAGTTTCTATCTGTAATAATTTATCTTGCATTAACTGAGCATTACCCGGTGTATTTTCATTTTATCAGGGCTGACTTAGATAAATTTACTCTTGCTAATTTCGTGTTAATAGAGGCTATTGCAGTTAACCATATATTTAACCTGTTTATTTGCCATTACATTATCCTTATGAGTCCTGAATGTTTTGTTGTTAGTTTAAGCATTAAACTTTAACTTGTAATTTTACCTAACTCTTTTGTTTTGAACCTGGAACTTTACGGGACAGTAGTGACTCTTCGTATTCTCACTTAAAGTGTACATTATCTTTCTCTGTTCCATAACATAAATTTGGCGACCTCATATCAGGATATTCAGGATATTATCATAAGGATATTGCTTGATATTTTGTGACTGTTACTTATTCATGATGTCTACTATTACTACACTTGATGAAGCCAAGGATTTTTTGTCAAATGTGCAAACAGTGTGTGATGTAGAAAACAGAACAAATAATGAACTTAAGCTTGTTGCTCAACAATTGGGAATTGCAGTTCACTCTCATCATTCTAAAGATCAAATTGTTTGCATGATTAATAAAAGCTTGTTTAATGTAACTCCTCCAAATGAGCAAACGCAGATTGAATTAGCTAAGTTACAGCTAGCCCTGCAGGAGGCTCGTGTTAAGGAGGCTGAATTTCAAGCACGTGCTAAGGAGGCTGAGTCTCAGGCTAAGGAGGCGGAGTCTCAGGCTAAGGAGGCGGAGTCTCAGGCTCGTATTCAGGAGGCTGAATTTCAAGCAAATGCTAAGGAGGCTGAATCTCAGGCTCGGATTCAGGAGGCACAGATACAGGCTCAGGCACAAATTGAACTAGCTAGGATTCAGGCAGACCATGAGTATCGCATGAAACAAGGTGGAACTGGATCAGCTAGCTCTGATGATTTTGATGTGGCTAAAAATGTTAAACTTGTCCCTCCTTTTAATGAATCTGATTTAACAAAGTATTTTCAGTTGTTTGAGAGGGTAGCTACAGGTTTTAATTGGCCTAAAAAGTATTGGCCAGTACTCCTTCAAACTGTTCTCACCGGTAAAGCTCAAGTAACTTATGCATCTTTGCCTCAGGATCAATCTGATAATTATGATGTAGTTAAGAGCTTGATTCTTAAGGCCTATGAGCTTGTTCCTGAAGCCTATAGAGTAAAATTTAGGACAACTTATAACCAAGATAAGCAATCCCATGTTGAGTATGCAAAAATCAAAGAAGATCTGTTAGAGCAGTGGTTAAATTCTAAGAATGTGGATTCTGATTTTGGTAAATTTAAGCAGATGATTTTGCTGGAGGACTTCAAGAGGTGTATTTATAAAGATGTAAGCCTATATCTTGATGAGAAAAGAATAGATAATTTGTCTGATGCTGCAGTTTTAGCTGATGAATATGTTCTCACTCACAAGAGATATTCTAGAGAAAAAAGGAAAGCTGAGAGTAAGTACGTTGCCTCTACTCAGAGGACAGGTAACAGGAAAGAGTATAAAGATGATGTTTCTCAGGAAGTAAATACCAGCTTCACCTCTAGATTTCAGAAAAGTAAATGTACTTATTGTAGTAAGCTTGATCATACTACGGAGAAATGTTTCAGGAGACAGCGTGATGTGAACAAAAAGGAGTCTTTAAATATTCAGTCAATTGGTCTAGTGTCCACTCTTGAGAGTTCCCAGAATTCTTTAACTGAGTTAACTGAACCTGCTTTGAGGGGTAACTTAAATTCTCATGATGGAGCTCCTCTTTTGAGCAGTAACGTGGGTGACACTCTCAAGAGTTCATGTGCTAATTTCCTGTCTGATGGTTTTGTCAGTCCTCTGGACAGTAATGACAGGAAATCAGTTAAAATATATCGTGACACAGGTGCTTGCCAATCCCTTATGCTGACCAGTGTTCTAGGCTCTAATGTTAATTCCTCTGATGAAACTGTAATCTTACAAGGTGTAGGGAATACCATTACTTCTCTGTCCCTCTGTGCAGAGTGAATTTAGAGTCTGGTTTTGTTAATGGTTCCGTTATGGTTGGGGTGGTTGTTACACTCCCAATGTCAGGTGTAACTTTCGTACTTGGAAAATGATATTGGTGGAAGTCAAGTGTGTCCAGCTCCTCAGTTGTCTAGTGAGCCAGTGGCTGCGGCCCAGGATTGTGATGTCCCTGATGTGTTCCCTGCATGTGCTGTCACTAGGGCTAAGTCTAAAGTTACTGGTGATTTAGAGGATAATGATGATGATGATGTTATCCTAGCTGACACTTTTCTTGCTAATTTGGACCACTCACCAGATGAGGCAGTACCCGTAGTGTTGATAATTTGTCTCGTCAAGAGTTGGTTGAGTTGCAGGTTGCTGACCCTGAGTTGAAAGGTCTAGCTAACTCTGCTTACAGTGAAGAAGAGTCAGCCGGTGCTTCTACTTGTTATTATGTAAAGTCAGGAGTACTTATGAGGAAGTGGAGACCCCCAACAGCATCAGCCGACTGTGAATTGAAGGTTGTACATCAAGTTGTCATCCCTCGTGTTTGTAGGCAGGATATCATTAGAGTGGCTCATGATTCCAGTTTGGCAGGACACCTTGGAGTGAGGAAGACTGTGGCACGCATTTTGAAACACTTCTACTGGCCAGGTATCTTCAGGGATGTTTCCTGGTATTGTAAGTCTTGTCACACCTGTCAAGTTGTGGGGAAGTGTAATCAGACCGAAAAGGTTGCACCTCTAGTTCCCATTCCTCCTTTTGAGGCGCCTTTCACCCGTGTGTTGGTGGATATTGTGGGCCCTCTTCCTAAGACTTCTTCAGGATTTTCTTATGTGTTGACCATGATTGATATGGCTACTCGATATCCTGAAGCCATTCCACTTAGAAATATCTCAGCAAAGAACGTGGTTAAGGAAATGCTAGGGTTCTTCACGAAGTTTGGTCTGCCCAAGGAGGTACAGTCCGACCGGGGAAGTAATTTCATGTCAAACGTTTTCAAGCAGTCTCTGAAAGAGTTGGGCATCACCCAGATCACGTCTTCAGCTTACCATCCCCAGACCCAAGGAGCGTTGGAGAGATATCATCAAACACTCAAATCGATGCTCAAGAAATACTGTTTGGAACATCAGAAAGACTGGGATAAAGGTCTTCCATTCGTTGTATTTGCTGCAAGAGAATCTCCAAATGAATCACTGGGCTTCTCACCTTTTGAACTACTGTTTGGCCATGAAGTAAGAGGACCCCTTAAGTTACTTCCTCAAGGAATGCTGGCTGTCGGAGGAAGATGACGTCAACCTGCTGGAGTATGTGATGAAGTTCAAAGAACGGCTGTCCACTGCTTTACAGCTGGCGAGAGAGAATTTAGGAGCTGCTCAGGAGAAGATGAAGACTTGGTATGATAAGAAGTCCAGGTTGCGCCACTTTCAGCCGGGAGATCAGGTTTTGATTCTGCTACCAGTTCATGGGCAACCTCTTCAAGCCAAGTTTAGTGGTCCTTATTTCGTGGAGAAGAAACTCAGTGATGTCAACTATGTCATCGCCACACCAGATCGTAGAAAGAACAAGCAACTATGTCACATCAACATGCTAAAGTTATATCACAGGCGGGACGAAAATAATCCAGTCTGCACTGTAGCTGTTCCACCCGAGTCTGCAAGTGAAGCTCTCCCATGCAGTAAGAGCCTGAGTGATAGTTTGGGGAAGAATCCTGATATCATGAATGATCTCCAGACTAAGCTTTCTCATCTACCACCCAAGGAAAGGCAGGAGTTTTCGGCATTACTGCAGGAGTACCCGCAAGTGTTCCGTGGTACTCCAGGAAGAACCACTGTGTTGATGCATGATGTCGATGTTGGAGACGCAAAGCCAATTAAATTGCCTCCTTACCGTGTGAACCCAGTGAAAGTTCCTCTCATCCAGAAGGAGCTTAGCTACCTGTTGGACCACAAGATGATTGAGCCCTGTCAGAGCGAGTGGAGTTCTCCTGTCACTCTAGTCCCTAAGCCAGGTGGGTCACAGCGGCTTTGCATCGACTACAGACGTGGTAATCAGATAACCAAAACAGACACTTACCCTCTCCCTCGCGTGGAAGATTGCATAGACAAGATCGGAAAGGCTAGGTACATAAGTAAGTTTGATTTGTTAAAGGGATACTGGCAAGTACCTATGACTGAACGTGCTAGGGAGATCTCATGTTTTGTAACACTAGGAAAGACTTTTGCATGTTCGGTAATGCCATATGGTATGAAGAATGCACCAGCCACATTTCAGAAGCTCATGAATGTTGTAACAGAGGGTTTGGCAGGGTGTGTTGTTTATATTGATGATGTATTAATCTTCAGTGACAACTGGAAAGATCACCTATGCCATGTCAGTAAATTTCTTGACCGTTTAGTTCATGCTAATCTTGTAGCTAATTTATCAAAGTATGAGTTTGGTCAAGCTAAAGTTCAGTACCTTGGGTATGTAATTGGTGATGGACATGTTGCACCACCAGGAGCTAAGGTTCAGGTTATAAGTGATCTTCCCAGACCTAAAAGTAGGAAAGAGCTACAAAGATTTTTGGGAATGGTAGGTTATTACAGGAGATTTGTTCTTAACTTTTCTATTCTTGTATCACCACTTACAGACCTACTGAAAAAGGGAGTTAAATTTGTCTGGACCGATAACTGTGAATCCTCTTTCAACAAACTTAAAGCTATTCTATTAAGTCAGCCAGTGCTCGCTACTCCAAATTTTGCTAAGCCTTTTAAGATGTCTGTTGATGCAAGTGATACAGGAGCTGGGGCTGTTTTGCTGCAAGAGGATGATCAGGGTATTGAACATCGTGTATCTTATTACAGTAAGAAGTTCACTCCACCTCAAAAGAACTACTCAACTATTGAGAAAGAGCTTTTGGCCTTGATTTTGGGTTCACAGCATTTTTCATTTTATTTGTGTTCTGGTTTTGACCCCATAGTCATTTATACCGATCATAACCCACTGAAATTCCTTAGTAAGTTTAAAGATAAAAATCAGAGATTGACAAGATGGAGTCTACTTCTTCAGGAGTATTCATTAGACATACAACATGTCAAGGGGAAAGAAAATGTTATTGCAGATTGCTTATCTAGACTTTAGACAGATTGTTTTAGAGTAATAAGAAATTTCCTTTGTAAATTTCTTTTTCTTTGTGGGGAGGTGTTACATAGCCTATGATTTCATCATCCTTTGTGTAATTTTAACGCACAGTATGCTGCATGTTTGATCACGAGCGTGTTCTGCCACAGTTCCCCCCTTCTACCGTTATAGTAGAGTAAGTCGTCATTTCTGGAGTTCAGAGCAGGATTGTCAACTCTTTGTTCCCATGGCTTCATTTGCGCGTCCTTCTTACAAGTTGTATCAAGCTCTGCCGGCCCCTATATAATGAGCTCAGTCTCTGCATCATTGCCACTTAGATCTGCTCCTCATTTTGTTCACATCTCTGCCCTCCCCTGTACAGTTATTATTATTGTGAGTGCTCAAGAAATCTCCAAACATCCAGCAGCTGTGTGTAATTTGAGTATAACTGTTGTATTTTTTCTTGTACTGTGTAGCATAAGGTTAATTCTTAGGCCTAGTGAGGTTTTTGATTACTGTTGGGTTTTATGTCAGTCATTTTTGATAATAGTTTGTATCTGTAATAATTTATCTTGCATTAACTGAGCATTACCCGGTGTATTTTCATTTTATCAGGGCTGACTTAGATAAATTTACTCTTGCTAATTTCGTGTTAATAGAGGCTATTGCAGTTAACCATATATTTAACCTGTTTATTTGCCATTACATTATCCTTATGAGTCCTGAATGTTTTGTTGTTAGTTTGAGCATTAAACTTTAACTTGTAATTTTACCTAACTCTTTTGTTTTGAACCTGGAACTTTACGGGACAGTAGTGACTCTTCGTATTCTCACTTAAAGTGTACATTATCTTTCTCTGTTCCGTAACAATATATATATATATATATATATATATATATATATATATATATATATATATATGTACACTTCATTCAGGGGGGTTAACTTGGATGTTAACTCTCCCCCCACTAAATACTGACTCCAAATTAGCAATTCTTGCATGCATTCTGTGCATTGCGAACAGCACTACTGCAACTACAATGCAGAAGATTATAAAGACAGTAGGTGCTGGGCTATACACAAAATATGGGTTGAACATACTCAAACTCAAATCTTCCCAGGGCTTCATTGTTTCATTGATCAGTTGTATAGTTTCAAACTTAGGGGAAATCAACTTAATACTTGTGCTCATGTTTAAGTCCATATCAAGCAGTGGGTGGAAGTGTTTGTGTGTATGATTGAGAATGGCGTAGTGATTGATGGTGGATAAAGTAGATATGGCTGGTGTAAATACCGCACAGTAGTCTGGTGCTATGTATAATCCTGAGGCTGAAGTATGAGATGGTGGTATATCTGGACAGACCATGTAAACTGATGTGTTATGAGTGAAATAAAAAAAACTGTGAGTGTCCGATGCATTGATGGTGTACAAGTTTATCTGGAGCAAAAGTGAAGTTGCAATGATTATGAAAATTGTCATTTCTGATGATAGCCATTTCACAAGGGACTGTATCAGTAGGCTGAAACGTGAAAATGTACGCAGGACAAAGATGAACAGCATGTAAGGATGTGCGGCACTTTCGTTCAATCGTTGATTCACTTGCGAAAGTGACAGTGTCCCGTCTCTTGGAGACCATGATGAGTTCGGTGTCTGTGTTGATGTTGATGATGACCAAAGTGTTGTTATTTTTATAGGGGAAGGGATGTATTTGGTATACTGTGAACAGGTCTTCAGTTATGAATGGTACATGAACTACTACTGATGTTGGTGTTAGTGTTGCTTCTAAATATGGATAATATTGCATGAAGTCCCTACTGCGGAACAACGGCTTCAATTTATGTTTATGTATGCCTTGACTAATTATCTGACGTAGCTCATGAACTGGAAGTAAGTCAATTGTGATCTTGCCATCACCAGCATTCGAAATTCCTTGCATAAGTGCCCTGAAACGATCTCTAGTGCTCTCTAATTGTAGTAGAATCGTGTCAATATGTTCTGTGATGATGGAGAAGTGTTGGAAAAGTGTAATGTTTCCTTCCATTTCATTTATTTTATCTACACTCTCGAGAGCTATGTTTTCTGCCTTTTTTACTTTGGGGGATGAAGTACGTGAAAGGGTACAGCAGGGAAGGAAGGTTGTTGGCACACTGAAAGCAGTGATGAGAAATAGGGAGGTGAGTATGGAAGTTAAGAAGTCACTGCATGATGGTATTGTGATCCCTACCCTGACGTATGGAAGCGAGGCGTGGACCTTGCAAGAGGGGAACAAGTCAAGAGTGAGAGCAGTGGAAATGAGTTACTTGAGAGGAGCATGTGGAGTGACGTGGAGGGACAGGTTGACGAATGAAGAAGTAATGGAACGTTGTGGGGTAGATGTGGATGTGGTTGAAAAGATTAGGAGAAATACACTGAGGTGGTTTGGACATGTGGAGAGGATGGAGAATGAAAGACTGACTAAGAGGGTGTATGTAGGTGAGGTGGAGGGAGGGAGAGGGGGGGGTAGACCGAGGATGAGGTGGAGGGATGGAGTTGAGAGGTATATGAGGGAGGGGGGGGTGAGCTGGGGGGAGGGGAGTCAAATGGTGGGTGACAGAGTGACTTGGAGGCGTTTTGTCTGTGGCCACCCTTTGCGGGATTAGGGCGTCGGGCTATAGATAGATAGATAGATAGTCTTCATTGCTGAGTTCTGTCCTGTGATGAATTTATCTTGGTATGTTAGTATCTGAGCTATCTTATTAAATTTGTTGTTTATTTCTTTAAGGTCATCCTCTGTAGCCAATCCAAAGATGTTCCCAAGAACTGCGCCACCCAGGTCGAACAAACCACGCTTTTGGCGAGTACGTGTGATGTTGTTCCTGTCGCTCAGTACCTCCGTTCCATAAGATGGGAGATCTTGGATCGTGATGAGCATAGTTGACTTTGCCTGTTCTAGAGTCCATTTCGCTAACTTTACCATTTCATTCACTTCCTTTGTGTTATGTGCTTGTGAAACATAATTTCCTATCATGAAGTCCAGAGTTCGCATCGGTGTCGCAAGGCTGTCTAGATAAGTAGGTAAGTCATACAAGTAATCTAGACTTATTTCAGTACTCATGACGTCCTTAACGATTGTAGTCGTGGCCGTTGGAGCTATGAGGCATCCTTGTCGTACTATGTGTTGGGGGTCTAAGTGCGCATATCCTCTTGCTATGTAGAGGAGAATCCATAGCATAAGTTCCTTCATCGTAACCTACCGAAAAAAAAAAAAAAAATCTATTAATTTCCTAATATGGTCATGCTGTGGTCGATGATAGTGATGATGTGCGTTACGGTTGATTGTTATTTCATTTATAGAAGGAGTTTAAATCGATATTTAATTCTCGTAAATGATGTACTATAGATTTGATTGGAACGGTTGCACCTTTGTTCGATTGTTTGGTATATGACCTTAATTTCTTTTTGTAATCATTGTTGTTTTCTTGCTTGGTTTCTTGAGGTACGTTCGCCTGTTCGGTTGTATCCGAGGCTGAATAATTATGGGATAATTCCCTTGAAACTCGTTTTAAATGGTCAATATGAACTTGTTTCTCTTCGCCACTTGGCAGTGACTTAATTAAAACTTTGTTTGCTTTTATGTTAAGTACTCTGTATGGGCCCTCAAATTTTGGGGATAATTTATTGTCTCTCGTATGAATGACACCGTAAACAATGTCTCCTAAGCTGATAGGTGAATCTCTTGCCTGCTTGTTAAATGCCTCCGTCATTTCTTCCTTGGACATCGTTAATTGTTTTTTGACTCTTTTGTGTATGTCCTGGAATTCACGTAAATGGAGGTTAGAGTAATCATCGTAATTGTATATGGGCATACTGTCACCTTCTAGGAGCTCATATGGTAGTTTTTTATCTGTGCCATATATAATGAAATGTGGTGTGTCACCTATGGATTTATTTATAGATCCATTATTTGAGGCTTCTACTCTGGGAATCCAATCATCCCAGCTTGCATAATTTTCACTGAGAATGTGTCGTAGCACATCTAATACTTTTTTATTTTGTCTCTCTACCAACCCATTCGATGCTGGGTGATAGGCTAAAACGTTAACCTTTTTGATGTTGTATTGTTTACATATTTCTTGTAAGATCTCAGAATTAAATTCTCCTCCATTATCACTTATTAGTACCTTTGGGGTAGTAAAGCGACATATTACATTATCTGTTATTGCCTTTGCTACTGTCTCTGCTGTCTTATCTTTAATTGGAGCTAAAATGACATAACGGGAAAAATGATCCGTTGCTACGAATAAGTATAGGTTATTATTGTATGATAATGGCATCTTGAGTAAATCATCAGCGACAACGTCCCATGGTTGATGTGGTACAGGGTAATTACCCATCGGTGCAGGTATGATTGGGTATCCTTTGTGTTTCGCACACGATTCGCATCTGTCTATATGATTGTTTACATCTTTTCGTAATGAAGGCCAGTAATATAACAGCTGGGCTTGGTTGAATGTCTTATCCTTTCCAGGATGTCCTGCATGTGGGCTATCGTGTATCGTTCGTAATACTTGGGGTATCATGTCATTAGGTACTACCAACTGGTTAGTATTTCTTTGGCGTTTTGGTTGTTTAGAGTTAATCTTGTATAATGTATTATTGACCATTGTGAATTGTTCGGGTGGGACATGCAGTTTGGGTAATTGTATGTCATCTCCACTTTCTAACTTGTGTATAACTTTAGACCATATTGGGTCAAGTCTTTGTGCCTTTGCGATATCCTCGTGGTTTGGGATATTTCCTTTGAGATCTAACGCCGCGACCTGAATTGTGTTCGGGTTCCTAGATAATGCGTCAGCTACTTTGTTCATTTTACCTTGTATATAATGAATTTGTACATTGTAGTTTTCAACTGTACATTTCCATCTTGCTCTCCTCCCAGAAAGGAGTTTTTCTTTAAACATACCCACCAGTGGTTTATGGTCGGTGAATAAATGGATTTCGTAACCATATACCAAATCTCGAAACTTTTGTAATGCAAAAACCACTGCAAGTGCCTCTAAGTCTGTAGTGCAATAATTTTTTTCTGCACCTCTTGTTTGTCTGGTGGCAAATGCAATTGGTTGATTTTTTCCTCTTTTATCTTCCTGCATCAGTACAGCCCCTAATCCTTTAACTGATGCGTCTGTACAAATAAGAAATGATTTTGTGTAATCTGGATATGCTAAACAAGGTGCATTTGTTAGTTTAATTTGTAGATTGTTAAATGCCCTTTTTTGTTCTTCTTCCCATTGGAATACAGCATCTTTTTTGAGTAGTTGGAATAGAGGAAAGGCTATATGAGAGAACTGTGGTACGAATGATCTATAGTACCCAGCCAGACCCAAAAATTGTCTAACTTCGTCAGTTGTAGTGGGTTCAGGAAACTCTCTCACTGCCTGTATTTTGTCATCAGTGGTGTGAATACCATCAGAACTTAATTTGTGGCCTAAGAAATTTATTTCCTTAAAGCAAAATTTGCATTTAGAAAGTTTAATTTTTAAACCAGCATCACTAAGCTTTTGTAAGAGTAAGTCTAATTTCCTGAGATGATCCTTAATATTCTTCGTTGCGATTATAATATCGTCAAGATAGACAAATATTCCTTGTCCTAAAATTCCGGACAATACGTAATTCATAAGACGCTGGAATGTGCGTGGGGCTGTCCTCAGTCCCATTGGCATTCTTGTATATTGATAATGGCCTCTGTTTGTTGAAAAGACAGTGTATTTACGTGACTCCTTCGATACCGGAATCTGATAGTAGCCGTTTAGGAGATCGATGGTCGAGAATATATTATTCTCAGGACCAATATTCTGTAGAACATCGCTTAGCAATGGCATGGGAAATCTGTCTGGGATTGTGTGATTATTTAGTTTACGGTAATCTACTACCGCACGCATTTCTCCATTTCGTTTGGGCACGAAGAATAATGGGGCATTCCACGGGGAGACTGAAGCCTCAATAATTCCAAGTTTTAACATTTCATCGACATACTGATTTGCAAGTGTACATTGGGAGTGTGGTATGCGGTAAGCTGGTACGAAAATTGGTGGTGTTTCTGGGTGCACATTAATCATGTGATTAATCAAGTTAGTACACCCTAATTGTTCTCCAGGCAATGCTACGGTGTCCCTGTGTGTGTGTTTCCAGCAGGGTTAACAAATCATTTTCTTCATCAAATTCACCTGAGTGCATTAAATTCTCTTTTATTCTTTCTCTATCCGTAGATTTTATCTCACTTGTCACTCCAGCTATAATTATTTCCTTCACAGGGGCAGGACATTTTTCAATATTAACTATGCAAGTCCCCTTTTTCAACTGAACTTCCCTATTCATGTGATTAATTTTGAATATCTGAGTTTGCCCTTCGTCGTTCGTATGACATAATGCGTTTTCTACTGACAATCCCTTTACATAATTCTTCTAAGACAAGAACAGTACTATTCTGTAATTTGCTCTTTATGGTAACTTTCATGTAGGAATTAGGTGGTATAACTAAATCATTAGTGAGATGGGCTGGAAAATTGATAAATCAGTACTGTTATCTGGGTCACTAATTCTGGAGGATGGGGCTGGTGGTGGGAGTGGATCTATACACTCATCTGTTTGTGTATGTTTGTTTAAGCCTTTAATATTACCAATTCTTTTCGGCTCTCTTTTACCAATCGGTGAGGGCTCTGAAGGTATTTCCTCTATGAATTCATTGTCAAAGTCTATTCCATTCATTTGTGGGAGTATGGTTATGTTCTCAGCTCTCATGGATCTTAAGCCCAGTAACATATGAGCTTTAATTGCTAAGTTTTCAACGATATAGAAAAATGCAGAGAATGGTCTTGTAGTCTTTGTGAAACTGATATTTAATCTTATCATACCTTTCACTGTAATTTGTTGTCCATCTACCGTGCATAAATCTAAATCAGCTTCATCCAGAAAAGTTACTTTCTTTTCATTTTTAAGAATTCTATTTAGTTCTTCATGTGTTATTAAGTTCACTGGAGAGCCTGCATCTAAAAATAAGGAAACGTTTTGATCCTCACATACAGCTGGTATCAAGATATACTCATTTCTCAACATGCCTACTATGTGAATTTTAGACTTGTTTTTCTTTACGTTTGTTCGTTTTTTGTCATGACTTGGTCTTCCCCCGATTTGAACACAGACACAATTTTTTCTACTGTTTTGCAATCACTGGTCCAGTGCCCTTGGTATCTATGATGCCTACAGTAAGGACCAAATCCTTGTGTCTTTTGTTTGTCCTCTTTTGCTTTAATAAAGCATTCATACCTTGTGTGTCCTGGTTTTGCACAATAATGACATAGAATGGACCTATCCCTTGACTGTGACCTATGAGGTGATTTCCCATAAGTAGTGTTGTTTATGGCGCGAGACCCGCTCGGGCTGCGCGAAAACTTATGAAACTGCCTGTAGCACGGCGTCTGTGATCGAGGCCTTGTCATGTTTGCTTGTTTGGTCTGTCTGCTTTCGGGTCGCGATCGATTTTGTTCTCTGTTTGGGGTCGGTGTAGATGTTTTCACAGCTGATACTGTCTCAGGTACCCTCATTCTACTAGAATGTGCATGTGTGTAGACCATACCTGCTTTACTGCACTGCATCTCTACCTCGTTCATTAAGTCTAGCAAGCAAGCACATTCCTGGGGTGTACGCGATCGTCTTGGCGATCTTAAGGGTCCTATCAGGTAATTTACACAAGGCAGCTACATAACCAATGATGTCCACGATGAGGTCTGGGGACATCTTTCCATCATCTGTTATCCAATTTGAGTTTTCCAAAGTAACTAACAATGTTCTTTTGATTGTGGAGACATCAGCAGTTATTTCACTGAGCACATGGTTTGTAGTGTGCTCCCTTACAAGATCTACAATTTTATGTAATTCTGGAATTATATCTGGCAAGAAGTTCATACCTCCAGAAAATTTCTTCAAAAATTCAGTTTTAAATTCATCATATGTCCTAGCCTTATGGAGCTTATCTGAGCACAATAAATTGCTAGCTGGACATCTTTCCTGGCTTATGCAAGATGAAAAAATAGCAATTTTCTCTTGTTCATCTAGTATGTGGAGCTTGATGAACATTTGTTCGCACTGACTGACTAATGAAATGACATCAATGCGATCTTTGTCTGTGCCAGAGAATTTTGGGGCAGTTTTATCCTCGTGATACACAAACACTTGGGGGGTGGTTGTTAGATCAGCGGTATTTGTTTCTTGATTCATTTTCACTGTTTGCTCTGTTAATTCAACTTGGACTTGTTTATCGTTGTGTGAGGGAATGGTGGAATATGTACGACCGGACCAGTGAACCCTGTTAAGTATATTGGCATACGTGTGCAAGTCAGCGACAAAGTCCGCACTTGCTACGTCAGAGGGGGTTTCCCACTCATCATCTGAAACTGTCGTATTTGTTTCTTGGTCTTTAGTTTGTGGTGAGGTTTGTACAAGGGGTGGGTTGCCTTGGTGCTCTCTTAATTGTGAGTCTGTTGTTGTGGCAAATTGTGTGTCATCTGGTGTGTTGCCTTGGTGCTCTCTTAATTGTGAGTCCGTTGTTGTGGCTAATTGTGTGTCATCTGGTATTAACGTGGGTGGTGGCGAAAATATTCCTGTCATTAAGATATGGTGTTATGAAATACGCCTTTTGTTTATTTATGTCCTAACAAAATAGATGAGTAAATAAGTTGAAATAAATGATAGATAGTGAGTGTATAAGTGTATATATGGAAATAAGTAAAAAAAGTTGAATATAGCTAATTTTAGCACTGAGAAGAAATGAGTAAGTATAATTTTACCCACTTGGTACAGATCGTAGAGGTGTGTCGATACAAAAGTCGATCTCGGAAGAAAAATGCAGGGTTGATTGAAGATCTCTTGATAATTCTAGTGCTGTGTTGATGGACGATATTACTCAGGAAATTCCATGGCCTGATGCTTGTGGTGGTTAACAGCTGTCCCAGGCAAACCTCAGCATAGAACGTCGAATTTCCAACTCAATACTGTGGAAATAAATGAGTATGAATAGGAGCTATGTGAATAATGAGTAATGAGTAGTGGGTGAGAAGTGCCTGGTGTCAGTCACACGTTGCTTGGCGTGGCAAACTCGCGTTGTGATGTCATCTGGTGTTTTGCTGCGTGTCTTGACCTCTGTGTCAGCGATGGAGGTTGGGTGGATGTAGCAGAGAGAGGAGGGTGAGGTCTGGTTGTTGTGGGTTGTGAGTCGTATCTCACTCTTCGTTTGTTTGTTTTGTTTTTTCTTTTTTTTTCTTTCTTGATGTATTCTTGGTCCTTTTTTCTTGTGATTTACTCGTTGTAGGATGAAGACTGCCGCTACTTGTAGGTGCGTGTAGAAGATTATACAGACGACTCGTAGAGTTGTTACTTGTAGTTGATTGTAGATGGTTGTAGTTTGTTGGTTCGTCATAGAAATTTCAAGATTGTTTGTATCAGTACTTTGTTAAACTACTTGCAAGGCGTCCTGTGACCTCTTCACCTCTACATCAGCGTGATGATCGGGGAGACGGAGGGGGCTGGTTGGAGAGAATACTGTCAGGAGCTGGTTGGAGAGTTGTTGGTTGTGAGAGGTATTTTTTTGTTTTCAATCTTGATATTTTGTAGGAATTCACTGTTGATTCGTAGACGAGGTTCGTATACGTTCGCTGCTACCAAATGTCATAAAAAGGCTTTGTAGTTACTTGTAGAGAAGTTATATATATTAGACTTGTGGACGAGCAGTTGTTATACTTGAGTTGTTTGTAAGTAGATAATCTTGGTTCCCATTTGTCATGCAATGACAGGAGAGGTAAAGAAGAGTATGGGACTATTTTTATTTGTCTTGGAAATATTAACAAGTCTCTCACACACGAGTGAGTATAAGTAGAGTCCAGCTAGCTACCTCCCTGTCTCGCTCTCTCTCTCTCTTCCAAGTTGCTAAGCCTTTCTCCCCACTACCTGCCGATTCTATGGCCTCTCTCCTTCTGAGCTCTCTTTCCTAAATTCTGGTGAAACAGGGGTCGTGTCACGTGTGTTCACTGTGGTTGGAAAGTTCTAGAAGCCTGTGTGTGAGTATGTATGTGTGTGTATGGTCACTAGGCTTTGTTCTCCTGGTGCTTCGCTGACAAACTAACAGCATCATCTCCTGACTTGCTACTTCCTAATCTGTCGTCAGCTTTTCCTCAGTTTAACTTGCAAGATCATTTCCCATTCCCAGGCTCGCATAGCGCTGTCTATCTGTCTATTTATCTATCTATCTATTATGATTTGTAAATATAATATGGACTCATAACAGGACAAAGTATGTATAATAGTTTTACCGGAAAGGCCGGGTGGTAGGTGGGGGCACCCATCATCCAATCATTTGATATAGTGCTACCAACTTCCTGCACATTTATAATTTTTTTTTATGCCTTTCTCCTCTCTTCTTACTTCTATCATTCCTGTCACTTTAATTACCTTTTTCCAGTTCACGTGGCTCCACTCAGAGTGACAAGCTTAATGGTTTCCTCTAACCCAAGGAAACCATTTACAACGCTGGGTGGTAACCATATAACCAAATAACAAAGCGTTTTAGAGCCTACTATGGTGCCCCTGTTAGCTGGTGGAGAGATGCAAATACGGCATCTGTCCAGGAGCCAAACTCCCACACTAATCCCTGCACCTCGTTGAGGCAAGGCGCTGTCTCCTGAACATCGGTTCACTGCACGGGATGGTCCTGAGGCGTCGATTGCCTCTTTGCGGTGATGGATCAGCCCGACCAAACAGACCGGGGTTATACAACAAAAACAACCGAGAAGACAACTAGAGGCGCCTTTCAAGAAAGTTATGTAATGATATTAAAAGCACATAATTCACCGGAGAGTTTACCGAGGCAACACAACTGGTAAATAAGGAGAGCACAGATCTCTGAAATTTCTTTCACCAGAAAATACTCCATTTCTGACGTTAAGCAATGTTATCTCGCCATCTAACTATCCACACTGTGGCAAGCTCGTCCTAACTCGAGGAAGATCGCTAAGTCCATTCAGCCTAGTTAATGACCAAGTACAGTCAGATTTGAGGGTCGATTTGAATCATAACTAAGGAGACTCATTTCTTTCTCATAACGAAGACTAATCGAATTGTATGCAACCACGACTAGTATTCAAGTTTTGGGAATGGGACAGTTCCGTCAAGTAATGAAAAAAAAAATAATGCGGAAACGATGGAGAATCATTCATCCCTCAAAGCTAAAGCTCATAAAATCTCATGCAGCCACAACATACATTAGTATTCAAATTATGGGACGGGACCAGTTTGGCCAGGTTAGAAAAAAAAAAAAAATCTTCCAATGAGATTCACTTCTTCCACATCAGCAAGTTTCTGAGTTTGAAGATTTATGCATAATCCATCGCATTTACTATATAGTCCTTATTTACTGGTAATCTACAAAGTTTCATTTAACGCATTATCCATTCACAGTACCTAGGCATAAAGCTGCTATTTCTCCATCCTGATTATTGAGCTGTAAAATGAGATGAATAGTAGAATGTGATGCTAGTCACGAAGAAGTTCCATTAGAACGATATAGACCCGTAGTATTATTCTTAT
>NC_137055.1:9045071-9050071 GCF_032717465.1 Coenobita brevimanus
TTGGTTTCTTCATTCATCTACGACTTCTTCACTAAAAGGGCACTCAGTGTCAGTTGCCTCTAGCTCAGTTCCAGAAATGCAACCTTGTCAACACATTTTAGTGTCCAAGTTTATGGTAATAAAGTTGGTGTATTTCTCAGGCGTCATTCATTGCCTATCCCTCTCATGATTATGAAGGTATTAAAATAGTAATAATTCAAACAATATTGTCAGTATCACGTAATTAACAAACAGTGAATGCGAAATATTTGTCACTATTCTTCACACATTCAACATTCACATCTTCTCTTCCAGTGTTTTGCTGTTGCAGCAGAAACAAAGATGTGCCCTAGCCATGGTCAGAAGGCAGTACCATGGCTCTATATCCTTTCCATAGTACTTCCTCGTGAATAGAACCATTTTACTGTGCTACTATGGCTCTACATTCTTTTATTGGAACTGTTTCCTGACTAGCAGCAACTTGTAATGTTAATCTCTTGATCCGTATTCATGGCACTTCTCCTTGACAAGCACCATGTTATACTGTTAGTCTCAGTTTTTACGGAGAAGGTTATTTTATCCACGTCAAATGTACAGGGCATGCCTGCTGTCTTCTTACATTCTCTCTCTCTCTCTCTCTCTCTCTCTCTCTCTCTCTCTCTCTCTCTCTCTCTCTCTCTCTCTCTCTCTCTCTCTCTCTCTCTCTCTCTCTCTCTCTCTCTCTCTCTCTCTCTCTCTCTCTCTCTCTCTCTCTCTCATTCAATGCTCATTTCCATCCTCACTCTTCTCTCTCGTGTCTGTGTCCTAACCCTCCACATTTACCCGTCTCTGTTTCACAGTCATACTTCAACTGCCATATATATATCTCACCTGTGACATTCATGCGTCCTGTATCTCACTCCCACTTTAACTTAACTTTGCTGTTACTCCACACCCACCTCCCACTTCGCTTACTTTTATTCTTCTTTGTAAATTCATTTTTATTTCTCTCTTTTCTCTGATGTGTTTCTTCTGCTGCGACGCTTGAATAATGCACAACTCTGATAAAGAAATACCACAACAATTTACTGCAGGAAAATTGTGTAGGATATACAGAGAGGACAAAAGGCAAAGTTAGTTCCGTTGTTTAACTAGCGAAACAAATACTCTAATATAGGTACATACGGCAGGTATAATAATATCGAACTGAGAAAACGATAAGTTTTTCGGCATATCGCACAGCTGCTTCTTCAGTAAGTTAATAAATTTCTTCCTTCAAACTATTAGATGTATTGAGGTTTTAAGGTCGGAAGTGGTTTGGGGAGAGAGAGAGAGAGAGAGAGAGAGAGAGAGAGAGAGAGACAGAGACAGAGTGATGAAGGAGGAAGGTCTGAGGGGGGAGGGGGAAGGGCAGTCAGATGAGGCATGGTATAGGATTTCCATCACATCATGTTCAACAGTCGCTCCATCTTCCTACTTTATCGGGGCTGTCTGTGGCAAATATACTGCTAAGCTTCACTCTGACTATACAGTCATACCATATTCTGCTGCAGCTGAAAGAGTGTCATTGCTCTACATTTTAACCGACCAATTATGAAACTTAAATATAACGATTAATCTGTGCAGTCTGTCGTAGTCCAGGAATATCTTTCTTGGTTTGGAAAGTCATTATTGCTGCATTATTGTTATCGTAATGCATTGACTCAGTCTGTGTGCCAGGTAGTACAATCGCCATCAAGTCCTGTCGCCTCTTTGTTGTTATTCTTCTTGTTTTTGTCTTTATGGAATACCTGCAGCAACCGACATTGATGAATATGAATGCTTCACAACACGGACGCGGGTCTTCCAGCATCCTACTGAACTGGGTCTTTCACAGGATTTTTTGTTTGTTCATAGATGACCATAGACATTGGCCAGTTTAAAACCTGTGCCTGTGAAATACGTAAACACTTGACATATCACACATACCATCAATCCATCGGCTACCACCAAGAGCAAAACTTGCCACCAAACTCTCCTAACGCGCGTCCTACTATTGTAATTTCACATTCCCCACCGATATGTTAGGTTTCGATTATTTCATTTAATTTAGTTAGGTTCGGGTAGGTTAGGATAGCATAGACTTGGATAGGATGGGATAGGATCGCATAGGATACGTTAGGTTAGGATTTGAGTACAATAAATTAGGTTTACTAATTTTGTACTGAGACTTAGATTTGGTCTGTCAGGTATTGGGGGCTTCCTAGGTTAGGCTAAGTGACAATCTTAGGTTAGGTTAAGTGACAATCTTAGGTTGTTGAAATCAGGTGCGGCATGGGGGACGAAACCTCCCACACAGGTTAAGCTAGGTTATAATAGGTTAGGCTAGGTTGGATCATTAGGTTTCTTATAGGTTTGAATATATGATGCACTGACTTCCCGTTGGCGAGTTCGTCGAAAATCAACGCGTCCAATGTAAACACGTTGCAGAGGTGGAACTGGCAGCTTTCTTAAATATCGCATAATAGGTACATTTGTTTTTCCTATACACATTTGTAATAAGAAATGAGCAGATAATTATCAGTGTTGCATAATGTGCTTAGGTTACTTTCCTGAAGATTGTGAGACTAAAAAGAAAGATGGAATCTCTACGTTCGTGTTGTGCAATTTTACCAACTTTACTTGGGCACAGGTCAGTGTCATCAGCGTCGGTTGCTGCGGGTTTACCACACTGATTTTCAAAGTGCATGGAGAGAAAAGCAGGAGAGGAGAAAGGAGCTTTGATGTCGACTCTACCTTTCACTCTGAAGCTGGAATCGGACGAATTGTGACAAATCGCCTGATGGTGTTGGGTCATGACAAAAATTGGATGAAAACCACCTCGTTCTATTTGACCACGTATTGGGCAAGCCGTTTTTCACTGTCAGACGTAATACAGGTGACAATGAGAAACTGAATGATCAAAACGCGCTTTAATGAAACTGCATATTCCTTCCATCATTATTCAAAAATGGCACCATAATTTGTTTGATTCCGGCCTCAGGTATGACTCCCATCCCTCCACTCCTCCTAGCACGAAGGACGACAGTGAAACAAATAGGTGAGAAATGCGAGAGTAACTGAGAGGGGATATTGGTGGCAGAAGTGAGAAGAGGGAGAGAAGAGAGAGAGAAGAAATGCTGGATAAAACAAGTATAAAATGAACGCGGATGAAGGTAGGAAGAAAACAATTGTGAGAGGAAGGAACTGAGTGAGAATGCAAAGAAAAACTGAGAATGAGGAAAAAATGAGAATGGGAGGAAGAAGGTAGGAAAAACAGAAGAAAACTGATACTGAGAAAGGAGAGACAAACTATGTGAGGGAAAAACACAACGTGAGGAAAGAGGGAACTGAGGAGAGAGAGAGAGAGAGAGAGAGAGAGAGAGAGAGATGAAAGGAAGGCGTGAGAGACAGGGTAGCTGGTTCTGAGTATGGATGGGGAGGAAAAGTGATTCAAGGAAATAAAACCGTCCAAGGCCATTTTACCCCGAGAACTGTAGGTGTTCTGTAAGTTACATAAAGCACACGTTTGTAAGAACTGTGTGGTGCAGTTCACATTGTTAATAAGGTGGGACTATTCATGTCTATTACTAACTTCAAAAATGCGCAAAGCTAACTCTGAACTCTGGGATCACATATTAATATAATAATTTAAAAAGGTAATACAAATACACTAAAACGCCTATTTTTAGTTACAAATAAATGTACATGAGAAATAGCAAATTTAAATACAGTTTTAAAAGTTTTTAGTTGGTTAAAATGACTGCCTATCGAAACC
This sequence comes from Coenobita brevimanus, assembly GCF_032717465.1. Taxonomy (NCBI): domain Eukaryota; kingdom Metazoa; phylum Arthropoda; class Malacostraca; order Decapoda; family Coenobitidae; genus Coenobita; species Coenobita brevimanus. The sequence continues at coordinate 9,048,826 of NC_137055.1, forward strand.
ACAAGATTCATCAAGACAGCTAAACTCTTAAGTTTAAAGATTTTAGAAAGGGAGGCCCTGCTCCCTTCGCCTCCCTTGTCATTAACCACGTGGGCGACTTAGAAAGGAAACCCCCCAAACGTTCCCCCAGACCACGACATGCAACCGTTAAATTGAATTAACTACAATTTATAACACACTACTGGTAAATCTGTGGTATTTTACAAAGCTGACACAGGCTCAGTCATAATACTGCGCTACTTGGATGGTTTATAAAATTGCTTAGCTTGAGTTTGGAGATTTATTAAAAACAGTTTCACACAACAAATCTAGGAAGGGCATGCAGTTGGTTGCGGTATTACAGTAGATGTCAACATCAGAAGAGTTGGAGTGGAAATGCCAATCGCATCTTTCCGGCCGCTTATCATCGTAACCTGAATTTCAGAGGCTCAGTACAATTATAAACGTTCTTACTTCCACAGTAGCCTTGCCTCGACACCCTCCTCATATCATCATAATGTGTCATAAAACATGCACCTCTCAGGCACCCATAATCTTATCCTACACAAAGACGAAATTTTCACAAATGCTGTGTTTACTAAGTCTATATTTGAAAGGACAATCATTACACAACGCAGACCACGCTGCAAGCGTTTCTGTCACTTAATGAGTTCTTCTTCCTCAGGTGAGTTGTCGATATCGGAGTGTGAAAATCAACCAAGCGACAACACCAACTCGACAAAAAGGTAAAGTCATTGATCCAAACTTGCCGATTTTGTTGCTGTGATGCCGTCCTTATGTAGTGTAAGTTTTATTAGTACAGAATGCGGTGATACATGTATATTACGAGACACGCGAGGGGACATCTTGGAAAGAGATCAAGAATAAGGCGTTACGCAATTCAGCATTATGATGCCTTTTATCTTCAGTTAATGCTAGTACCAGACGACCTTCACCAGTTTATGAGACTTTTCGAACTGGAATGGTTAAATATATCCTTAATTAACCTCTGTTTTATGTGGGAGTTCTCCTGACCTCATTAGGATCGTCGAAGGGCGGCCATGATTTTGAAAAGGAAATTAAATTGCGGGTGTTAACTATACAAATATCACTTTAAACTACTAAAATGGACTTGGACCCAGTAGTTGCTTTCATACTTCTGTGAAGGAACACCAAAACTTTTTACTTAATGTGTTCAACTCTGGGAATAGACTGGACAGTCCATTCCCATAGGCCCAGCAGCTCTAAAGGCCAACTGCCTTCATTT
>NC_137055.1:9052571-9177571 GCF_032717465.1 Coenobita brevimanus
TTAGTGTGACTGGAAAAATATATGGTAGAATACTCACTGATGGGGTTAGATATATAACAGAGGAGCTAGTGGGAGAAGAACAAGGGGGATTTAGGAAGGGAAAAGGGTGTGTAGATCAGATATTTGTTCTAAAGTGTCTAGTGGAGAAGTATCTAGAGAAGGGAAAGAAAGTGTATGCTGCCTTCATGAACTTGGAGAAAGCTTATGACAGAATAGATAGGCAAGGTATGTGGAAGGTGTTAAGAATATATGGAGTGGATGGGAAGTTGCTGAGTGCTGTGAAGAGTATGTACGAAGGAGCTAGGGCTAAGGTGCGAGTGGATGGTGAGCTGAGTGAGTTCTTTAATCTAAATATGGGACTGAAACAGGAATGTGTGATGTCTCCATGGCTGTTTAATATATACATGGATGGGGTTGTAAAGGAGGTGCAAGGTAGGGCAGTGGATGTGGGGGTGGCTCTAATGAATGAGGGTGTGATGTGGAAGATTCCGGTGTTGTGTTTGCTGATGATACAGTATTGTTGAGGGAAGATGAATGGGAGTTGCAAGGTTTGGTGAATGAATTTGCGAGAACGTGTAGGAAGAGGAATCTGAAAGTTAATGTAAACAAGAGTAAAGTTATGGTGTTTGTGAGGAATGAAGTCACGAAATGCACAGTGAGGTTGGATGTTGAGGATATGGAGAATGTGAGTGCATTCAAGTACCTGGGTAGTGTGATGAGTAAGGATGGAACTTTTGGGGATGAAGTGCTTGAAAAGGTACAACAGGGAAGGAGGGTTGTTGGTTCAATGAAAGAAGCGATGAGAAATAGGGAGGTGAGTTTGGAAGTTAAGAAGTCACTGCATGATAATATTGTGATCCCTACCCTGACGTATGGAAGCAAGGCATGGGCCTTGCTGGAGGGTAACAAGTCAAGAGTGAGAGCAGTGGAAATGAGTTACTTGAGAGGAGCATGTGGAGTGACATGGAAGGACAGATTGACGAATGGAGAAGTGAAAGAACGTTGTGAGGTGGATGTGGATGTGGTTGAGAAAATTAGGAGAAATTCACTGAGGTGGTTTGGACATGTGGAGAGAATGGAGAATGAAAGACTGACTAAGATGGTGTATGTAGGTGAAGTGGAGGGAGGGAGAGGGAGGGGAAGACCGAGGATGAGATGGAGGGATGGAGTTGAGAGGTATATGAGGGAGGGTGGAGTGAGTTGGGGGGAGGGCAGTCAAATGGTGAGTGAAAGAGAGATTTGGAGGCGTTTTGTTTGCGGCCACCCTGTGCGGGATTAGGGCCTCGGGCTATAGATAGACAGATAGACGATATTTTGCACAGTAACAGACCTTCTTTCGGTCAGAGTTTATTGAGGGTGTTACCCCGGGGTTCGCCCCTCCACCTCCCTTGTAAGTAATTATTTATTTCCCCTAACAACGTTGAGGGGGTGGATGTGGCAAATTTTTTTTTTTTTTTTTTACTGCCTCCTCGCTCGCTGATAACTTTCTCATGCTTCATGATTGCATCTCTGCCTCTCACTGAGTTTCCTGTTTATCAGACTTTAAACACAGAATACACAGTCCGTTTCCAAGGCCCGGCAATGTGCCGACTCACAACAGTACACCTTCATTGATCAGTATTTGGTAACTAATACCCATCGTTCATACTGTCTAATTTTGGACTGGTGTGAAGGTACTGGCGTGAGTGATTATGTGAGATGTTGCGTACCATGTGAAAGATATGAAATAGTATGCTCATCCCTAATTGACTCAGTCCAGGACTAATCGCATTTTTTAAAAGACAGCTTAGTATTCTACCATTTGAACACAGTCTTCTCTCCCCTTCCTCCCGTCAAAAGCTGGTCTGATCTCTATACATACGAGTGATTTATTTTTATTTTTATTTTTCAAGGCAGGAGGATGTGTGAAACTCCAAGAAGAAGGTGGATGAATATGTTAAATGAATATGAGCATAACAGAAGAGTGGAAGATATATATAATATATATATATATATATATATATATATATATATATATATATATATATATATATATATATATATATATATATATATATATATATATTGTTACGGAACAGAGAGAGATAATGAACACTTCAAGTGAGAATACTAAAATCACTCCCTACGTGTCAAGTGGGGTTGGTGGAGGATTAGTGCCCCTCCCTGTAAAACAATTAACTCTAAGCCCTTGACCACCCCGTTTGGGATACATGGCGTCTGGGAATGAATGAATGAAACTACTATCCCGCAAAGTTCCAGGTTCAAAACAAAAGAGTTAGGTAAAATTACAAGTTAAAGTTTAATGCTCAAACTAACAACTAAACATTCAAGACTCATAAGGAAAATGTAATGGCAAAAACAGGTTAAATATATGGTTAACTGCAATAGCCTCTATTAACACGAAATTAGCAAGAGTAAATTTATCTAAGTCAGCCCTGATAAAATGAGAAAACCGGATAATGCTCAGTTAATGCAAGATATATTATTACAAATACAAAATATTATTAACAATGGCCGACATCAAAAAGTCCACATTAATCACAAAAACCTCACCAGGCCCATGAACCAACGCCCCAGGCCACAACAGTACAAGAAAAATGGTAATAATACTCATACTCAAATTATACAGCAGCTAGATGGTTGGAGACTTCCTGAGCACTCACAAAGATAATACACTATACAGGGGAGGACAGAGATGTGAACCAAATGAGGAGTAGATCTAAGTGGCAATTAATGCAGAGACTGAGCTCATTATATAGGTGCCGGCAGAGCTTGATTCAACTTGCAAGAAGGACGCATAAATGAGGGCACAGAGGACGAAGAGTTGACAGTCCTGCTCTGAACAACAGAAAGAACGACTTACTCTACTATAAGGGGGGGAAGGGGAAAGTGAGGTAGAACTTGTCACTATGGAAGCCACGAGGCGAATCGTGATCAAACAAGCAGCATACTGTACGTTAGAATTATACAAAGGATGATGAAATCATACGCTATGTAACACCTCCCCACAAAGAAAAAGAAATTTACAAAGGAAATTTCTTATTACTCTAAAACAATCTGTCTAAAGTCTAGATAAGCAATCTGCAATAACATTTTCTTTCCCCCTGACATGTTGTATGTCTAATGAATACTCCTGAAGAAGTAGACTCCATCTTGTCAATCTCTGATTTTTATCTTTAAACTTACTAAGGAATTTCAGTAGGTTATGATCGGTATAAATGACTATGGGGTCAAAACCAGAACACAAATAAAATGAAAAATGCTGTAAACCCAAAATCAAGGCCAAAAGCTCTTTCTCAATAGTTGAGTAGTTCTTTTGAGGTGGAGTGAACTTCTAACTGTAATAAGATACAGGGTGTTCAATAACCTGATCATCCTCTTGCAGCAAAACAGCCCCAGCTCCAGTATCACTTGCGTCAACAGCCATCTTAAAAGGCTTACCAAATTTGGAGTAGCGAGCACTGGCTGACTTAATAGGATAGCTTTAAGTTAGCTGAAAGAGGATTCACAGTAATCGGTCCAGACAAATTTAACTCCCTTTTTCAGTAGGTCTGTAAGTGGTGATACAAGAATTGAATAGTTAAGAACAAATCTCCTGTAATAACCTACCATTCCCAAAAATCTTTGTAGCTCTTTCCTACTTTTAGGTCTGGGAGGATCACTTATAACCTGAACCTTAGCTCCTGGTGGTGCAACGTGTCCATCACCAATTACGTACCCAAGGTACTGAACTTTAGCTTGACCAAACTCACATTTTGATAAATTAGCTACAAGATTAGCCTGAACCAAACGCTCAAGAAATTTACTGACATGGCATAGGTGATCTTTTCAGTTGTCACTGAAGATTAATACATCATCAATATAAACAACACACCCTGCCAAACCCTCTGTTACAACATTCATGAGCTTCTGAAAAGTGGCTGGTGCATTCTTCATACCATATGGCATTACAGAACATGCAAAAGTCTTTCCTAGTGTTACAAAACATGAGATCTCCCTCGCACGTTCAGTCATAGGTACTTGCCAGTATCCCTTTAACATATCAAACTTACTTATGTACCTAGCCTTTCCGATCTTGTCTACGCAATCTTCCACGTGAGGGAGAGGGTAAGTGTCTGTTTTGGTTATCTGATTAACACGTCTGTAGCCAATGCAAAACCGCTGTGACCCACCTGGCTTAGGGACTAGAGTGACAGGAGAACTCCACTTGCTCTGACAGGGCTCAACCATCTTGTGGTCCAACAGGTAGCCAAGCTCCTTCTGGATGAGAGGAACTTTCACTGGGTTCACACGGTAAGGAGGCAGTTTAATTGGCTTTGCGTCTCCAACATCGACATCATGCATCAACACAGTGGTTCTTCCTGGAGTGGCACGGAATACTTGCAGGTACTCCTGCAGTAATGCCGAAAACTCCTGCCTTTCCTCGGGAGCTAGATAAGAAAGCTTAGTCTGGAGATCATTCATGATATCAGGATTCTTCCCCAAACTATCACTCAGGCTCATACTGCATGGGAGAACTTCACTTGCAGACTCGGGTGGAACAGCTACAGTGCAGACTGGGTTATTTTCATCCCGCCTGTGATATAACTTTAGCATGTTGATGTGACAAAGTTGCTTGTTGTTTCTACGATCTGGTGTGGCGATGACATAGTTGACATCACTGAGTTTCTTCTCCACAATATAAGGACCACTAAACTTGGCTTGAAGAGGTTGCCCATGCACCGGTAGCAGAATCAAAACCTGATCTCCTGGCTGAAAGTGGCATAACCTGGACTTCTTATACCAAGTCTTTATCTTCTCCTGAGCAGCTCCTAAATTCTCTCTCGCCAGCTGTTAAGCAGTGGACAGCCGTTCTTTGAACTTTATCACATACTCCAGCAGGTTGACGTCATCTTCCTCCGACAGCCAGCATTCCTTGCGTAGCTTAAGGGGTCCTCTTACTTCATGGCCAAACAGTAGTTCAAAGGGTGAGAAGCCCAGTGATTCATTTGGAGATTCTCTTGCGGCAAATACAAGGAATGGAAGACCTTTATCCCAGTCTTTCTGATGTTCCAAACAGTATTTCCTGAGCATCGATTTGAGTGTTTGATGATATCTCTCCAATGCTCCTTGGGTCTGGGGATGGTAAGCTGAAGACGTGATCTGGGTGATGCCCAACTCTTTCAGAGACTGCTTGAAAACATTTGACATGAAATTACTTCCCCGGTCTGACTGTACCTCCCTGGGTAGACCAAACTTTGTGAAGAACCCTAGCATTTCCTTAACCACGTTCTTTGCTGAGATATTTCTAAGTGGAATGGCTTCAGGATAACGAGTAGCCATATCAATCAGGGTCAACACATAAGAAAATCCTGAAGAAGTCTTAGGAAGAGGGCCCACAATATCCACCAACACACGGGTGAAAGGCGCCTCAAAAGGAGGAATGGGAACTAGAGGTGCAACCTTTACGGTCTGATTACACTTCCCCACAACTTGACAGGTGTGACAAGACTTACAATACCAGGAAATATCTCTGAAGATACCTGGCCAGTAGAAGTGTTTCAAAATGCGTGCCACAGTCTTCCTCACTCCAAGGTGTCCTGCCAAACTGGAATCATGAGCCACTCTAATGATATCCTGTCTACAAACACGAGGGATGACAACTTGATGTACAACCTCCCATTCACAGTCGGCTGATGATGCTGTTGGGGGTCTCCACTTTCTCATAAGTACTCCTGACTTTATATAATAACAAGTAGAAACACCAGCTGACTCTTCCTCACTGCAAGCAGAGTTAGCTAGACCTTTCAACTCAGGGTCAGCAACCTGCAACTCAACCAACTCTTGACGAGACAAATTATCAACACTACGGGGTACTGCCTCATCTGGTGAGTGGTCCAAATTAGCAAGAAAAGTGTCAGCTAGGATAACATCATCATCATCATTATTCTCTAAGTCACCAGTAACTTTAGACTTAGCCCTAGTGACAGCACATGCAGAGAACACATCAGGGACATCACAATCCTGGGCCGGAGTCACTAGTTCACTAGACAACTGAGGAGCTGGACACACATGACTTCCACCAATATCATTTCCAAGTAAGAAAGTTACACCTGACATTGGGAGTGTCTCAACCAACCCAACCATAACGGAACCATTAACAAAACCAGACTCTAAATTCACTCTGCACAGAGGGACAGAGAAGTAATTATTCCCTACACCTTGTAAGATTACAGTTTCATCAGAAGAATTAACATTAGAGCCTAGAACACTGGTCAGCATAAGGGATTGGCAAGCACCTGTATCACGATATATTTTAACTGATTTCCTGTCATTACTGTCCAGAGGACTGACAAAACCATCAGACAGGAAATTAGCACATGAACTCTTGAGAGTGTCACCCACGTTACTGCTCAAAGAGGAGCTTCATCATGAGAATTTAATTTACCCCTCAAAGCAGGTTCAGTTAACTCGGTTAAAGAATTCTGGGAACTCTCAAGGGTGGACACTAGACCAATTGACTGAATATTTAAAGACTCCTTTTTGTTCACATCACGCTGTCTCCAGAAACATTTCTCCGTAGTATGACCAAGCTTACTACAATAAGTACATTTACTTCTCTGAAATCTAGAGGTGAAGCTGGTATTTATTTCCTGAGAAACATCATCTTTATTCTCTTTCCTGTTACCTGTACTCTGAGTAGAGGCAACGTACTTACTCTCAGCTTTCCTTTTTTCTTTAGAATATCTCTTGTGAGTGAGAACATATTCATCAGCTAAAACTGCAGCATCAGACAAATTATCTATTCTTCTCTCATCAAGATATAGGCTTACATCTTTATTAATACACCTTTTGAAGTCCTCCAGCAAAATCATCTGCTTAAATTTATCAAAATCAGAATTTACATTCTTTGATTTTAACCACTGCCCTAACAGATCTTCTTTGATTTTTGCATACTCAACATGGGATTGCTTATCTTGCTTATAAGTTGTCCTAAATTTTACTCTATAGGCTTCAGGAACAAGCTCATAGGCCTTAAGAATCAAGCTCTTAACTACATCATAATTATCAGATTGATCCTGAGGCAAAGATCCATAAGTTACTTGAGCTTTACCGGTGAGAACAGTTTGAAGGAGTAGTGGCCAATAATTTTTGGGCCAATTAAAACCTGTAGCTACCCTCTCAAACAACTGAAAAATACTTTGTTAAATCAGATTCATTAAAAGGAGGGACAAGTTTAACATTTTTAGCCGCATCAAAATCATCAGAGCTAGATGATCCAATTCCACCTTGTTTCATGCGATACTCATGGTCTGCCTGAATCCTAGCAAGTTCAATTTGTGCCTCCTGAATACGAGCCTGAGACTCAGCCTATGCCTGTGCCTCCTGATTTCGAGCCTGAGACTCAGCCTGTGCCTGTGCCTCCTGAATATGAGCCTGAGACTCAGCCTGTGCCTGTGCCTCCTGAATACGAGCCTGAGACTCAGCCTGTGCCTGTGCCTCCTGAATACGAGCCTGAGACTCAGCCTGTGCCTGTGCCTCCTGAATACGAGCCTGAGACTCAGCCTGTGCCTGTGCCTCCTGAATACGAGCCTGAGACTCAGCCTGTGCCTGTGCCTCCTGAATACGAGCCTGAGACAGTCTGTGCCTGTGCCTCCTGAATACGAGCCTGAGACTCAGTCTCCTTAGCACATGCCTGAAACTCAGCCTCCTTAGCACGAGCCTCCTGCAGGGCTAGCTGTAACTTAGCTATTTCAATCTGCGTTTGCTCATCTGGAGGAGTTACATCAAACAAGCTTTTATTAATCATGCCAACAATTTGATCTTTAGCATGATGAGAGCAAACAGCAATTCCCAATTGTTAAGCAACAAGCTTAAGTTCATTCTTTGTTCTGTTTTCTACATCACACACTGTTTGCACATTTGACAAAAAATCTTTGGCTTCATCAAGAGTAGTAATAGTAGACATCATGAATAAATCACAGTCACAGAATATCAAGCAATATCCTTATGATAATATCCTGAATATCCTGATAAGAGGTCGCCAAATTTATGTTACGGAACAGAGAGAGATAACGAACACTTCAAGTGAGAATACTAAAATCACTACTGTCCCGCAAAGTTCCAGGTTCAAAACAAAAGAGTTAGGTAAAATTACAAGTTAAAGTTTAATGCTCAAACTAACAACTAAACATTCAGGACTCATAAGGATAATGTAATGGCAAAAACAGGTTAAATATATGGTTAACTGCAATAGCCTCTATTAACACGAAATTAGCAAGAGTAAATTTATCTAAGTCAGCCCTTAAAAATGAGAAAACCGGATAATGCTCAGTTAATGCAGATATATTATTACAGATACAAAATATTATTAATAATGGCCGACATCAAAAAGTCCACATGAATCACAAAAACCTCACCAGGCCCACGAACCAACGCCCCAGGCCACAACAGTACAAGAAAAATGGTAATAACACTCATACTCAAATTATACAGCAGCTAGATGGTTGGAGACTTCCTGAGCACTCACAAAGATAATACACTATACAAGGGGAGGACAGAGATGTGAACCAAATGAGGAGTAGATCTAAGTGGCAATTAATGCAGAGACTGAGCTCATTATATAGGGGCCGGCAGAGCTTGATTCAACTTGCAAGAAGGACGCGTAAATGAGGGCACAGAGGACGAAGAGTTGACACTCCTGCTCTGAACAACAGAAAGAACTACTTACTCTACTATAAGGGGGGGAAGGGGAGAGTGAGGTAGAACTTGTCACTATGGAAGCCACGAGGCGAATCGTGATCAAACAAGCAGCATACTGTACGTTAGAATTATACAAAGGATGATGAAATCATACGCTATGTAACAATATATATATATATATATATATATATATATATATATATATATATATATATATATATATATATATATATATATATATGGACACCAGGGGTGCTGTGGTTGATACAGTGTCGCATACTATAAAGTATGCTTGCACCCAGTCTGTTTGCGTGGGCCGATAACATTTGGTTCACAGACTACACACACATCCAAAACCACTCCAACACTACAAATACACTTACAAGCACTTCTCACCTTACATACAATCTCAACTAGACAGCCTAAGCCACTTGGTAGAGATACATTGGCTGTATCGTCCCGACTTCGGTCGGGATAGGCCGGTCCTGCAGTGGATACTCAAACGGCTGATGATGATGATGATGATGATATATATCAATCAATCAATCAATCATTTCCTGTGGCACCCCACGGGATGCATAGGGTATCAATGAACTCTCTCCACCAATATTTGTCTCTTGCCATCTCCTTCAGGTCCCACCAACACTCCTCTCCTGCTTCTTTTTTCATTGTCCTCAACCAGGTTTCCCTCGGCCTACCTCTACCTCTTCTTCCTCTAGCAATCCACTCTGGCACATCCTGTATTAAACAACCTTCTTTTCTGTATATGTGCCCCAGCCACTTCCAGCGAGACAGTCTCACATATTCATTAACTGGTTCCACTCTCGTAATATCCCTTACTCTTTCATTTATAACTCTGTCTTGCCACTTTACCCCAAGAATCCTTCTCAGTATTTTATTCTCAAATCCTAATACTTTCTGATCCGTTGCAATTGTACTGTACCATGACTCATGCCCGTAAATTAAAATGGGTCTAACCATGGACTTGTAAATTTTCACTTTAGTATGTACCGAAAGCATATTATTATTCCAAACAGATTTCAACATTCCAACAGCTCGCCAAGCCTGTCTAATCCTCTCCTCAATTTCATTGTTTAATGATCCATTAGATGATACAATCGTTCCCAGATATTTAGTTTTCTACATTCTTCACCACATTATTCCCAATTACACAATCGATTTGGTTCTCCACGTTCATATTAATAATTTCAGTCTTTCCACAATTTATTACCAATCCCACTTTTTCTCCTTCCTCCACCAGACAATCGAGCACCCTCTGCATCTCGTAAATAATTCCGCAAATCAGTACAATATCATCAGCATAGTCCAAATCCATCAGCTTCTTATTTTCTTTCCAGTTAATTCCTGCACCTGTTCTCCTTACAACCTTTTTCATAACATAATCCATAACCAAAACAAACAACAATGGCGAAAGAACTCCTCCTTGAATCACTCCTGACCTAACTTGAAATGGATCACTCAAAGAACCACCCACCATTACCTTACAAAAAGTACCTTCATGCAGGCTTCTAATAATATTTACAAACTTTTCTGGTATGCCATACAATCTCATGATTTTCAACATAGCTCCACGTGAAACACTATCAAACGCCTTTTTCAAAATCCACAAAACACATACTAAGTGGCATTTTCATCTCATTAGCTTGTTGCATTAGATGCCTTACAATAAAAATCTGATCATTACAACCTCGACCCTTTCTAAATCCCGCTTGTTCTTCTCTTAAAATTTTATCAATTACTGGCTCTATTCTGTTCAGCAAGATTTTGGAAAAGACTTTTGCAACTACAGGTGTCAAAGTTATCCCCCTCCAATTGCCACACACACTTAAATCTCCCTTTTTTGGTATTTTTATAATCACTCCATTTTTCCACTCTTCTGGAATTCCACCATTATCCCAAGCCACATTAAAAAGTTTCAAAAGTGCATTCATCAACTCGTCATTTTCAACTCGTCATTTTCCACCTTAAGCATATATATATATATATATATATATATATATATATATATATATATATATATATATATATATATATATATATATATATATATATATATATATATATTCCGATATGAAAGTTAGAAACGGATAGATGAAGCATATTTGTAGACCCACATAAACACGGGTGCATCTTCTCTTTTTAACGGGTCAGTCAACGGAATAGTCAATCTCTTACATGTATTGAGGTGGGGTATTATTTATATAAGGCAAAAAGATGTGTAAAGAAAGTCGCCTTAGGGTTTTGCGGATTCATCAAACACGTTGCTAGGTACACAGTCGATAGTTCTCCTACTTTTAGGCTTTTCTTTTATCAGTTATGGCCCTCGCACACATTATTTCTGTAGCATTTCGTTGTGACTAGAATGATATTCTACTGTAGTATTCATCCATGGTAACAACTGAGCATTCAAGATGAAGAGCGAGTAATTTTAGGTAACGTTCGAGTAAAACAAGAGTAAATAAGTATATCACCGGACTGAAAAGTTATATAAAACGTGACCAGACAGCCAAGGCGTGGTGGACTCCCTGTCTCTCAGCCATGACCCTACACATCCCAGTCTAAGGCACCACCTCTGTTCAGTGGCGCTGCGTTTAGTTGTCATATTTGGTGACAAATTACTGTACAGCGGATACACCAGGTAGTGGCAGGGTGAGACTAGTAACACTCTCAGGCTTCCATGCCTCACTCTTAACTGGGGAAAACTGTATTGCGTCAACTGGGATAGATTACTAAAGTTGTCCCAGCAAGAACAGAGTTAACTGCCGTCCACTCAGATGATAGAGTACTACCTTCAAGTATCTGTACACAGTGAACTAACTGCTTTCTTCTAGTCCGGCGAACCATTTCCTACGTTGTGTGTAGTCACGTAACCAAGTGAAGGCCTAGTGGTCTAGTGGGTTAAGGTGCTCCAACTGGATGTGATCCATAAGAGTTTACATCTGAGCGAAGGCTGGAGTTTATTGCTTACATAACACCGCTCGTGCGAACGACTGTCCATTCGTTTTAAAGATCTGAACTAAGTAGCCTAGTTCCAGTCTCGTTACAATGTACACTAGACAACTGTTGTATCTTGAGGAGTTACATGCCGCCTTCACTGATCACTTTACCACCTCGGACGTAGGCTGGAATACGAAGCCGACTCAAGAAAAATGGATGGCCCTGCCCTGCATATTCCCAGGTCATTCTTGGACAAGATGTAGCACCCGTTAAATCACCAAGAATGTGGTAGGTGGATAGTTTCCAACGTCCCGCGAGGTACTACCATAGGAGAGATATGAGGACAAGGTCCGGTATCTGGCCTTGCACAACACTCCCAGGCAGGGAACTCGGCCACGTTTACCAGTCAAGCGGACTGAGATTCCTTCTCATATGTAAATATCTTCTATACACAACTCATCCTCTTGGAGGGTATGCCTCCTACTTTTTCACTGCACCTCGCACTGTGGAAAGACCCCGTTCTGATTCTGCCTCTGGAAAGTGGCAGCTTACTTATGGTCGATGGGTTTGTTCGGTCAGGTAGATTGAGGTAAGCAATAATAATAACAACCGGATCTTTTTTATGTTTTACAAAACCGTCTCAACAGCCAGAATTAACAACAGACAGATCTCATCGTATTGCAGTGGTTAAGGTGTACTTCACTGTACGGGACGGCCTGAGGTTGATGGGTCTGCTCGGTCAGACAGACCGGGTTTATTTAGCAAAAAAACACACACAAAGAAAAAAGACAGCAACAACAAATTCTATAACCAACAAGCCTTTTTCAAAGACCTATCCCCACCATGTGGTAAGGAATATATAGATATGCACTAATAAGTATGGCAATTTCATATACTGTATAGGGGCATAAACTAGAGAGCGCAAACCATCATTCTTTAAGAAGTGTAGATGATCCAGTAAGTATGGTAAATAAAACCTACACTGGTAGACGAAGAATATATTAGAATGGTAAATATGTTCTCCGTCTACAAGTGTGGGTTTTATTCACCGTCTTTGATTATAACGCCAGAGAGATTTATCCAGCAATCCAGCAAGTAATTTCCAAGATACAGATAATTACAGATTAGTTTCCTTAGTTGGAAAGAATACAGTGTGGCAATTTTCTACATAAGGGCATAAACTAGGACTCATACTCTATCTTTCTGTACGACAGGCAGAGATTCCAGCAGGATGTTTCCAAAATACAATACAGAGTTTTCCTTAAATGGTCATAACTTGTAAAGTACATCCATCCATCCATCCATCCATCCATCATACAATCCTATGTCGCCCCACAGAGAAGCGTAGGAACCCAAGGCTAGGCATTTAAGATGAGAATGACCAGCCTCACTCATCCCTGAGTGGCATTAAGTGAGCAATAAACACTAACTACCCCTTCACCGGCTCAATCCGATTGCAGTGCCGAAATTACCCACCAAACCACCAGGTGCCAAAATTTGGTTATATGGTTACCACCCAGTGTAGTAAATGATTTCCTGGTGTACTGTACAGGAAACCATTTGGCTTGTCACTCAGTGTAGTCACCCACAGGCAGAAGGAAGAGGAAAGAATGAAGGAAAGAAAGACGGAAGAGGGAGTGTAAAGTCATCCATAGACAGAAGGACGAGGAAAAAATGAAGGAAACAAGGACAGAAGAGGAAGGAAGGGAAGAAGGGTGGAGGAGAGGAAAGGGTTGACCCCTGATAGCAGCACTACATTGAGTGAGTGGATGGTGAGCGCCCCCACCTACCAAAAGCAAAGTACAGACAAGATGGCAATTTAACATATACGGACATCAACTATGACACATACTCTGTGTGATATGAAGCTAATCCAGCTGGTAGTTTCCAAGATACAGGCCCGGACTGAAAGACGGACAGACGGACAGAGAGACAGGCGGAGGACAGGGGGATTCCATGTCCCCATCATATGGAATAATGGTGAGTATAATACACTCTTAGCGATCGGTCTGCAAAGTTTCATCTTCAGACTGCTTGTCCAGGTCTGATCGAAATTTCCAGTAGACACGACCAGCTTATCTCGTTCACTCATATTGCTGACTAGTAGGGGTACCCGGAGTTGCCCGGGCCAAAATGGCGAACACTCTGATCCTATTTGTACTAGCTCAATCTTTCTTTCTATTCCAGAGAGACCATGTACCTCCTATGGTTTTGAAGAAGGATTATAAGAGGTCCAGGAACTTTCTAGTTCAGCTTTCGCAGACTAACGCATAGTATTTGTGCACACTTGTTTGCTGTTACCGGTGACCTAAAATGACCTCCGACCGGTGACCTCAAATGACCTTGGAGGTCAACCTCTTATAGCATATGTCCGAATTGAAGGTCATGTGAGTCACCATGCCAAAAATTGGGCTGCAGGGCCGAAAGGCAAGCACTCTACCGGTGACCTCAAATGACCTAGATCTGAATTTTGATCAGCAGAAAACCATCCTTGGGTCACCCTGATTTAGAATATATATGTGTCTGGGGGTCTCTTCCCTTGCTTTGGGCGTGATTAAAGGACAAACAAACAAACAAACAACACGCCTCTTATTTATATAT
The DNA here is from genome assembly GCF_032717465.1 of Coenobita brevimanus. Lineage (NCBI taxonomy): Eukaryota > Metazoa > Arthropoda > Malacostraca > Decapoda > Coenobitidae > Coenobita > Coenobita brevimanus. The sequence continues at coordinate 9,066,813 of NC_137055.1, forward strand.
AGATACAACTCTTTCTGCCATGTCTTCCACTGCACATAAAGGATTTGGAAGTTTACGTATACGGGCATCAACTACGACACATACTCTGTCTTTCTGTGTGATATGAAACTAATCCACCTGGTAGTTTCCATGATACAGGCCCAGAAGGAAAGACGGACAGACAGACAGACGGACGGACAGGGGCGATTCCTTTATCTCCACCGTATGGAACAATGGTGGGGATAATAATAAATACACAATTTAGGTGTTTCCGTGTGAAGTGAATTATCGTTAGAATATGAAGAAAAATAGGCAGACTTCTGCGATGTTATCAATATTATATCTCTAAGTAAACCTCTCGTAGTCAGAAGTCTGTTTTTTCCTTTTTTTCCTGTTCCAGTATTCATTAGGCGATTTTATTCAGCTGAGAGTGAGTATAAGAGAAGAGGCACGACTACCTCTCATAGTCGGAAAATCTCCAGCATTTTATTCCGCAAAACGCCAGACGATTTTCTTCATCTGCGAATGAGTCACAGGGGCCTGAGTTTTAAGCCTGAATGCATATCAGATCACCAACAATAATTAAATAACGTAGGATTGCGTGTATTGCCGTCAAAATAAAAAGAAGACAAGAAAATGCTGTCAAACCATTTTGTTGCTCTGGTTATGACATCTCTTTGACCTCTGCGATACAATGGCGGTTTTTTTATATACTTTTGCTAGTTCCTGGTGATTTTACTCAGATTTGGAGAGATCTTTTGACCTGGAGGGGTTAAGTACACCCTACATTAATCCCTTCACTACTACTGTTTTTTCTTAAGATCAATAAAATAGTCCGGGGGGGGGGGGAAGCAAGACTGTCAAGATAGCACATCAGCGGATCAAAGAAATTAAACTTTATGTACTTTTCTAAGTAATAGGTGATTTTTTTTTCTTTTTGCAGTTAGGCCAATGTGGTATGCAAAATGCAAATCTCCCGTGAAAACAGTAACACACAGAGTTTTGGAATTACATTGCCTTGAACTTCTCAAATGGAAGGATTATACAAATATAGAAATGCTGTTATTTGGGATTACACATCAGTTTCTCCCCGACTTGGGCCCTCTTCAGGCTAGGGCCAAAGCTGAGGTAATCTATGGTTCCCTTAAAGATGGTGCAAGTTAGGCTAAAACTGTTGCATCTTGCCAGTAAACTACACTTTCATATGTAGACGTACTTTCTCCCATGACACGCCTATACAGGGATATGATGCCCATGGTAGCACGTTTCCACTTTGTGCCCACAACGCTTAAAATGAATTTATTGTTGAGAGGCACTGACGAAAATCTGTTTTATGTATTGAGTAATGTGCATATAGCCATTCTGTGTAATAAAAGCATTGCCTCTGGAAGAATGTGGCTGGTGCATAAATGGTGATTAACGTAAGTGTTGAATGACTGTCATAGATTGCTCTTCTTTCTTCAGTGCAAATCATGCGTTTCCTGTGTGGGAGAATTATTATTCAGCTTGTCAGCGTAGCGTTTTGATAATGTGTTCTGTCATTCAATATTATTTCATTTATTTTGGAAGTCTGTTCCCTGAGGCCAGCAATCCTCAAGCACACCTTGCCATGTCACCACTTCGGTGCTAATACCCACCACCCATCCTGAACACATGCTATGGCTGTCTTACTGCTGGTGTTGTGAGGGTGCTCTTATGATGCGTCGGTGGATTTAGTGGAATATCAATAAAAATCAAACAAGTTCCTGTCCCAGCACGAAGTCGAACTCTCGACATTTTCTTTCTTTCTTTCTTTCCTTTTTTTGGTTAATGAGCTCGGCTAATGAACGTCTACATATTTCTGCCAATACTCCTCACCTAACAACATTTCAACTTTCCATTGATATTTCCCACTGTGTCTCTGCACTTCGTCCTCAGCCTGCCACTTCCTCTTTCACCTCGTTGTCACTGATCTTCTTGGGGACTGATTCACTAACTAACCTTATTATCAACTCCGTCACGTAACTCACAATTTTTTTTTGTAAGAGGAACAAGAGATATTAGTTACACGATAATTTTCCTCCAAGATTTGTTTTGCGTGAATGGCAAGGAAAAAAAATTAAGAATACTTCCATGTATCTTGTTCTGCAGAAAAAAGAAATCTGAGTAACAAGAGATAATTGGTCGTAAGTTTGTGAATTTGGTCACGGGAAACTTTCATACTCTTAGTGTGATTGATCTGCCAATTTGGCAGTTTTATAGCAAGATCTAGAGATATTTATTTTACATTAGTAACACTTTCTTCAACTAATTTTATTGCTATAACTATCTATAGTTTTTTGTTACTCATTTTCTATTTTTTTTAACTTAGTGGTTTTTTAAAAGGAGCAAATTTATCAACTTCCGTGGATCATGTTTGACAGATCTGTCTTACACATCATACTCTACATCGACTTAGCACAAACTTGTATCTATGTCCAACTATCACTCAGCATAACTTCCTTAACTTGTTAGACAAGGTGCCAAAGAAGTTAGCTGGGGAGTGAAAGATAAAAATGGTCGATTACTAGTGGAGAAGGGAGAAAAAGTGAGCAGATGGAGAGAACACTTTATGGAATTGTTGAACACTGAGAATGAAAGTTATGCGAGAGTAAGTGACTGGGGAATGGCTGGGAGAAGAAGGGATGTGAGATGAGAGGAAGAAATTAGTTGGACGGAAGTTGTGAAAGCAATGAAGAAAGTTAAAATGGGGAAAGCCCCAGGAATTGCTGGAGTGTGTCGTGAAATGCTTAAGCAGGAGGGAGAGACAGTAGTAGAATGGATGTGGAAGATGTGCAGATTGGCCTGGGAGGAAGGTAGAGTCCTGGAGGATTGGAAGTCAGGTATAATTATTCCCCTGTGCAAAGGAAAAGGGAAAAAAGAAGTATGTGGTAATCATAGGGGCATTTGTCTTCTTAGAGTGATAGGAAAAGTATACGGTAGGATACTTATTGACAGTTAGGAAAATAACAGAGGAATTAGTTGGAGAAGAACAGGGAGGTTTTAGGAAGGGAAGAGGTTGTGCAGATCAGATATTCATTCTTAGATCTTTAGTGGAAAAGTTTCTAGAGAAGGGAAAGCAGTTGTATGTGGCCTTCATGGATTTGGAGAAAGCATATGACTGGTGGATGGACAAGGATTGTGAAAAGTATTAAGAAGGGGTGGAGCAGCTGAGAAGTTGTTGAATGCTGTGAAGAGTATGTAAGAGGGTGCTAAGGCTGCAGTGCATGTGGATGGTGAACTGAGTGAATTTTTCTATTTGAAGGTTGGATTGAAAAAGGGATGTGTACTCCATGAATATTCAAACTGTATATGGATAGTTTTATAAAGGAGATACAAGGTAGGGCAGTGGATGTTGGAGCGGCCGTAGTGAGAGAGGGCAGTGTTTGGGCACTCCCTGTACTGTTGTTTGTAGATGATACTGTGATATTAAGTGAAGACGAAGGGGAGCCCCAAGGCTTGGTGAATGAGTTTGAGAGAGTGTGTAAGATATGGAATCTAAAGGTGAATGTATGGAAGAGTAAAATTATGGTCTTCATGAGACGTGAAGTCAGTGAATGTACAGTGAGACTGGATGAGGAGGAAATGGAAAATGTGAGTGCGTTTAAGTACTTGGGTAGTGTGATGAGTCAGGATGGAAGTTCAGAGGGTGAAGTGCTTGAAAGGGTACAACAAGGAAGAAAGGTTGCTGGTTCCTTGAAAGCAGTGATAAGAAACAGGGAAGTGAGCATGGACGTGAAAAAGTTACTACATGCCAGTATTGTGATACCAACTCTAACGTATGGAAGTGAAGCTTGGACGTTGTTGGAAGGACACAAGTCAAGAGTGAGAGCAGTGGAAATGAGTTATTTAAGAGGAGCCTGTGGAGTCACATGGAGAGACAGGCTGACGAATGAGGATATAAAGGAGCGTTGTGGTGTGGATGTGGATGTGATAGGAAGCGTTATGAGGAACACACTGAGGTGGTTTGGCCATGTGAAGAGGATGGAGGGTGAAAGACTGACGAAGAGAGTGTATGTGATTGAGGTGGAGGGGGGAGAGGGAGGGGGAGGCCGACGATGAGATGGAGGGATGGGGTGGAGAGGTATATGAGAGAGGGGTGTGTGAGTTGGGAGCAGGGCAGTGAAATGACGGGGGACAGGGCGACTTGGAGGCGATTTGTTTGTGGCCACCCCAAACGGGATTGAGGCGTCTGGCAATAGATAGATAGATAGATAGCTTATAGAGTTAGGCATTTTAATAATCTCTTAACAATCATGATAAATGCATCCCTGAAAACAAATCTTATACCTTAGGAATATGTGGCTAGGCAAGTGATTTGTAAATTAAATCTAGTGTGTATGAAACTCTTGGAAGCTTACATCAGCAAGTTTTTATCTCAGTGAAAAGGACATATCGTAATGCAGATAAGGCATCATTAATTATTCCACTGTATCTTAGGTTTCTAATTGTTTTTACAGTTACGTCCGTACAAGTTATGTTAAACAGTATCGATTGCTAAAGCTTAAAGGGCAGGTTTTATCCCACTCAGTACGGTGACTCATACTACTGTACATTCTTGATACTTACGGACGGTGTTATTACCTCAGGGGACTCATTCTATAATGTAGCGGCTATATAGACAGACTTCACTAATCCCAGTACCACCAGAGAGCTGTCTTTACTGGAATAAAAGTATCTGGTTGTAGAAAGAAGAAAATAAAAGATTAAAAGTTATTAAAAAGATATTAGAGAAGTAAATGTATCGTCAAATGTGCCATATACATGACACAAATTTACATATGTTACAGTGAATTTGTGTAACCAATGATTTCATGAAATCCCTGGTCAGTTTGAGAAATGAGTGTGAATTGGGATGGATTAATTTAGACTAAGTTGATTTAGGCTGCGGTTAAGTTAGGCTGGGATAATCTAGGTTAAGCTAGGTTAGTTAGGTTAAGTTAGCTGAAGTTAGATGAATTCTTAACAGTAGGCTACTAAGCGTTCATTTAAATTAACCTAACCTAACCTAACCTAACTAACCTAGCTTAACCCAGATTTTCCCAGCCTAACTTAACCGCAGCCTAAATCAACTTAGTCTAAATTAATCCATCCCAATTCACACTCATTTCTCAAACTGACCAGGTATTCACTGGTTACCCTAATTCACTGCAACATATACATGCTCCCTGTTAACCATTCCATCAGGGTAGCACAAGAAGACAGGAGAAAGCGACCTCACTCACTCACATTCTGTCTCTCAGCTGTCGTGTCCAGCTGTCTACACGAAGTAATCTTAAACCATCCACGAGCAGACCCCGCCAAATTTACGGTTTACCTCAGTTGCTTCACTTCTTGCCTGATGTAATTTATTGATTGGAGTTATTCTGCCTATAAAATACCCCTTTTTCATTTTTCTATACTCCATGAACATCTCTCACCCTCCTGGACGCTCAGACTTCTTAGGTCAGTATCTGTTTCACACCCTCCTATCATCTACTCCTTTCCCTCCACTTTTTCTCATTACCTTTGCTTCTGATCTATACGTAATTTTTATCATTCCTTCGTCATGACCATACCACATTTAATATACCCCTGCTCTCTCCATTTTATTATGCTACGCCTACTCTCACACAGCACCTATGGCTATCAAATAACTCTTACTCACGTCATTTCTAAACGCTTACTCTCCGGTTCCGAGTATTCACGGCCCATGCTTTATATCCATGCATACAACTTGAACACTCATTTTTTTTTTTTTTTCGTCGAGGTGAAGATGCACTTGACAGGTTGGTGATGACTGGCTGAATGCAACATGCCCGAATAACATGGTTGAATTTTAGTTGGTCAGTAAGTTTCGACTCACACTACCGGTAATTATTTGAAATACAACGATGTTATTTGGGCACTTTGCATTCAACCAGTCATCACCAACATGTCAAGTGCATCTTCGCCTCGATTTAAAAAAAAAAAAAAAAATGAGTATAGTGTGCCTTCCTACATACCCATCCTTACCTGAACGGACACCAATCTCTTTTTCCAATTAACTCTCCCGGGCTGCTGACAGTTTCACCCTCTTTCCTTATGCCTGCGAGTTCAGTCTGCCTTACTACCCCTAAATACAATGTCTTCATTTCTGGTAAGCCTTCTGCACCCAAACTTACTCTCATGTCTATCTACTCTCCTCTCTGTTACATTTTGTCACCTCACTCTTTCTCACTTTCACTGTTAACATCTTTCTGTCATAAACATACCCACACTCAGCTACTTTACTGCGAAATATCTATTGAGTCTGTAGACAATGCTTTAACATCAGCAAACAGCTGGTTTACTTCCCAACCTTCCCCTCTCCCAGAGTCCTGTAAACCTACTCCTACCCCCAGTTTCGTAACATCGACTTCTCGTACCAGTGGGTCCATGAATAGATTGAAAAACCGTAGCGACATAACACATTCCCGTAGTAGGGTCACTGTTACACTAAACTCCTCACACTTGTCTTTTTTCCCTTTCCACACATGCTTACTGATCTGGATGGAAAAGTCCCCCCCCCCCACACACACACCCAATACATTTGCCACAAAGCATCCCTACTAACCCTGCCAAAGTTTTTCTCTAGGTACAGAAAAGATGCATGTTATTTCCTCACTTTCTCTGAATAATTCTCACACAAGTTTCTCGATGCAAGCACCTGATCCATCATACCCTGCCACTCAAAAACCTCCCAGTTCATCCACAATGCGGCATTCTGTATGTTGCACCAGTGTACCCAAGGAAAAAGAACAGCATCTGAATACATATTAAAAAACTCGAGAGCTTGTCGTCCCCAGAGGCTCCCTGCGGTAATGGATATTCACTGTCTGTTCAGGCCGTAACGAGATTCCCGCTGCTGAAATGCCAACGACAGGCAGGATATACGGCTGGTTGGGAGGCGTCTCCAGCCAATCAACCCGGTGATTCCTCCTTCCTCCTCCATGACTGTTTAATGAAATCCCAGCAGCATCTCCAGCCAACTTGCCAAAGGAGCTGGATACGGACTCGCGCCTCTGAGTCACGCCTTACAAATGCTGATTAGAAATTCTCTTTGTGCCAATTCCTTCACCTTCATCTTACTTTCTAAAATGACGTCCAGTTAATCTCATTCCTGCTTCTGTTCTACGTTTCATCACTACGATGACGTATTTAAACACTTGTTCACCAGATTTCATTCGGCTTATGGGGACAGGTAAAGAAGGGGGGAATAAACGCATTTCTCCTCTAAGTGGAAAATTCATCTCAAGCTGAATATAATAATTCGGAGCCAGCAGTAATTAAGCTATGTCATTGAGTAACCAGTATGAAGAGTGAAGAGGTTATTGAATGTAATAGAGCCGCCTAGGGGAAAAAAAAAAAAAAAAGAATTTAACGCAGTCTATGGGAGACCAATGAAAGTGAAGGTGTTAATGAATACTACAGTATATATATCTTATCCCATCATATATAAAAGCCTGTCTTAAGGTAAAATGAAATAATTCGGAAATAGAATATAGTAAATGAGAAGTACTGAGGTGATTGATGAAATTCCTGTACCTTCAGCCAACTTATTAAGGCATCAGGGACCAACTCACACCGTGGAATCACACCATACGACTACTGACAACTGATATTGATTACAAGTCCACCCATACCATTTCATTTGCCTCTGTACGATGACGTTTTCATAGCTCTGTAGAGCCCAGTAATACTAAACGGCAACTGATAGACTTATTTTCAAAACATCAATAACGAAGGAATCCCAAGATGTGGACCTATGAATATCAGGACTATGAGCTGATAGGTGGAAGGAGGTAAGCTCATTATAGCGATGAGCTAAAGCTTATCGACACATCTCGTCGGCTGAGCAAATGAAACGTATTACCATGACCTATTTTTTACGTGACAGGAATATGAAAACAGAACAAAAAATATGATAACGAAAGACATTCTGCCGTTTGAGGAGGACTGAGGAATTTAGAAGGCAGGACACAAGCCTGGCAAGATCGTCGGCGAACTTTTGCTCATGGCTGTACCCTTCCCACATAATACCACGAGTTGATATTCCGGGCTTTGGTGGATTAATTTTAATCTTACCAACACCAGGCAGTTGTATTCAGTCCCGGAAACCCCCTAGCAGTGACGGTGTCAGGGAAGGTAACGTGTAGCCTCAAGAACTCGAACTGTATTTATCAATATATGTAATATAATTCAGAGATAGCAAGAGTCTGTGAAATCCCAGCTGCACCTCCAGCCAAGTTATCAAGGAAGCAAAGACAGACTCAAGCCGGGGAGTCACACCCCATATCAACTGGTTACAATCTCTCTTCACAGTAAATCTGCATCCAATGTATTGGGTGTGCTAACCCGACTCTATGTCTTCTTTGCCTCTGCTCAGTTGCTGACTTTGTACAGGCGTTCTATTCTCCGTTGTGTGGAGCACAACTCTCATGGTTCTGGGGAGAGAGGGGAGGGGCTCCACACACACACACACTGCTTTTCTACACAAAGTGGAGCAAAGGGTTTTTCGCGTCATAAACTCACCTACACTTCTTGACTTCCATTTTTGCAATTCTACATTTTTTTTTATCGTTACGTAAATGGTCATTGCTCTTCTGAACTCTCTACTTACACCCGCCTTCGTTACGGGGGTCGCATTGCACCCGCCTGGTAGCATACTCTCACCCTCTTTCTGTCCAGTTTTCAAATACAAGAGTTAATCGATACTCTCAGATATTTATGCACGCAACAGGTCAGCTCTGCAACTGTCTTTCTCGTATTTATTCACTATTTCCCCTGCACCTTTGACTCTTAGCCTTTTAACGCATTGTGTTCAGTTATCTGGAACAGATCTTCTGTCTGTCTGCCCTTCTGTCCGTCTGTCTCTGTCTGTCTGTCTGTCTGTCTCTGTCTCTGTCTGTCTGTCTGTCTGTCTGTCTGTCTGTCTCTCTCTCTCTCTCTCTCAACAACTTTGTGAGCCCCCAGCCTTTGCTTCCTTCATCTCTACAGTAAAAGAATAAGTAAATCGATAATCCATAGCATTCATTAATGACGCCTTTGCTTAGCTATTGTTAACTGACTGATGTAGTGATTTTTTTTTTTTTTAGGAAGACTATATGTAACTCCTCTATTTAAAAAAAAAAAAAAAAAGGAACTAAACTGAATAATATCATTGAAAAAATAACATGAAAGCAGGTTAATGGAGTCCCAGTGCCTTCAGTCAGCTTGCCACGACAACTTCATCACAGTGAGGTCCGTAAATAGCGCTCCACTAGACACTCCCTTGGCAATAGCTTATGTGTTGAGGGGACGGCTGGGTCTGCTGGTGTGGTCCTGGGTGTGGCAGTGGGAGTAGGAAATGGATAAGTGATGCAGGGCAGACACTGGCAACGGTGACTAAGCCCGGTGTAATGAGAGAAATATTATAAAGGTCCAGTCTGTACACTCTTGCCCCTCTTACATTATTTGATTGAATTTGGCGAGGTTTTTGGTAGTGAAGAAGTTATTGAATGCCAGCACCACTTCAAAAAGGATTTCTTAAGATGAAAAACTTTATCTTGAAAAAGAAACATTAAAGAGAGAGAGAGAGAGAGAGAGAGAGAGAGAGAGAGAGAGAGAGAGAGAGAAGGGGGGGGGACTTCATAGGATTACAGATTTAAATGAACTTAATATTCCACTCAAAAAGAAGACCAACGACTAGAAATTCTCCCGGGGTTCGATACTCGAACATATTTACGATCGATTTGCTACCGTAACCTCGATTTCTTTTTCCAGGAGGTACTAGAGACATGGCAAGACTCTGAATGTTCCCTTACGTGTCCATCCTGCAGAAACAGCTACAAACTTCGCAAATTTTTCGTCTAACAAACTATGATTTTTTTTTTTTCTGTAGTATTAACTGCAGATTTGGACATTCAACACATTCTTTTTTCTTTATTCATCCTACAGAAAAATCTGAATTGCGACAGGGAGGCCATCGTGAGTTCCATTGAGAATCCCACGCCTGGTTCCTTATACGATGTTACTCAGCCTATGTGAGCCTTCTTATGGCGAAAGGGTTAATGAAGGCATGTTGGACGATAATGAAGGCTATGTTGAAGGGGTTAATGAAAGCTATAGTGAAGGGTTAATGAAGGCCATGTTGAAGGGTTAATGAAGGCTATATTGAAGGGTTAATGAAGGCTATATTGAAGGGGTTAATGAAGGCTATAGTGAAGGGTTAATGAAGGCTATAGTGAAGGGGTTCATGAAGGCTATAGTGAAGGGGTTAATGAAGGCTATAGTGAAGGGGTTAATGAAGGTTATTTTTAAGGGGTTAATGAAAGCTATATGGAAGGGATTAGTGGAGGCTATAAAGTAATGGCTAATGAAAGCTATTCTGATGGCGTTAATGTAGGCTGCATTGAAATGGTTGATGAAGGCTATAGGGGAAGGGATTCATGAAGACTATATTGAAAAGGTTAATGAAGGCTATATTGACGTAGTATATTGAAAGGGTTAGTGAAGCTATATGGAGAGGATTAATGAAGGCTAGGGTGAAAGGGATAATCAATAATACTATACAAATAAGCTTTGTCTGTGTGTGTCTCTGTCCACATTTGACCTCCTCTGATTTCGACGTGCCATACATCAAAAGGCACGCATGGTCGAGTGAAAAACGATGATGTGATCATTTGCACGCAGCCACGGGCACACTTATGCCCCATTTTTCGCCTGACATTGGGAACCCTCTACGTGCCATACGGTTGGGTGTAATGAGCTGAAATTTCACGTGGGCTTGGCCAGTACGTCAGAGCAGGTCCATGTGTCAGTGCGTGTCCCGGGGGCCGCCTGGTAGGTAGTATTGTTTAACCCATCCCTATTTTTAACGTTAGTCTTCGAGCACGATATGCACGTCAACGGAAATTTCCGTTCCAAGATGAACGAATGAACAAAGTTGCCGGTTGCTATGGCGACTCTGAACCACTCAACTATATGGGCAAAAACAAACTCACCAATATCAGTGCGATAAGTGGAAGCCATCCTTCATTGTTAGTGCTTAACTCGAATTGCCGTAGTATCGTTTATAATGGCACCAACATGCTTGCATGCGTCTATCTTGCGGTCTCCACTCTCCTCAATCTCTGGCAACCTCCCTCTTCAGTCCCTTATCACTGAGGTCACACTCTATAACCTCGTGTCAGGTTTTCTTCGGTCTTCCTCTCGCATCCTTACCCCCGACTTTCACACTTCTCACTTGTCGCACCCAGTTGTCATCCTCCATCCTCTCCACATGCCCAAACCATCTCAATTTACCCTTCCTCATCAACCCACCGATACACTCAATTCCCATCCTTCCCCTCAACTCTTCAATCGTAAACTTAGTCCTCCCAGACCTCACATTTAAGGATGCACTGCACATCCGTGTCATCATTGCCATTTCTGCATTTTTAACCCTACGAATATCCTCTTCTTTTACTGCCCAGGTCTCACTATTATATAGCTATACACTGCTAACAAATACCACGTACAAAGATCCTTCATCATGGAGGGAGAGCCCTCTCAATATCAGGAGAGGCAACAACTACCTGACCTTCCTCCACCTACCCCTTTCCTTAGCCACAGAACTAGCTCCAGCCCCTCCTCCACCATAATATGCCCCCCCATAAAAAAAAAAAAAAAAAAAGAAGAAGAAGAAGAAAAGAAACTCTTCCACACACTCAAGAGATGCACCAGCAAGAGCAATCCTTTTACTCCTATATTTCCCTACATGCTCTCCCAGACACACCAGCCATACGAAATCAACATTATTTAGCAGTCCACCTCTAATACCACCACATCTCTTATGCACCCACTTAACAAAATTACTGCACAAGATGGAATTACTTCCCACACCCTTGTGGCAAACCACACATGGCCACTCTCCCTCTGTTTTGACAGTATCGCTACCAGCCCTAGATATCATCTATTTTGTTTTATCAACAGTTACTCTCAAACCCTTGTGCCCCATTCCTCTCCCAGTTCCTAAATCTTTCCTCTGCCTCCCTCATTTTTTGCAGTAAACACCAAGTCATCTGCATACACCACAACCCATGAGAGTCCATTTCTGATGTCACGTGAGAGAGCTTCAAGCACAACAACAAACAGTAAGGGGCTCATGACTAACCCCTGATGTATGCCAACGGTTTCATGGAAAAATCACTCAAATCTCCATTCACTCTCATCTGGATGGGAGCATACACTTACATAGCCATGACCACTCTATCCAGTCACTCCTCGATCCCAAGCTTTCTCATTGCCCACTTCATCACCTTCCCATAGACTCTGTCAAAGGCCTTCTCAAGATCAACAAAAACAAAGCACAACTCCCTTTTCTTTCCCATACATTTTTCCTGAAGCTGTCAGACAATGAATAATGCGTCGGTGGTTCCTTTGCCTGGCTAAAGCCCAAACTGCTTCCCATCAATATTCACTTATTCCCTAATCATACCTCCTATGACTCTCTTCATTTCCTTCAATACCTTGTCCAAAAGGTTTACGTCTATATATCCTCTTTCCAGGGCACCACCTTTCCCCTTGTACAAATTCTCAGTCACATTTCGGCAGTCATCTGGGACAACACACTCATAAATAATAGTATTTATTATATGAGTAACTAAACCCATTCCTATACCACCTGAGGCCTTCAACATCAGCAGTCAACTGCTGAATAAAAGTTTCTTTTAACTTCTGGGATGTGGTAGGTGGGGGCGGTCACCATCCACACACTCAATGTAGTGCTGCTCTCGAGAGTCTGCCTTCCCTCTCCTTCCTTACTTCCTTCCTTCCTCGTGTCTTTCTTTACGTCATTCTTTCTACATCCTTCTGCCCATGGGTGACTTTACACTCCCTCTTCTGTCTTTCATTCATTCTTTCCTCTTCCTTCTGCCTATGGGTGACTCTACACTGAGTGACCAGCCAAATGGTTTCCTGTACACCAGGAAACCATTTACTGTGCTGGGTGGTACCCATATAACCAAATTATGGCGCCCGGTGGTGCAGTGGGTAAATACGGCGCTCCAATCGGATTGAGCTGGTGAAGGTTTATATCCAAAGGGTGGTTGGAGTTTATTGCTCACATTATGCCACTCAGGGATAAGTGAGGCTGCTCACTCATCTTAAATGTCAGGACCAACTTGCCTAGCCCCGGGCTCCTACGCCCCTCGTGAGGCAACGCAGGATTGGATGGTGGATGGATGGACTAACTTCTGGGAAAATAATGGTGTTATTGATGAAAGTGAAACGCGCACGTCGCATCGAGATGAACGAATGAACAAAGCTGTCGGTTGCAATGGCAACTCTGAACCACTCGACTCTATTGGCCAAGCAAATTGACCAAAGTCAGAGCAATAACGGAAACATTCCTTCTTTGCGATAACCATATAAGAGTTAAACTCGAGGACGAAGCCCGAGTGCTCCAGGCAGAAGCAAGCACTAAGCGGCCAGATAGGCTACTCAGTGCTTGTGAAGACTATAACGAAAGTGTTAATGAAAATTACCATTTTGCGAAGTTACCATTTTGCGAAATGTTTCCGATGCTGAAAGAAGAATCTTAAAAAAAAAAAAATCTGGAATCACCACACGACGACTGACAACACATTCTCCCCTTTGCATTTCCTAGATTTTCAATAACCCTTTCAGTCTCAGGATATATTTTTCATTTTAATCTTCCGATCACCAGGTGGCTAAATTGGCTTAGTTTTTTTTTTCTCTCTCTCTCATTTTTTACTGGTGGGGTTAGATGTAGCATGCAATAATTTCGTATCAACGAGGGTGCTCTCCTTCGCGCTTTGTATTAACTAAGAAAAAACTACACATTTTATTCTAACTTGGCCTAAAACTGTAACCCATCCATCTTGAATGTTGAAGTGTAATTATAGATCAACACTGGAATATGCTGGTGGTCATGAGACAGTGCTTTGGAAAGGCTGCAGAGCCGCAACATTGGCTTTGCCTGCAACGAATCTACTTGAAATTAGTTTCAAAAGGAAGAAAATCTTTCCCAAGTTAAGGTCGTATAGCAGTGAAGGTCATTGATGTAAGTATTTAAATCATGATTGCTAATGTTGAATAGAAAAACAACAAGTCTTTATCCCATCATATTTTTAACCTCTTCCATCAACGTACTATTATCGTATCTAATTACAGTATTATCCTATCTTTTTTTTTTAACTTGTTATTTAATCAGTCTTTATCGTATTTTACCATCAGTGCAGATATTTTTCTTATCGTATCGTTTCTTTTTATCATGAAGAATTCGTCTTTCTAGTTTTACTGTATCTCCTGCCCCGTCTTTTCCGTCTCATTGCGGGGTGGACGGAATGTGGCAACTTCAAGCGAGTGTCTGCAATGGAACCGACGCATCTCATTTGTAAAGCAGACGAGCGGGAAAATTGGATTGCCCAGTTTACAGAGCGAAGGTAGTGAGGCGAATATGTGAGATGTGTTGCCAGTGTGCACGGGCAGGGGCAGGACAGACCCACGGCTGACAATATTCTCGTTGCTATGAAGTGCGCTTCGTCAGTCATTTGTTATGCATATTACACCTGAACCACCTCAAACCGATGACATAATTTTCTTTTACTTCTTGCTACCGTCAGACGATTTTTCTCAGCTTAGGACAAATTTCTAGTAATGAAATGGTTAATGAATGCTTTATCTCACTCCTTCAATTCGGAAAAAAAAAAAAAAAATCTGAGGCAAACTCTGGTGGTAGCAATAATAGCTTATAAAATATACCATCTGAATTAAGTGATAATTCTCTCCCCGTATGTTACTGGTGCAAGCTGTGTTGATATCAGCACAATAGAAATAACATACTGTAAGGTTAGATTAGGTTGGAAAAAGAGCTGGGACGAAGTCATAGAATAGCACCTCAGGGATAAAGGGCCCAGTAGGGAAGCTGCCAGAGATCGAGTGGAGAGCCGCCATTAGATGTCCAAGGCCAACGCATGCAAGCGCGATGGAGTCTTTATAAACAATGTGAAAGATACGAAAACGGACTTCATGGCCCCCACGATCCACTCACAAGATGTAGTGACTCTACACTTAGTGACAAGCCATATGGTTTCTTGTTGGCCAATAAACTATTTACAATTTGAGTAGTAAGTATGTAACCGAATGGACGCAGATCTAGTGGATTTAGGCATCCAAAAAGGATATAACTCATAATCCTTTACATGCGAGGGAGGGTTGGGACTTATTTCTCATATTACACCGCTCAGGAATCGGTAACTGGTCACTTGCCTTCAGTGTCTGGATTAAATTTCCTAGCCCCAGGTCCCAACAATTCTGGTGAGGCACTGAATTATTAGACAATAAATATCCTCTTGTATGTTACTTACTGTGATTTTCATATCACCATAATTTGCGTCATCATCATCATCATCATCATCATCATCAACATCAACCTACAAGATGTAATAGACGTTTATGGGCTGCACTGTTGTTGCCAATGAACACTTTACACAACCTGTACTGAGTGATTTCTACTTCTTGTTACATCTCCTTTGTGATATTATATATCCTTTTAATTTCAGTCTCTCCTTGTCATAGAGAACTTTGTGGAGCCTCTGCCCAAGCAAGCTACTTTGATCATTACAGCTTTATATTATACAGTATTCTCTTGTGTACTATTCACCTCTGGCAGTCCTTTATTATCTCATCATTATCCTCAGTACCATCTCCTCCTCCTCCTCCTCCTCCTTCTTCTTTTCCTTCATCTTAATTATCCCGTCTCACTTTCCCTCTTAAATATGGGTGAGGTAGGATCCAGAAACAAGGAAATAGGAAGCATAGAGCAAAAACCAGAGAATTATCAACAGCAGACCCAGTGAAATGGCCCACGCAGTCATCCACACATCATTCAAGCCACCAAAATCCTGGCCACCTGACCCACCTCACAGGCCTGACCATTTCTACATACCATCAATTAATTTAATTATTTTTTTTTTTTTAATGGATGCATCACGTACACCTTCCAGAGCTTGTAACAGATATGACAACATTTTTTTGCTTACGGAATTTTTTTCCACCACGTACTGTACCTTGAGATTGACTTTTCCACGTAGGGTACCTATACGGTGCTTGGGAGGAAATCTTATACCCAAGCATGGAAAAAAAAAATGTAGATTCACACGACATAACAGTGCAGCCTGACCAGGACCCTTTGTCCAAGATAAAGTAAGTCCAAGCAGAGCCGATTTTTTTTTCTCAGTATACTTGCATGGGAAAGGTTCGAAGTCAGGTCGAGGTTGCTGGATTTTCTGAGTAAGCAATGTGTCCTTCTGCATATACTGTAAGCTGTAATTCTTCTGTTAGGATATTTCAAGGTATAGTGACATTAACCCCTTCATACACAATGACGCGTTTGTCGTCATTAGGGTCTGGCTGCAACAATACATTCTGACATTTTTGGCATCATTAAAGCATAAAAACTTTCATCAGAGGAAAAGTTTTCGGCTGATTGGCATCATTATTGGAGGCATCATAGCTTCCCTGCTCCTCGTCAAAAGTAATGAGTTGGTAACTGTGGGTTCTGATACCAGCAAGAGAGTGGACTGGTTATTCAGTACCAAATAAGCTGTGAGTGGGGAAGGTACTGCACAGTTCTGTCCCTTTAAATTTCCACTCTTACCCCCGTCCTGGCCGTGCAACATATTTCACTATACCAGTAGTGTTTGTGTATAGTGTTCTGGCACTGTTGTGATTAGATTTGGTGTTTGGAATAGGAAATTTGGTGTTTGTAGTGACAGTGAATCATGTGAATATAGTGTGCATATCTAGTGTACAAAGAATTGGTGAAATACGTGCAGTAGCTTAGAGGAAGGCAGGAAACTGCCCTACAGTCATGACATGGCATGGGTACCCCATAGTTTTTTGCATTTTTCTCAAAAACTATGAGGCCTAGGATCACCATTTGGGCTCAAATGAAAGCCAATGAAATTCTGCATAGGATGATAAGATAAAAACACAACAGTGGCAAGAAAAGTTTTTCGCTAGAGCTCCCCGCAAAAAAAAAATCTGTTGTCTGTTGGAAATGGGTTTTACTTTTTTGCTTATTACTCGAACACCATACTTTGTATCAAACTGGGGCCTCTGGCATTGGAAAGCTAATAAAATTCTCTTTCCAATGATGGTATAACATATAGAAAGCGATTAGTAAACATTCAACTTATGATGTTAGGAAGTGAAATGTATGCTCCTGAATGTTTATCCACACGTCCCTAACGTAAGTATTGTGTGTTTTTTTTTTTTTTGCTTATCGTGTAGAACAAACATCGATGAATAGGAATATGTGGGTTTTGTAGCAAAATAAATATGTTTGGGTGGTGAAAATAAGCCAAGAATACACATTTTTGGAGTGTGCGGCAGGCAAGGGGGGAGGTGGGAAAAGCTGGTGCGCCATGTCCCAGAAAACGTATTAACTTATCCGCTCACGAAAGGGTTAATACTCAATACATTGATGATTTCTTGGGCTTTATTTTTTCGTGTTTCCTGTACTTGGGATTAGTTCATTATTCACCAGTTAATTCAGTCAAATCACCTACTTTACTTTTATTCATGCTAAATAAAAACAGTTTGTTACAGATTTTGTGAGATTACTTGAGATGGAATGAGTGGATATAAGCTAGAGGTCTTTCCTACATAGCACGAAAATGTATGTTCTGTGACAAAAATAAAAAAAAAACTTAGTGAAGTGATTAATAGGCCTATGAGGACAACACCTACTGTGGCAAAGTAAACTGTACTTTGTTTTGGGTGATGAAGAATAATAAAGATCCATTCAACCTTACCAATATTACCTTTTCCTTGCTACATTTAGAGTACTTACTCAGCTGAATAGTAGTATTCATAAGTTGGTCGTATACAAATATGATTTTTGTAGCCCCATCGGGCTGCTCAGCACTTGTGCAAATTAAAGCTGTCCCTAAAGTATGCTTAGCTTGGGAGCAAGTACTCTGCAGCCATCGGGCCACAAAGCACTTGCCGATATGAGAACTGTTTCTAAACGATTACCACCGCAACCACCACCAAAATCACAGCTACCACAACCACCATCACCATCACAGTTACCACCACCAGCACCATTTCAGCTACCATCACCACCATAACAGCTACCACCATCATCACAGTTACCACCGGCATCACCAACACTGCCACAGCTCCCACCACCACCACCGTCATCATTATAGCTATCACTTCCACCACAGCTACCACCATTTTCTGCTGAACAGAATCGTTTGTTAGTAGTATCAGTGTAGTAATACACATCAGACTGTAGATGTACACCCGAGGAAAGTTCCATGTTATACACTTGCTCACCACTTCGAAACAGTAAATGTGAGACAAGTGGTGGCGAAGCAGTAGCCAACATTACATCTATCTGGTAACTCTGTGAGAAGGATAGGGATAGAAGAGGGAGGGGTAGGAACTATAAGCTCCCTCAGCCTTCCTTCTCCCTTAACCTCTCCCCTCCTATACAATGGTATCAGATGTCTGAATGTCTGGCCACTGCTTCACTATAGTCAGTTTCAGGGAGTCTGACACATTGATACTGCCAACTGAGGACAGGTGGAATTGGTAAAACTGCATTATGCTCTAGGGCCATGATTGGTCAATTCTAGTCATGTCTGAAAGTGCACCAAATTGACTTTGTATTCCAACCAAGGCCCTCATTAATTGTAAGTTAACAGATTATAAAGATATAAATTAAAACAATGACATCTTTAATGATTAAATGTGTGCCTTTTAAATTACTAGAGATAAACCTGAACGACAGTGATAGCAAAACTAAGTAAAGTTGCAACTGGATGCATGCGGACAAAAGTCAGTGACTGATTTATTTGTTTAAATTAATTTCATTATGTTTGATTTCGTTCACACTGCACGCAGTTTTAATATAACAGCATAGTTCAACCACTATTTTCTCATGGTATTTGCTTTTATCTTACTTTCCTTTCTTTCATCATTAACAAAAATTAGGTTCATTCTACAGTGATGTAATCTATTACTTTCCCTGCTCCCCTCTGTCGAGGGAATATGGATAAATCATGCTTAACCCCTGAACCACGGGGCGTCACTTTCGTGACGCTTGGGGGCAAGGGATCATACTGCGGGGCATCACTTTTGTGATTCTGTGTTATTTTGAATTCATCCAGGCTTTCAAGTGGTGGCTTGTATCATCTATCAGTACTGCCAATGTCCAACACTAGTCAGCACGCCTAATCTCATCTGTACTCCCATCCATTGTTGACAATTTAGCCATTTCTCCCCGTTCTTGACTCCCCTCCCTACCTTCCCTCCATTACCCTCTCCTCTCGCCTGCCCGGCCGTGCTATGCTAAGTAAATCTTCCCTGGAATTTTCCACTGATTTCATCAATTGAAATAAGCCCTATGCCCTATTCTTATACCAAATAATATATACAAAAAAGAAATAAGGTAAGTGAGAGTGCCATACACCTGAAATTGGCTAATTATCACCTGACAATACCTCACGTGCAATCGTTCGCTAATTTTCGCTGTTTATTTCCCCTTGAAATATGCCGTATAATCTATTCTCGTAATAAAAAAATATATAAGAAAGGAAGAGAGAAGCCTAAGTGATATTTACATTTACCTGGAACTACCTAATTATTGCAGGCCATCACACTGTATTCTACGCTAAGTAAATCTTCCCTGGAATTTTCCACTGATTTCATCCATTGAAATAAGCCCTATGCCCTATTCTTATACCAAATAATATATACAAAAAAGAAATAAGGTAAGCGATAGTGCCATACACCTGGAATTGGCTAATTATCACCTGACAACACCTCATGTGCACTCGTTCGCTAATTATCGCTATTTATTTCCCCTTGAAATATGCCGTATAATCTATTCTCGTAATAAAAATATATATAAGGAGGGAAAGGAGAAGCCTAAGTGATATTTACATTCACCTGAAATGACCTAATTTATTATGTATTGTCTAGATTTCCTGCCAATCATTTCATAGCTATATATTAGCAGCTGTGACAAGGCTGATGTTGGCAGTATTGCACTTCTGCTAAAGGCAGGCCACCAATATCAGTTTACTGTCGTCTTTCAAGGTGAAAGTACGTCGGATTTTGCGCCTGTCAAATTCCGCTGCTTTTAGCTCCATGCAAAGGGCCCTGTGACCTCTACCCCCTACTAAACCTCGTGTGGAAAGAGGTAAAGGGCTGACAAATGATAGAGTGACTACGATCTTTCTGGTGAGTAAAACAGTGCAAGTGGAAATGTAAATAATGTGTAAATAATGTGTAAACAGCAAGTGAAAGCAATGAATGCAAATATAAGTGAACAGTGGAAAATAGTTTTATAAGTTACTGCAAATGACAGTGCCTAAGGCAGTGTAAATAAAATAGAAATGTAAATAATGTAAATAAAATAGAGAATGTAAATAGAAATGTAAATGAGTATTATTATAAGAATACGAGTATATATACTAGGAGTAATGAAAGTGAAAGTTTCACTCTAGCATGTATGAATACTATGAGTTATGAGAGTGAAGTTGAAAGTGACATTCACTCTCGTAGCTAGTATAGGCTACAGGACGAGAAAGTGAATGCTACGTATTTTACTGAAAGATAAATTGAATGCCTACAGTGACAATAAACTACTATTACTGAAGGAAACTTATGGATAAAGACTGTAGATATATATAAGTGTTATGTAGTAATAGAAATATAAGGTGTGAGGAGTTTTATGAATAATAAATGACAGAACACCAGCAGCGAACGATCGCAAGTGGGAAGGTTATACTCGCTCGTAATTTTCATTGCTTTCAGTGATATTTTTTTTTTTGGAGTATGGATTCCAAACTATTTGAGAATCATAGAATAGTGTTTCTAGTGATAATATGAGGCTGTGGTAATCATATTACGGGTTGTCGGGAGTGTAAAGTGGAGACTTCGTTACCCAACTTCAGAGGTCTCCACAAGTCCTACGGTACTCGACGAAGGCTCAACAAACATCCCAAGAGAAAGCCGAGGGTTTGTTCCATAAGCATATTTAATTTTAATATTCTAGGACTAATAACTGATTTTTAGCAAATATTTTTAGAGAATCTGTCGGAGCGCGAATATGCCCGCGGGAGCCGCAAGTCAAAGCAAAACAAACCCGGGGTTTAGGGGATAAGGAGAGGGTGCATGGTTACCAGGGATAGGGTGTCCATCTGTCTGTCGCTGTATGTCTGCCTTAGTGATACTTATGAAATTGTTCAGGAAAATCAACCGGACTTATTAATGTAAGAAACAATTTCACTGAATCCGACCATGAATACAAACAAATGCAGATTTTTAAAGCTACTGTTATCTATGAAGGTAATGAAAGTGTGTATGTGCACTATATACTGTATATTGAGAATAGTGTGTATTGGCCCAAGTGAGATGTGTGTGTGTGTGTGTGTGTGTGTGTGTGTGTGTGTGTGTTCTTACCTAATTGTTCTTACCTAATTGTATCTTTACAGGAATGAGTCAAGCTCGTACTGTCCCGTGTCTTAAACCATATTTATTGTACATATCCTTAAATTTGTGAATTGTTTTGGCACACACTATTTCATTCGGTAGTGCATTCCATTGATCAATTGCTCTGTTTGGGAAATTGAATTTCCTTACGTCTTTATCACCTCTCTTCTTATGCATTTTTTTGCAGTGTCCTCTTGCTGATGCTTCCCTATATGTTAAGTAATCATTTATGTCTATTTTCTCCTTCCCTGATATGCATTTATATAGCATTATCATGTCACCTCTTTTCCTTCTCTCCTGTAGTGTTGGTAGATTAAGTTTATTTAGTTTTTCTTCGTAGCTTAGATCCCTTAAGCTTGGTATCCATCTTGTAGCAGCCCTTTGAACTTTTTCAATCCTGTCTATGTGTTTTTTGAGATGAGGACTCCAGACTACTGATGCATACTCCAGGGTTGGTCTAATGAATGATGTTATTATCCTTCTTAGCATGTCTTCATTTATGTATGTGAATGCTATTCTCATATTTGCAAGCAGTGTATACATGTTCCGTACCTTCTCGCTGATGTGGTCAGCCGGAGATAGTCTGTTATTGATAATCAAACCTAGGCCCTTCTCTCTTTCTGATGTGTGTAGGGTTTTATTTCCTAACGTATAATCCCAATCAGGTCTTTTTCCACTTTTACCAAACTTGATTACATGACACTTGTCCACACTGAATTCCATTTGCCATGTATTACTCCATTCATGAAGTTTATTTAATTCTTCTTGTAGCTCTTTACAAGAGTCTGTGTTAGTAATTCTCCTTTGTATTTTTGCATCATCTGCAAACATATTTAGATAGCTTTCATTTCCAGTGTTACTGTTTATATCATTTATATACACTAAAAAATTTGATTGGTGCCAGCACTGAACCCTGTGGTACTCCACTAGTCACTTCTTTCCATGATGAATAGTTTCCCCTTAGTACTGTTCCCATTTCTCTTTTTATGAGAAAATCTTGCATCCAACAAAACAATTTGCCTCGATTTCCTCTTTGATATTACAGTTTCCATAAAAGTCTTTGGTGTGGTACTGTATCAAATGCTTTCTTGAAATCTAAATAGATACTGTCCACCCATCCTTCTCTTTCCTGTATTGTGTCTGTTGCTCTGTCATAGTAGCTCAACAGATTAGTAACACATGATTTTCCTTTTCTGAAACCAAACTGTCTTTCTGTTATTATACTGTGTTCTTCTAGATGATTTACCCAAGCTTTTCTTATAAGCTTTTCTAATACCTTGCTTACAACACTGGTCAGTGATACTGGTCGGTAGTTGAGTGGATTTTGTCTATTCCCTTTCTTGAATAAGGGGACAATATTTGCTTTCTTCCAAATATCAGGTAGTTTATCTTGACTCAAGGATTTCTTGAAAATTGAAAATAATGGTTTACTTAATTCCTTTGCACATTCTCGTAGTACCCAACATGAAATTTCATCAGGACCACTTGCTTTTCCTCTGTCTAATTTACTTAGCTTCTCATGTATTACTTTTTCTGATATTTGTATATCTGGTAGTATGTGTGGACATGCATGTTCCACATAGTCCCTCTCAAAATTTTTTTCTTCTGTAAAAACTGCTTGGAAATTCTTATTTAGCGCTTCACAAATATCTTTCTCTTGTGTATAGGTGATTCCCTCGTCCGTAATGGATTGTATTTTATCTTTTACTTTGGTTTTGCTTCTGATGTAGCTGTAAAATAGCTTTGGTTGATCACCACTTTTATTTATTATATCCTCCTCAAACTATTTTTGGGCTTCCCTCCTTATTCTTGTATAATCGTTTCTTGCCTGTTTGTAATTATTATATGCCCTTTCACTATTGTGTCTTCTGTATCTATTCCACAACAAATCTCTTCTTTGTTTTGATTTTTTACGTGCCGTATTGAACCATTTCTGTATTTTCGTATCTGCTTCTTTGTGTGTGTGTGTGTGTGTGTGTGTGTGTGTGTGTGTGTGCTTATATAAATAATAATTATTAGAGGATAAGCTAAGTATATCTAGGGTAAAGTTGTATATTAGTAGATGAGGTAATGAAGGGCATGGTGTAGACTGTAGACTGTGACACTGTGTAGTAGTGGTGGGAAAAACATCCGAGCCTTCTAGGACCTCGGGACCACCTTGGCATGAACGTCTGAATTCCCCCCACAGCCGCTAACTGAGTCCACACGCGTCACTGAGCTCTATAGTATGAAGAGGCTTTCTCAGGGGTAGCACTGAGAAATTTATGTAGCCGCCGCCAGGGCAGCGCTGGTGTAGCGGCAGCCATGTTACACCTTGCCTGATGCCCTCGTTTTTGTAATGAGCTGCTCTGTGGGTTTTTGAAAGCAGCTGATGACTCCGGGAAATACAATGCCATGGTCCACTGTGCAGCTTATGGATATAAAAATGGGTACAAGAATTCATCGAAGAAAGAAGGCGTTACACATCACAAGTAAGAAATATACCTTGTTGCTGATTCTATAACATTATCGTCCCCCGGGGTGGGGCGGGAAGATTCTTCCCCCGTATCCCAGTTTTATACGTGGCTTATACACATTAATAACCACTGCTTAGTGGAAATAAAGTATATGATTTTGAGTTTGAGTGCTGGTGTTCCAATATGGCGACCAAAATCACATGCTTGCGGCGTACATAGCCTCTCTATACTATAGAGCTCAGTGGTATGCGTCCAGTTGAAACTTTACTTAGTTTTGTTACCAATGTCGTTCAGATTTATCAGTAATAATTTAAAAGGCACATATTTATCGTTAAAGATATCGTTGCTTTAATTTCTATCAGTATAATCTGGTATCTTAAAAATAAATGAGGGCCTTGGTTGGAATACAAAGTCAGTTTGGGGCACGTTCAAACACAAGGGAAACTGACCAATCACCCTCCATGAGCATCACGCAGTGTTACCAAATCCACCTGTCCTCAGCTGGCAAAATCAGTGCGTCAGACTCCCTGAAATCGACTACAATAGTTGTCTCACGCATATAGGTCCGAACTGGCAGGCAGGAGCATGAGGCGGAACTTTCCTCGGGTGTACTCTACAGTCCTCTCTACCCCCCAACCTCTCTCTCTCTCTACCCCCCCCCCCCAAAGACGCACGAAACTCCACGGAAGTGCCCCGCCTCCTCTCCTATGTACTCTTATTTTAACACCTTTGGGAACAGATATTAGGGTTCAGAATACCCCTTCAGACAATAATAAATGACATGAAACTGAAACTGGGTGATCTGGGACCCATT
This sequence comes from Coenobita brevimanus, assembly GCF_032717465.1. Classification (NCBI taxonomy): domain Eukaryota; kingdom Metazoa; phylum Arthropoda; class Malacostraca; order Decapoda; family Coenobitidae; genus Coenobita; species Coenobita brevimanus. Next base: position 9,091,575 of record NC_137055.1, read on the forward strand.
TCCAAACCCCCTACCAAGTTTCATCAAAACCCTTTTTCTAGCTTTGACTACACACACACACACACACACACACACACACACACACACACACACACACACACACACACTTATGGGTACAAGCCTTCTAACTTTATATGGAGAAGAAATATTCAATTAAATTCCTCTTTTCCTGCAATGTATAACATGACAGTAATGAACACATACTTTCACAAAAGAACAGGGAGAAAATGGACCTGGAGAAGTCCAAATGGAGAAGCAAGAAATAAAATAGAGTTCATTATAGAAGATAAGACTAACACGATCATAAATGTCACAGTTCTCAACAGTGTACATATAGGAAGTGACCATAGAATGGTGGGTTGCACAACCAGATGCAATTTCAGAAGTGAAAGAATATGATTAAAAATAAAAAAATATATGACCAATAAATGTAAGCGAAAACAAAGCAGCCTTTCAGTTACAAATAACGAAAAGATTTCAGGCTCTAAGCTATGCTGACTGTGACACTGATGAGTTGAATGATAAACTAACAAAAGTGCCAAGAGAATCTGTGGAAGTACTAGGGAAAGCTAATACAACCAGCGTCAAGAAGAATTCAAAAAAGACACTCGAGCTCATGCAAGGAAAAACGGAAAAGACAAGTAAAACAAAGGCGAAGTAGAACAAGCTGAATTAACTAAGCTTATGAACAAGATACAGAGAGAAGAACAAAAAAATGGAAACATGGATCAGATCACAGAAACCATCAAAAAAGGAAAAACTGTGAAACAGGTCCGAAGATAATGGCACTAGGACAACAACTAATATCACTGAAAGACAAAAACGGTGAAGTCATTAAATGCAAAGAAAAGATGGTGAAGAGGGATGAAGAACTTTATAAAGAACTGTATGCATCAAAGAAAGATAGTGCCAATTGCTAACTTTTCACCTGACACAAGTGAAATACTTGGGATAACACCCGACGAAGTAAACATTTCTCCTAGAAATATGAAAAGAGAGAAGGCCCCAGGAGAAAAAGGAATAGTAGCACTGACGGATGCATGGATAGAATTACAAAAGAGGCTCGCACCGACTTATATACTTAGTGTACGAAAAAGTAGAAAATTCTCAAACCATGCTGTAATGCGATTGTTATTTTACTTTGCAAGAAAGGCGACTCAAAAGATCTTAGTAACTATCGACCATTAACTTATTACCAGTTATTTACTCTTCACTAACGTCCTTACGAACAGAATAACAACAAAACTGAAAGAAAACTAACAGGCAGGATTCCGAGGCGGGTTTGGGACTACTGACCATCTACACACAATGAATCAGCTAATTGAGAAAACTACAAAATTTAATAAACCACTGTGCTTAGGTTTTGTTGATTACGAAAAGGCTTTTGACTCAGTGGAACAAATAGCAATTAAAAATTCAACGCGAGAACAAGGAGTAAATGAGAACATTGCAAAACTCCTAGAAAAAACATATGTAAAGAGAGAACTGCTACAGTTAAAATACATAAAGATTTGGAAAAAATTAAGAGTGAGACGGGCGTGCGTCGGGGAGATACAGATTCGCCAATATTATTTACAGCATGACTAGGAAGTATTTTCAGAGAGTAGACTGGGAAAACAGAAGTGGAAACATAGATAGAGAAAAGCTAAACCATTTCAGATTGGCAGATGACACTGTCCTTATCTCAGAAACAGCAGAGATATTGCAAGAAATGTTAAATGACCTGAACAGAGGAAGCCTCAAAGAGCAATGGAAAGGTCAATGTGGAGAATATCTTTTAGATACAGGAAAAAAAATCAACTTGGGTTATATAGCAGACTTAAGTCAGGGACATTATAGACTCTGTAAAAGAACAGAAGTAGAGGTGGGCAGGTCATGCAGCAAGAATAAGGGATAACCGATGGAGCAAGAGGTCGACAGACAGGACTCCAGATGACTGTAAGGGGAGCAGAAAAAGGCCAGACAGAAGATGGAGAGATGTGATAGAGAAATCTGCAGGCAAAACGTGGCAGAGATTAGCATAGTTAAGTAATTCGTGAAGAAGGTTGGGGAGGTCATTGATCAGCAATGGACTTGCAGTGGATGATGATGATGATGATGATGATGATGATGATAATGATACATATATATATATATATATATATATATATATATATATATATATATATAGTATATCTATATTTATCTATCTTTTCACATATCTATCTATCAAATATATATATATATATATATATATATATATATATATATATATAGATAGTCAGTCTGGAGAAGAGCTCCCGTCCATCTATTTTGTAAATAATTTTGCGGGAAATTCCCCGATGTAGTTTGAGAGGTAACAAGCGGGCAGGGGCTGACCGAGAAGCACTGCCCCCTTCATTTCACCCCTCCCTCCTTCCTCCCTATCCCACCCCAACCCTGTCTCATGCCCCCTTCCCCAACCCTCCGTCCTTGACCCCCGTCCCTGTCCCTGCCCTGTCCCCCGCCGTGGTCGCTCCTCACACTCTCTTATCGCCACCATCCCCGCCATCGAGAAATCGATGGAAAGAAAATTGGTGAGCCTTGCCGGAGGGAAGGAGCAGGGAAGGTGAGGGCGAAAGTGTGAGGGACGCCTTCCACTTTATATTATTGGACGTGAACTGCGAGCCCATATTGTACCCGTAGCCTCTTGTACAGAAATATCATGAGTTATCATAATATGAGGTAATTATTAGTCCCTTCAGTCCTATGAAGTAACTCAGTTTTACTTAACCCAAAGCCATTTCTGAAATTTCAGTTTCTTCCTTGTACTGCTTATCTAACCAGTTCTCGTTGCTACTAACGCCTACCCTTTACATCTGAGTCAACAGACGTATAGTAAAACTATGTATTTACTGTCACATATTAAACTAAAGGTATGGGTGTAAAATGGATGTAAAATAATTGGGAAACGTTTTCATGTTCATAGCAGAATAATACGGAAAACTGACAACTGTTTTCCTCACTTTCAGATCATAGTGAATGCCGTAACAGTGGAGTAGTGGAGTAGTTTAAAATTAATGTTACTTTTCCCTTACAAATTAAGAGAGCGTGGAATACAGCTTCTCTCTTCAGTCTTTTCTGTGAAGTGTCCATGGCTTTTTATCTATGGTGCATGGCGGTCCATCTCACTTTTTCCTGTCGACCTCGGCTGGAGTGTTTGGTGGGCGGAGAGGGGAGAGGCCTCTTGCTTTGCTATCCATATATCCTACTCATAGAATGTGATGCAGTTATAATCTCTGTAACAGCATCGAAAGGACTGTCAGGTCTGTTGCTACTTGCTTTCCTTTGTACTCCTTTGTGTTGAAGTTCATGGGGTTTTGTGTGAGTGGGAATGAATCCATGCCCCAACCCTTTCAGATGTTGAGTCTCTGGCCATCTAACAACACATAGGCCTACACGAAATTTTGCTGTGTGTGTGTGTGTGTGTGTGTGTGTGTGTGTGTGTGTGTGTGTGTGTGTGTGTGATCACGTCACTTTTTATAGACTGACCGTCTAGGAAGGGACTGGTTTCTGATTCACCCACACACACACAGACCCGCATGAACTTTTAACAGTGACAGTGTCTGTGCCTGGTATTTCGTGACAATCTCCGTTTTTCGATGTGGACCTTTCAGATTTTTTTATACCCTTAAAAAGACAAAACACACACACACACACACACACACACACACACAGGCGCAGAACCCGCAGTCGCTGAAATAGTCTTCCCAGTAAAGGCATGGGTACTATTCGACTGTGGTTGCGGTAAGGGGGGAGTCCGAATGGAACATACCCTTTAGTTTGTTTATTCTGCCACTATTTATATGAGTTACAAATACAAGCAAATGTATGTATTTACGTAGCAGAACCACATTTTGGGAAATGTCATACATATAATTGAAATGTTACTTTTCTACCGTCTTTGTTAATGTTATTTGCAGACATTTTTATTCACCTGAGGGGGGATTATTCGAACTGGAGGGGCTACATACAGCCTTCATCCAAACCTTCTCTACTTGAGTTTAAAAAAGAAATCACTGAATAAAATTGTCTGTTCTCAGGGAAAAAATAGTGCGTCACCTAACTCAGGGGTTTAAGTTTGGTTACTTGTACATATAATACAAACCCAACCCAACACGACCCAATATAGCCCTGAGATCCACATAGCCTACTTTAGTCTTAACCTTGTCGTCCTTTGACCCTGACCCTGGGATGGATGATAATAAGTATGTGACGTCCACGGTTAGACTACTTCTTGTTATGTTTGGTTTGTATAATACCCATAAATGTGGTGGTGCACATAAACATAACAGTTACCTAATACAGTTACCCGTGTCAGCACAATGTTATAATCATGTATATCCAGACCATTATGCTAAACCCGATGGGGATGGGTTTTGAATAACATTCATTTACCCATTAATTACTGGGGTACTCTCCAAAGCTGAAAGTAATTGTCTGGTACAGCAGAATAAAGGCAAATTAAATTTCCCAACATTCCTAAAGAAATGAAAGGTGGTCTCTTGAAAACTCACACTCACACACTCGCACACACACACACACACACACATACACACACACACACACACATATATATATATATATATATATATATATATATATATATATATATATATAAGTAATCCCTCTAATATCCGAACGCCCAATATCCGAACATCCCCACTAACTGGACATAATTGTCCCGGGATCCAATATTCCCAAAATGGGCCAAAAAACGCAAAAAATTAAAAAAAAATCTGACTTTTTTCCCTCCCGTAATTTGAAATTACCGCGTGGCGCCAAACAGCAGTTACACCATGGTCCCTTTACTCCTTCCTTCCTCCCCCTCCCCCCTCCCCTGCAGGGTTGCCATTTGGTATTTTTCATTACCAAGTGTGGGCCAATTTGGTAATGAAAAATTCGTTTGGTAATGAATCAGAATAATGCATTACCAAATGGATTTTTCACATGTATGAGGATACACAGGATGGAGATGGTGGATTGTTTGCTCTCTCTGATTAATCTGCTACCCTACATAGCGTGAAAATAATCAACATGGTGTTAATTATAAGGAGAGTGATTACATGTATTTTCACTTGTATATATAATTAGTGAAGAATAAATGCTAGCTTTACGAATTTGGTAATGAAAAGTTAAATTTGGTAATGAAAGTTGAGGAGATTGGTGATGTGGCCGTTGCGATCTGGCAACTCTGTCACCCCGCCATCATCAACAGTCACAGCCAAACTCTTAACGAGAGCAGATGCTTATAGCAGTGCAAGCCACAGGTGCTTGTTTTTTGTGAATAAAGAGTGAATAAACTGCAATACCACGCCTCTAGAACACATGGGAATTTACAGTGTTGTGCAGTGTTAAGAAATTAGAATTTAGAGTGCAGAGGATTAACTGTGGACTGCAAACTAGTGGTTCAAACCAGTCCAGGAGCCAGGGACTTGTAAGTACCCAGAATGTTTAATATTGTATAAACTCACCTCTAAAACCTCATTTTATGGTTCATTTGCATTTAATTCAGTCTTTTATGTCCCTTACTGGTGTGATTTGGGTCTTAAATAGGTGCAATGCATGTCCAGAGGGAGATGTATAGGTGTTTTTCTGAGTTAGGGTCCATAAGTACAAGTCCAGGAGGCTGGGGCCCGATATCCGGACAGGATCACTATCCGGACATGCCTTTGGCTCTATTACATCGGATATTGGAGGGATTATATATATATATATATATATATATATATATATATATATATATATATATATATATATATATATATACTGTACATATATCGGTATATATGATTTACAGATAATGTACTGTTTGGATTAGTGTTGCTATATTTCAAAAGATACATGCGTTTCTTTGGCTCGACATTTAATCCCCCCCCCCAAGATCTGTTGAGAGTCCTGAATGAGAAATGAGAATGGCGTCTGTGTCTATTCGCCAAGGGAGCAAGTGTAGCATATGTGAAGTGAACTTTTGATGAAATGAAGGAATGGCATCTAATTTGACAACTGCTTGGTAGAAAGAAAGTGAACAAATACTGTACAGTTTGGGCTTCACCATATGATGGAACAATAGTTACGTCCCTGGGCAGACGGGTTAACAATATGGACCAATGGCAATTTACTCCGTTCTAAATGTATGGGACTGAGGCCAGGCTACCGTAGTCCAGTACATATACGTGTGAATAACCAGTCAGCTTCTCTTGGTGGCCATATATGATCGAAGAACTTCCAGTCACCTGTTGGGAATCGAATCTATACATAACCGTCACTCTCTGGGGCTTTCTAACCACTAGCCCACCAAGTGTCAATACCACAATAATATCATTGACTCAAATGATGTTTTATTGTTTTATTCTTGCTACTTCCAGAGGATTTTATTCAGCTTAGGTTAACATTTTCAAACCAGAGCGGTCAGACATAGCCAGTACGAACTCCTTAAACCAAAGAGGTCCTTCCTGACTTAAACGAGAGTGTTATGAGACAGCAAGAAGAACAGATTAATAAGTGGTCGGGCTGAACGGGCTAATAATCATTTCCTATATTAAGAACGTTCACTGTTAACGGACGAATTGTTATTTGTAGTTGAATCGGGGGTAAAAAAAAAAAATCGGTAATCGATCAATACGCGAGGGAAGAGAGAATCTAACTGACGAAAAATAATGAAATGAGCGCGCTGGAGATAATGAAGTGCACAAATAATGCCTTTATTAAGTTTCCAATATTGCCTTTAAAGGAAGACTGTGGGAAGAGTGAGGCTGCGGATACTGGAGAAGAGTTATACAAGCCAGTGGTTAATTTTGTATTCTTGCTACTGCCAGATGGTTTTAGGCGGCTAAGGAATGATCCTGCCATACCCTATGATGACTCTTTATGTAGCACAGGAATCCTTCATTATACGATCAGTTTAGGAACGGTTGTATGACGAACGTAGGGATTGTAACGATTGTATAAGCGAAAAACGCCTATCATTACACAGAACAAGAAGACAGAAATCAGGGATGACATGCCCCCGCCAACGCCTATACCAGACAACTCAAATCTGGCCTATGACCGACATATCTACAAAATGTTATAGAAATCCACCGATAACTTTCTGCGATATATTGTGGACAAACAAACAATATATCCTAAATCGGGACCTAGACTCAGATCATCACCAAAAGTTATTCAATTTTTCCTTAACACATGGTCCATATACCTACACAATTTCATGAAAATCCATCAATAACTTCCCGAGATATTTTGTGGACATTCAGACAGACACACAGGGGTGATTATATAACTTCTTCCAACTTTCATTGGCCGAGGTCAAAACGGATGCATAAACGTTTAGACCGGTTAAATAAAAGATCACACAACGGCTGGATGTGAAATAAGCAAGACGTAAATTATTCTGCAGTACTACTAGGGGATGTGGTTCACCCTGGGAAAGATCTCGTGTATTATGAAGGATAACGAAGGGCATACCTAAACTTTCAGCAGGAAAAGTAACTTCGAAACCTGGATGCATTAGTTTGATGATAGTAAGAAAAAAAAAAAAACGTTCTTTTATCGGATGGGTTTAATGAAGGCCATATTTAATCCTTCAAGTTAATAAAGTCTGAATAAAGATGTAAGAATGACTCAAGAATAAAATAAATCTTCTGAGCAAAGTAGTAGAAAGGACTACTGGTGTATCGGTCACGGGTAGGTTTCTGTTATAATCTCCTGTGTATAATGACATAAACGAGTACTATGGGAGACAGCCATAATTTAATCTAGGCATAATGACGTATGCTACTGTGAAATAGTCCACCATATTATGGTCCAAGTAAATGTATGCTGCTATGAGAGTCCCTGCCTTATTATAATCCAAGTGTGATGACGTATTCTGCAGTGAGAGACTCCACTATGCTATAATCAAAGCATAATAACGCATACTACTATGAGAAACCCCACCATGATATAATGAAAGTATGATGACATCTTTTATTTTATACCTTGCCGGTAAATTGTTTTTACATAGGTTAAGAGAGCCTCCCCCTCCCTACCTTCCATCGGTCATGAAAGGGTTAAAATGGTTGTCTTTGACTCCTCCAGTTCATCAAGCCTCTCCAGATCTGAAGAAACTCGTCTGGCGATTATGCGAAAAAAAAATATATATGTATTAAAGATTTTATTGTGTTGGAGAGGATAATAAGGTTATTGTCATGTATTTAGGATTTGTTCATTGGTTAATGATTAACGCATGTGAATCAACTGAGGTGCTCGAAGTCATGTTCCCAATCTGTTGTGTGGGTCAGGTTATTTCCTTGTTAAGTTTGCCCCACTTATCCATTGCATTCACACCTACTTATTGTCTCTATTTGAATAAAACCTTGAGAACTCCAAGGCTCAAAGATATCTTCTTCATCGTTACAAGAGTTACATACCTGACAACTCCGCCATTTTTTGCAGTCTTTCCAGACCAGAAAAACATCGTGTGGAGATGCCAAAAATTTTGTAGATGTCCTCGTAGTTAGATTAAAGGAATACGAGTGGAGAGGTGAAGCAACGTATGATATTATATGAGATGTTGCAGCTAATGGAGAGGCTGGGTAATCATGCTTTATGCAGGATACCGTGACAGTCTAAGAATCTAGACCTTGTCATCTTGGGACTTTTCTAACAGGAGGGGTTAGCAATAGCTTCCATTACTTCCTTCACTACTGGAGGTCTTATTAGGATGAATAAAAATATTCGGTAATATTAATAATAAACTAAGCTTAAATGACCGTTGACTGGGTTATAATATCCCCTTAGTTTCTGTGCCGCATGCAGGGCAGGAGTCATCAATTATTTGCAGAACATAATGAATCACAGTGCATCATAATCATGCCGCACCGCCGCCAGCGTTGGAAATGAACTACCTTCACACCTGGTGCATAGAACATGGCCTACTTTGCAAAATTATTGTCGTAGTTGTGCAGGATATTCAACCAGTCAACTCTGATGTAGAGTTGGTAACGTAAACTGAGCACAACTGGGTAACTCCATTAACTTGTTACCAAATGAGCCTCGACAAGTTTTGGTTTATGATGTGGGTTTATTACAGTGCCAGAATTAAGACTTACGATTTATAATCAGCTGAATAAACTCCTATGAGGTTTACTGAAATAAATGCAAGAGTTATCCTGATTTAGAAGGGGTTGATAATGATTGAATTTACACTTTCAGGGTGCGGTGATACACTCATCTGAAAGAAATCGTCTGCGGTTGCATGGAATAAAACGCTCATTGGTGTCCTGCATTACTACCAACCAATAGTGGTAAACGTGCTAGTTTCTTCTTTTCAAGTAAGACTCATCGTATTCCTCGGATTAGAGGCAGAATAAAACAGGTATTCTTAATACCATCATTCCAAGGACGTTCATATCTATATCTATCTATCTGTCTATCTATCTACCTATCTATTTACTGATAGATAAATAGATATAGATATAGATACAGATATAGATATAGATAAATAGACTGATAGAGATAGATAGAAAGATTATATATATATATATATATATATATATATATATATATATATATATATATATATATATATATATATATATATATATATATATATATATATGTATTTATGTGAGGAAGAAGGAACCAAAGGCAATGAGCCCGCAATACTGTTCCCTCCAAGAGAAAAACAAAATACAAGAGAGAGCCAAATTCAAGATCCATTCATTTCGAGATGCCTGGACACACTGCGTTTGAAAGACTGGAGATCATAGGAAGCAGGAAATACAAACAGAGGGAGACAGTTCCAGAGTTGACCTGTTGCATAAATGAAGGACTGGGAGTAACGGTTGACTCTTGCATTAGAGAGTTGGACAGAAAAGGGGTGAGAGTTTGCTGCCAGACGGGTGCTACGCGCCCGTCGTAGAAGTGGAGGAATGCATGCAGACAGTTCAGAGGAACAGTGACCATTGAAGTAGCGATAGAAAAGAGATAAACATGCAACACTGCGACGAAGAGACAGAGGTTGAAGGGAGTCAGTAACAGGGGGAGAGTTAATGAGACGAAAAGCCTTTGACTCCACCCTATTGAGAAGAGCTGTATATGGGGAGCCTCCCCATACATGAGAGTTGTACTCCACACAGGGGCTTATAAAACCCCTGTATAGAGTCAACAATTGTGCAGGGGTAAAGAAGGAACGGAGTCGGCTTAGCACACCCAATCGCTTGGAAGCAGATTTTACAAGAGATGTAATATGATCTTTCCAAGACAAGTCCCGAGCAAATGAAACCCCAAGCATGTTCAACGATGATGCAGGATTAAGTTGAGTATTATTAAACATAAGTGGGTATACCTGTGGAAGATTTTGTCGGGTTGATAGGTGCAAAAACTGAGTCTTTGATGCATTAAAAACAACCAGATTATTTTTACCCCAGTCAGAGATACGAGCCAAGTCAGACATTAGGTGTGCCATAGCCTCATCCCTTGCCTGTTGAAGCAACTGCTGAGATGGACGTTGTGGGAATCGAATGGAAAGGTGAAGGGTGGAGTCATCAGCGTATGAGTGGATAGGGTTAGATGTACAGCTTAGAAGATCATTGATGAATAAAATGAAGAGAGTTGGTGATAGGACAGAGCCCTGAGGAACGCCACTGTTAATAGATCTAGGAGAAGAACGATAGCCGTCTACAACAGCGGCTACAGAACGACCAGAAAGGAAGCTAGAGATGAAGGCACAGATAGAAGGATAGAAACCGTAAGAGAGCAGTTTGGAAATTAAAGATTTATGCCAGACTCGATCGAAAGCCTTTGAGATGTCAAGTGCAATGGCAAAGCTTTCGCCAAAGTCCCGAAAGGAGGATGACCAGGAGTCTGAAAGGTAGGTGAGAAGATCGCCTGTGGAGCGTCCCTGACGGAACCCATACTGACGATCAGAAAGAAGGTTGTGATAGGAAAGATGCTTTAAAATTTTCCTATTAAGAATTGACTCGAAAAACTTTTGAGATACAGGATGTTAAAGCCATTGGACGATAATTAGAGGGTTGGGAATGGTCACCCTTCTTTGGGACTGGCTGAATGAGAGCAAACTTCCAGCAAGAAGGAAAGGTACAAGTTGACAGATAAAGGTGAAAGAGTTTGCCTAGGCAGGGAGTAAGCACAGAAGCACAGTTCTTGAGAACAGCAGGAGGGACTCCATCAGGCCTATGCCTTATTAGTACTGAGGCCAGCAATGGCAGAAAATACATCAGCTGAAGACATTTTAATGTTAGCCATGAGGAAGTCAGAGGGGGGAAGTGAGGGAGGAACAGCACCGGAATCGTCTAAGGTGGCATATATATATATATATATATATATATATATATATATATATATATATATATATATATATATATATATATATATATATATATATAATTGTGTGTGTGTGTGTGTTTGTCTGTGTTTTTTGGTGTGTGTTGTGCCTTTCTATTCTTTTGCGTGTGTCTGTGTCTGTGTGACGTGTGAGTGAAGGTGTGTGTGTGTGTGTGTGTGTGTGTGTGTGTGTGTGTGTGTGTATGGTGTGTCTGTTATTTTGGGCGCGCGCGTTCGTGTGTGTGTGTGTGTGTGTGTGTGTGTGTGTGTGTGTGTGTGTGTGTGTTTCTGTCTGTCTGTCTGTCTGTCTATGTTTTTTTTGGTGTGTGTTGTGCCTTTCTATTCTTTTGCGCGCGCGCGCGTGTGTGTGTGTGTGTGTGTGTGTGTGTGTGTGTGTGTGTGTGTGTGTGGAGGCTAGTGTGTGCAGGTGTGTGAGTGTGGGTGGCAATGTGGAGGTAAGAGAGCATAACAGTGCGTCTCAATGGCCAGATCTTCTTTAAAAATCAGTGGGTAGAGCTTCACTAGGCTGCAACTGAGCATCAGCGTCTGGCGATGTGTGGACACTGAACTACACTTGCATTTGTGTGCCTACTTTGTCTGTCCATCAATCCTTTCTAGAGATATGGATATCAGGTGAGAGAATGATTAGATATAGTATGCCAAAAAACTCGGTGATCCATTCAATCCTTCCTATTGTTCATAGATTTTAAACAGACGACAACTCCAGGGATTAGATATAACCTTCATTAATCCCCTTTACTACAATACATCTTAAATAGTTTGAATGAAATCATCTGGAAACAGAAAGAATAAAATAAGCACAAAATAAGCACGACGTCCGTGTTGAAAGGGTTTGAAGAAGAGGTGCTAGAAAGTGGCCTAAAATGACGATAATACTGTCCTTGATGGCGACCCATCCAATCAATGGCAAACACCATCAGACATACTCATAAGAGTGACTATACCCTGTTTACTTCAACTTGACGTTAACTGCTGTCTCTCTGTTTTGAACGCTGAGCTGTAACAACTAATTAGCATTAGAATGTGATGCTCCCAGTGAAATAGTACTGTGTAAAGGATGTAGTAATTTTTATGCAAGGAAAGAAAGAACGATAACCTAGAAGCTGGCAAACTTTTTTCTTTAAGAAAGTACCCTAACTGAACAAATGCACAGAAGGGAACCTGATTCTATGTGGCGTTATTTCAAGATGCCTGGACACGCTGTATTTAAAGACTGGTGTTTGTAGGCAGAGGAAAATACAGGCTGAGGTAGTCAGTTCCATAGGTGACTTGATGCATATATGAAGGACTGAGAGTACTGGTTAATATTTGCATTAGACGGAAATAAAATGTTGTAGGAGCTTTCCACAACACCGGAATGAAGGAGGGATGCAACCAGACTGTTCGGAAGAGTAATGACCATTAAAGTTGAGACAATGAAGAAATTATGATGCAATAATGCAGCGGAGAGAGAGAGAGAGAGAGAGAGAGAGAGAGAGAGAGAGAGAGAGACAGACAGACAGACAGACAGACAGACAGACGGACAGAGAGTAGGAATTTTCGTATTGAAGAAAAGCCTTTGACTCCACACTTTTATAAGAACTGTATGTGGGGACTCCCCTCCCCCCGACTCATGAAATTTGCATCGTTTAGCTTAGTCTAGCTTGTACTTATGTTCCTTGTATTTACTTATCGACATCTGAGCAAAATACAAATGGGATGCGACCAGGGGTGGGATACTCAAACGAACTTACGATTGTTTCCCTGATTTTTGTAGGAAGGGCAAAGAGAGAAGTGGCAAAATATTTCCAGGTCTCGAATTAATCCTACAGAAAGCAAATCTTTGTTACGAGAGGAAAATTTCCCTTGGGTTGTGACTGTTTCTGCAGGAAGGACAAGGGAAGTAGCATTCAGAGTCTTGCCATGTATCTCGTTCTTCCTGGAAAAAGATATCAACGTTACGACAGTTAATAGCTCTTAAATGTGTTCCAGAATCCCACCCCTGGAACATGCCTAGGAACCAGTATGCCGTTCATGTTTTTAAATGTATAGGACTTGTTGATGGCGTCTCACTGCAAGAGTTTATTACGAAGCCTGTAAAAAGGTTTTGAAAATGACTCGGTACCCTCAATCCGATTCGTTTGCCTACTTTTTGTTTTCCTTTTATTTTTATGCAAGGAAGGAGGAATCAAAGGTCAGAAGCCCGCAAGATTGTTCCCTCGAAGAAAAACCAAAAACAACATAACAAAGAGCCAAATTCAAGATCTTGATACCATGAGACAAATATATTTTTTGTTTGGGATTTACGGAGCGGTTGAGTTTGATATGGCATTAATCAACTCATTCACAACTATAACTGAAAAATAGATAGTGTATTACCATCGGGGGGCTGCAAGAACAAATATGGAAAAAAAATGCCATTGGACTAAAGGAATAAAAAAAAAAAAAAAAATGATGTAATTTTTTCCCATCCGACTTAGTCAATTATCTCTTACCTCTCCTCCTGATAAACCCAGACTCCATTCACCGTCTTTATCTGCCGCTCCTCCCTCCCTATACTGTACACAGATGTTTACGATACTTATACGCCTGGCCCATCATACTCGCATTCATTACAACCAGGTCAGACAAGACCCATCCAACAGTCAACCCACGATCATTCTGACACTCTTTCCTACCAAATATGGGGTGAATTAGGAGTCAGGAATAATGAAAGAAAAAATAAAAGCGGGGAGCCGTGCCCTTTTAAATGGACCACACTGTCATCAACACGTCATTCAAGTCTTGGGAATCCTAGTTCCACCTCGAAACTGGCACAGCGACATCTCGGACTGGGGTACGCTAGTACGACGCAAACAGTTCAGCTACCCACAAAGGTGGTACTTGGAAAGTCTTGCCTGAAATCTTTGGTACTATTTGAAATAACAGATTAAGCATTGTCAAAATGCTCGTGCACATTATGATTTAAGAGAAATTTTCCGGTGGTTAGGAAGCTTACTAACACCTCTTTTCTCCGAGATATTTCTTTATCTGCTCTATTAATATATTCTTGTGTGGTAATCATGTATTCGATATTGTTACCAAGACTGTATAAGAATCTAAAAAAGGAATTTTAATGGGCAGATAGGAAAATAACTCGTTAACGAAGGAGTGATGGGGAACGTCCTTAGCCGACAAGGATACTGGCCTTTGTCCATGTATGAAAATCCCGTAAGGGAATATTAACAGGTAGTTAGGGAAATAAATAGTTAAGAAGTGATAGGGAATATCCTTAGGCAAAGAGAATACGGGTCTTAATCCTTGTATTATGAGAGGTCTCCTCTAAGCCAAGTAAAAGTGGTATGGCGATAACTAAAATAACTTTTAAATGATGACATCATGCCGTGGGAATAAGGTGAGATAATCTCCAGTAATGTCTCTACTAGAAGCCCCCCCTAAGCTGAACAAAGTCATCAGATGGTAGCAAAAATACATAAAGTAAGACGTCACTCTATTGAAGATTATTATGCCCTTCACAAGAAGAGATATTCAAACGGATACCTGGATACTCGTACATCCACTCAGATCACGGATTTTCCTGTGGCTGTATGAAATCACATGAGAGTAGCTAGAACGAGAGAAGTTGAATTGGAAATGATAGCAATTGGTATAATACAAAACAAAAGCTTTACCCTTCATTTGTCACATCCTTCATAACTGAGTTGAACGGGAAATAAAATCACAATTACTGTAACAAATCTGTACACACTAGAATTGGAGTACTAAGGAAAGACAGCAGTTCCGTTAACTCTCTTAAACCCCATAACATATTTTATACAATACAGTATTGTATTTTTATTACAGCCAGGAGATTGTATTCTCCCTGAGAGAAACTTTTCTAACTATAGCCTTTTTAAACAAACTTGGTCCAGATTTTTGTCGTCTTGCAGTTTATTTCCCACAGCGAAATGACAGAAAAAAACAAGGCTGTACGTCCTACTCATAGCTCTTCTTTGTGATGAGCACCATATTCCACTAGTGTTACAACTCAGCGTTCAAGATGAAGACATGGTTATTTTAGGCCAAGACAGCGTAAAAAAAAAAAAAAAAGTATGGTGGAGTTAGACATAGATTTGATTATTTCCTTCACAATACGAAGTCCCTGCCCAACTTAAAGAGGTAGCAAGAACACACACACACACACACACACACACACACACACACACACACACACACACACACACACACACACACACACACACACACACACACACACACACACACACACACACACACACACACACACACCGCTCGCTGGTGCAGTGGTAACGTTCTCGCTTGCCAACTGGTGGACGAGAGTTCGCGCCTCGCTCAGGTTGCGAAAAGTTTCACTGACGAAGTGGGGGTTACTGTCCTCCTGGAGCAAGGGGACGGGTGTGTGCGTGTGTGAAGGTCACAGCCTTGCCCTTAGATCGGACTATATGAGCTCTCAGCTCCCTTCCGGGAGGGTAAAAGCTGACGATCACGACCATCAAGTGATCCTGACCGACCCGGTGAATTACACACACGTACAGTCGCCAAACTTTCCACCTGGGCCACCCCGACACGAGAGGTGGGTAAGGGGTGCTGGCAACAGTGTAGGCTATCTGTTTGTTCGTGTGTACATGCTTGATGAAAGTTCGGATCATCACCTCTCGTTTTCCTTAGTGAACCTCAGTCAAAGTTCATCCCAGTAATCAGTCGACAATTTTTAGGCGATAGAATTTCAAAGGAGCTTCTTGAAAGTGTTGGATAATGCAATTATTGAAAACAATAAGTAAACTAATTCAAAAGGCCGCATCTTTACATATATTATATATTTAAAAACGTATTCTTTTTCATTATTACATGATAAACCCATGGCTAAAAAATGTCTACTGCATATTGGGGGGGAAGAACCGTCGTGTGACCGGCTCTTATGGTTGAAAAGTAGATACCTGTGTCTGACTGTTCGTTTTGCATTTAGCCAGTCCTGGGCCGGTCTCGATTAAACCTATTGAAATACCATTCTTGATCCGAGACATGATTAGACAAGTTAGGTCATTAATCGTTACAGGATTACTCATTGGGAGGATATTAATTTAAACTAAGTAGGAGAGTTAGGAGCTGTAGATGTCGGAGGTTGAAATTCGTTCGTTGAGGCAGAATACTGCCTTGAGTCAGCTAGTCATGAGTCAACCTTGCGTTAACAATAGAAAACCTAAGCATCTCATCACTTAATCATTACGTGGATCTCTGTGCTTGCAGTGCAAACACGGCAATTGTTTTAATAGTTGATATATATTAAATATTTGAAACAGTACTGTGGGTGACGTGGTGGATAACGCTTCCGCCAGGCGATCCGTGTGACGTGGTTCCACCCCCGTCAGGAGAGATGGGTTTCTCCTATTAAACACCTAGCCCTTGTCTTATGACCTAGGTCTTGGTAGCAGCCAGTCAGCAACCAACATCACATATCCTCGCACTCCGGACCTCGGTGACGGGGGCTAAAACGAGGTTCGGGGGAAAAAAAAAAAAAAAAAAAAAAAAGTGTTCCAGCCTGTAATGATAATTTCATGTTCGTTATGTTGCATTTACCAATCACATAAGTAATATCACAGGCAATGGTGATGTAAATGTCCAAACAATTCATGAATCAATAAAATTGAGCTTAAACTGACTGGAAGCTTTTGCATCCTGTGGTGAAGAGATGGTGTCTTCATCTTGCTATAATGTGAGATAATGTTGTTCGGTGAATAATCGATGAGCATGTAAATGTGTGACCGCACATATAAGCGGCACCGGTCACAATCAGTTTTCCTTGCAATGTGTAATTCAGTCATACATTAGAGGAATGGACTATAAAGATGTGCTGTAATGATCTTAGTCATATGAAAAATGGTACGATAAATCATTAGCATAGCTGATATAATAACCACATTCGACAAAAGTATGCATAAATTCTCTGCCTGCTGAGGTGACAGTATTTTAATCTCCTACCTCTTCGTGGTGCACCACAGAACACATGAAAACATCTGCCTGAAGTACTACCAACGAGGAAATAAGCAACCGTTAACAGTGTCTGAACATCATCCTAATGTTTATTGGTCAGTGTCATTCATGATGTGAATATGGCAGGCAATCTTACTTGTAACTGGTTGTAGATGTTAGGTAAATGCATTCCTCTTCAACCTATACTGATAATGGTATCAAGTGATAACCCTATGAAATGGAATTACTGATATAGTAAGAGAGTGTGAGAGAAAGGCTTGGAGTGATTCCAGTATTTAGTGCATTAACATGTTATTGTAACAATGTAAAAACAACATAGAAAAGAACATGTTTAGTATTGTTAAAAATGTAAATATTTGGTAGATTGCCAATGGATCTCAAATACTAGTTCGGCAGTTATTGTCACTGGCGGTATGAATAACGTAACCCCCTCCCCTCAACGTCCTGCACCTGCCCTGGACTTCACTATGCCAAGCTCCCCCCTTAAGCAGCTCTCCCACCGGCTCGACCAGTTGCAGGAAACCGGTCGCATGGAATTGTTGCATGTCACAGGTTGCACGGACCAAGGCCAAATATGTATAGTATAATATATATTATTGTATTATAAAAAAAAGTTTATATTTATATAAGAATATTATTTATATTACTTTATTATAAAATTTATATAGTCATATATCTTTGGCCTTGGTCAGCGCGATCTGTGGCACACAATAATTTTCCATGCGACCAGTTTCATGCAACTGGCTGAGCCGATGGGAGAGGCGCCTTACTCCTGAGACATTTTTCTCACCACCTAACTCCGTACCCAGCCATCTATGGGATGAACTCTGACTCTGACAGAGGTTCACTATGGACGAAGAGAGTTGATGATCCGAACTTTCGTCGAGCATGTACACACGAACAAACATATACACTGTTGCCAGCACCCGTTACCCACCTCTCGCGGCTAGGTGGCCCAGGTGGAAAGTTTGGCGACTGTACCTGGCCTGGACGAGCTATAAGTTATTTGGCTGAACCTTCTTTAATTATCATTGAAAAGGTTTTCCGTGTCATGATGCCATATGTTCCATGCAAGATGACACGTAAATAACACTTCAGTAGAGACTCACTTGGCAGTATCTTGTGTGTTGCGGGGGCGGCTTAGTTGGCTGGTGTGGGCGAGGTTGTGGCACTTGAAGTAGAAAGTGGGTAAATGATGCAGGATATACACTGATAACGCTGACTGAGCCGTCCCCACAACACAAAAGCAATCACCCGGCGGAGTGGAAGTGGAGGGTTATATATGGGCCATCCAGTACTACCACACTTTAAACACCCTTTTATTTCAGTTGAGGCGGTGGCTCAATCGGTAGAGAGGTGGCTTGCGGTCCTAACGGACCCAGATTCAAATCCACACTGGTGCAGGGAACAGTTTAAGGATTTGAATTTCATTACGGCAGACTTTACCGATCTACCAGAAGACCCGCCGACATTTTTTTCTTTCTTTTTTTAAAGGTTCGTAGCTTTATTAACTACAGGCAACACAAGGCGCCGCTGGACACAATGGTGGTGTTACAGTACAGTGCTGTACATGGCAGGTACAGATTATAATTGACAAATATGTCATTGTACATGTGTTCAATAGGCATAACGCCTCACTAGCTAACTAAGCTAATTATACAATTGGTAATAATTGCTGTGAATGTTTCATATGATATTCGGCTATTAAAATAATAGCGAAATAATAATAATAATAATAATAATAATAAAAACATAACACTAATAACTAATAATAATAATAATAATAATAATAAATAATTATCACTACAGCATCATCGTCATTATAATGTACAACTACAATAATAATATTATATTGTTATTAGAGTGTTTTGGCGTATCATAATGTTGTACAGTATGTGTTGTGTGTAGGTTAGCGTGGTGGTGGGTGAAGAGTCACCTATTCCTTCATATAGGTAGCCCAGCCTTGAATCAGACGTAGTGCGATGCCCGAAGCAGTGGTGTTGGGTCCCTTGCAGAGGAAGGCAGTGGCGGGGCAGGTAAGGAGCCAGTGATCAAGACTGGTGGCTGGGGTGTTACAGTGTGCGCACGGCTCAGGTGGGTGTTCACATCGCTCCCATCTACACATCCAACCCAGTCGAATTCTAAACAAGTGTTGCTCTTCAGCCCTGGTAGTGGAGGTGTTGAGAACTGGTGGGTCATACTGAGTGACGGTCCTGTACCACTTGGCAGAAACTGAGTGTTGTGAAGCTGTCTTGTGTGTGGTAAGTAAGTGTTTTCTCTCCTTCTGCTTTGCGTCCTCCTTCAGTTTAGCTCTGCTGGGGTGTAAGTTTACACAAAAGTAGGGATTAGGTTGGGTGCAGGCTGCTTTGGCTGCCTTATCAACAATTTCGTTCCCTGCTATGTTCACATGGCCAGGGACCCAGTTAATGATGATTTGTCTCCCTTGTTCTTGAAGCTGCATCAGCTGTGCCAATATGTCTGTAAATAGTGAGATGTTGTCTTTATGGGGTGTCTGCTGGAGGGCATAGATGAGGGAGAGAGAGTCTGTATTGATGATCACATGTTTCTGGTGGGTAGTGAGTGCGTGAGTTAGTGCATGCTGGATGGCCACAGCTTCTGCCTGAAGTGAGCTGCAACATCCCGTGATTGATATTTTAATGGGAGGGAGGAAATCAGCAATGAAAGCGGCTCCTGCTCTTTTAGATTTGTTGTCAACTGAGCCATCAGTGAAATATATGGAGGTATCGTTTGTTGGGAGAGTTGCTATGTGTTGAAGTGCCTTCTGTCTAAGGGCTGCTTCGCTTAAACTTCGATGTGGGCCAGGCATGATGCTGTACGTGGCAGGAGGTGGTGCCCATGGTGGTGGCGGTGTGTATCGAGGGCTGGGTCCATCAGGTCCCTTCTGTAATAGTGTTGTTAAGTCAAATGTCCAGAGAGCTTTCACTGCTCTACCTGACCATTTGTTTAGAGGAAGCATTTCTTGCCCTTGTTGAAGTGAAGAGACTAATTTCTGTCGGAATCTGCTGTCTTCTGGTGACTGAAGTATCTTCGCAACAAAGTTGGCACACAGTCGCTGAGCCCTCTGATACAGAGTTGTAAGCTGGCACTCTACTAGGGCATTGTCAGTCAGTGTCCATCTGGGAGCTCCCAACAGTACACGGGCACACTGATTCTGAGCAACTTCAAGGCGATTTTGCTGGTTCTTACTGAGTCCAATGATTGTGAGGGCAGCATAATCAATAACTGATCGGATGGCATGTGTGTAAAAGGCCCTCAACACACGGTAGTTGCAGCCATTGTTTCTAAAAGCCAATGCTCGCAGGGGACGTAGTCGGGAATTCACTCGATCCCTGAGATATGTGACTTCTTGTACAAACGTAAGGTTTTGATCAATCCACACTCCAAGGTACTGGAACTTTGCTACCCATTCGATGTCTTGACCGTAAATCTTCAGATTCAGCTTGATGTTACGTTTTCCAAACCTCATTGCTTTAGTTTTGGTGGTAGAAATCTTTAGGCCTAGATCATCACAGGCATCCTGCAGAATATTTAAGGCTTTTCTTGTAGTGTGGATCCTGGGGCCACGCCCACCAGCGACAATGAGGGCAAGGTCATCTGCATAGGATATTAGAGTGCAGCCCTCGGGGAGTTTGATATCCAGTAGCATCATCATTAGGATGTTGAATAATGTTGGGCTAAGGATTCCTCCCTGGGGCGTGCCATTCTCTAGGCAGTGGTAGTCAGAGTAATAGCCCTGTAGTTTGACTCTGGCTTGCCGGCCATGCAAGTAATCTGCCACCATACGCAGAAGTCGTCCTTGGATATTCTTCCTGGCTAGGCCATCGAGTATGGCGAGGGGGTTGGCAAGCTCAAATGCCTTCTCCAAGTCCAGGAAAACTACAACAGCATTGTTACCATGGACGAGGGAAAGTAAAGTAGCAATGCTATGCTGTGTGCTCCAACCCTTGGTGAAGCCATGAAGGTTCTCATGGGGTGTCCCCAGCTTGTATCTTAGCCGAGTGAGTACCTGCCGTTCGTAGGTCTTGCACAACACAGAGAGGAGGGAGATTGGACGGTGAGATGTTGGGTCAGAGCGCTTGGAGATGGGAATTATGTCGGCCTTCTTCCACATGTCTGGTAGTTGACCTTGTTGCCACGATGCATTGATAATTCGCAATAATGCCACTTCACCTGCCGTCCCTATGTGTGCCACCATGGAGTATGTGAGATGGTCATGGCCTGGTGCTGTATCCTTGCTCTTTTTCATGGCTGCTTTGAGTTCTTGAAGTGTGAAGTCTCTGTCAGTGTCATCGGCTTGAGCACAGGCCTGATCAACCCTTTGCTGACGTTCTGACTGTTTTTCCTGTAGTTTTACTGTGATATTTGCGGGCAGTGAGGAACTGTATGTTCTACCCGCAAACTGCACAGCAAGACGTTCAGCTTCTTGCACAGGATTATGGTGAAGCCTGCATCTTGGCCGATGTCCAGTGGTAGTGCGGAGTTTTTGCCAGAGCTCTCTCAGGGATGTGTGTGCATTAAATGTGGCACACCATTCAAGCCATTTCTCTGTCCTTACTTCTGCAGCTACTTCCTGTTGGCGGGCGGTTACAGCTCGAAGATTGGCGAGGTCTAGATCTGATCTAGTTCGACGGAATTTGCGCTGTGCCATACATGCCTGATGGTTGTATCCTTTAATTCTGTCATTATAATACCACCAGTCCTTTCTTGCTGATTTCCCAGGGTAGTATTTTGGTATGGATGCATTTGCTGCATCCTGCATTGCTTTTGTTAAGTCACGCTCCAGCTGATTGACATCATCTGTTGGTTCATAGGAGTCTTCCCACTCCTCTATCTTGGCTTTGAACAAGGTCCAGTTGGCTTTGCTGAGTCTCCAGCGTGGCTCTTGTGCAGCAACTTGGTGGAATACTGGGATCTGAAGGGTGATAGTAACTGGATAGTGGTCACTAGTGATGCCAGAGTTGACATCCCACGTAAGATAATCGACCAACGTTGTGAAGGCAAATGTTAGGTCTAGGCGACCACCGTGGGTGTGAGTTGGTTCTTTGGTGTTGTTAAGTAGAGTGACGCCTGTGTACTGGGGTAAGATTTCTGCAATGTGTCGTCCTGTAGCATTGACTGGGCGGGGTGACTCTAGAAGGATGGGGTGATGAGCATTGAAGTCCCCTGCTATGATTGTGTCCTCTTCTTCTGCTTCAGTGAAGAGTTCACCCAAGTCGAGAGTTCCTGTGTGAGGTTTGTATATATTGTATAATGACAGTGTTTTATTCCCAATGAACAACTGTACACCAAGCGTCTCAATCTGATCCCCACAGGCAATAGGACTATCAATTTTCTGGCTGTTCAGGTTCCTTTTGACAATGGTCATGCATCCCCAACTTCGCTGGGCTGGTGGAAGGACGTAAACTTCGTAACCGGGAAATCGTGGGGCCTCTGTTATGTTAGTCTCTTGTAGGAGGAGTACATCCAGTTCCTGCAGTCTTACATGGGCTTGTAGAATGGCTTCTTTGCTGCGGAATCCCCTACAGTTCCACTGCATGATGCGAAGTGACTGAAAAGGGTTTGACGAAAGAGATATTTCATTAGCCATATTGCTTGATGAACATTAAGTGCAATTCTGGTTTGGTTGATGGTTATTAGAGATCAAGTACTCAATTGGTGTCTTCGAGTTCTTCTTCAGTGTCAGGATGTCTGTCAGAACAGCTATCATATCCAGCTGATTGTTGAGTGATGACGAGGCTAGGGGATGGAATTTTGTGACAGATGTCTGTGTTCCTTGCTGGAGATGTTGCAAGGGAGGTCACTTTATTACCTGTGATTGTTTGTGGCGAGTGGATCTGGTTTTGTAGTGTGGAGACTGGTGAAATATAACATCCTCTTGGAGGGTGGAGGTATCAGACCTGGAGCTTGTCTTGATGGCTTGTTGTTTCTCTGTATGTGATATTGTTATTTCTGGTGATGAGGGTGCTGTTTTTGGTGATGTTGTAGGTGTTCTTTTGGGTGTTAGTGTTGTGGATGTTGTTGTGGGTGATGTAGATGTTTGGAGAGTGGTTGTTGTGGGTGCTGTGGATGTTGCATGGGCTTTTGTTCTGAGTGTTGTGTATTTGGCTTTGGGTGTTTTGAATTTTGTTTTGGGTGTTGTACAATTGGTCTTAGGTGTTGTGCATTTTGCTTTGTGTGTTGTGAGTTTTGTTTTATGAGTTGTGGATTTTCTAGCTGGTTTTTGGGTTTGTGCTATTGTGTCTGTCCTGGTCACACATGTCTGGGTTTGTGTTGTTATGTCTGTCATGGTTGCACATGTCTGGGTTTGTGTTGTGATGTATATCTTGGCTGAGGTTGTCTGAGTTTGTGTTGTGAAGTCTACCATTTTTGTATAAGTTTGCACAGACTTCTTTCCATGGGAAACTGTTGGGTGTTCCTGGGACTTGTTCTTTTCCAATGCTGAGTGCACAACATCAGTTACAAACTTGACCTCTTCCTCAAGCGAGTTCCTTGCAAGGTCCCATCTCTTAGCCACCTCAACAATTGTTGTTCCAATAATATCGATGAAAGTGTTGGGGGTCAGTCCTACCTGGTGTGTGGGAGTGGGACTTTTGCTTGAACTTGTGTGGGTTGGTAAAGCTGGAATGGTTTGTCTTCGAGGCTTCTTTTGAGCAACAAGGTTTGGGGGTTTAGACCAAGCTGAGGGACGGTTTGGTGCTGGTATGAAAAATGGCTGTTTACTGGCCTTGTCTTGTGCACGTTTTCTAAACAGTCGAGCTATGGGGTTCCATGCATGATGATTTGCTGAACAGTTCGGGCACTTGGGGGTTCTTTTCTCGCCTGTTTTCTTGAACCTTGCAATACAAACTTCTGTTTCATGTACACCGCTGCATACCCCACACTTGGCATTGTTGGTGCACTGAGTCTTGTTATGACCCCACTGCTGGCACCTTCGGCATCTGGGGTAGGTTGGTATGTATGTTCTTAGCATCCAAGTGCCGTGTTCTGGTATCGTAATTTTGTTTGGTGGGTGTGCTCCATTCCATTTGATGAGGACAGACTTGGATGGAGTTTTATGCTTTCCAAATCCTCGGAGAAGTCGTTTGGCCTCACATACTTCCCTGGTGTTGTATAGAACTGCTGTGTCGAGGCTCATGGGGAAGTTTTGCACTACCAGGTTGTGATTTTTGTCGTATGGATCGACCCTTACTAGATGCACATTTCTTCCATTTATTTTGGCGTACTGTAGCTGCTGTGCTGTAGCCTCGTCCGAGGGCTTGATAATATAATGCCCATCCTCATACGCTGGAGCAAAGGTGAAGTCCCACGTTGGGTGTTCCTTTTTCAAGGCCTCGATCAGCTCAAAAGTAGAGTTGAAACCAGCTGTATAGGCAGCGATGAATTTTGGTAGTAACTGGCTGGAGCTGACAGGTGGCGAAGCTGGGGGAGGGAGAGGGCGTGGCTCGGCGCTGGAGGTGCTTGCTCCGTCGTTGGTGAGTGTAATGGTTGTCATATTACGATGTGGTACTTCTTTGTTTGATACTTCCCTCTCTGTTCCTGAAATTTCACATTTTCCAGTTCCTCGAAGTGGTGAAGTTGTGGTGCAAAGTGAATTGATGTTTTGGCTATCAACATCCTGTGAGCAAATACGCTGGGAGGATTCACTATAGCGGGGTTTGTGAGTGCGGCGGGAGTCAGTTTGAATTTCATCATACTGAGTGTCGAGAGACTGTAGCTTGTAATTTCCTTTTCTTTTCCCGTTGTCACTTATGATCCAGTCTCGTGTATTTCCATCATCTGGTTGTATTTTCCTTATGTAAGTGGAAGTGTTGATGTGGGTGGCGGGAAGTGTAGCCATGGTACAACAGTCTGGGTTTGTTTACTATTCCCTACCTATCCTCGCAGCCGTGCTAGACCAGTCGGAACAGCGCCTATGATCCTCAGGTAGGGCTGTGAGGTGCCTAACGCCTAACCCTAGTGAGTGGTAGTTCATGAAGGTCTACCAAGGCCCTGTCGAGTGGTTGCCACCCTTACTGGTTCGTCTTGGCAGCACTGCTAAGTGCCCCCCTTGTGGCTCTGCCCGCAGGGTTCGGCTCACTACCTCCAGCAGGGACTCTGGGCGAAATGTATAGGATAGGGAAGGAGGGATAGGGAGAGCACACTGTATGGATGAAATAGCAGATCGATACACTGTGCTGGGACATAGAAGTATGGAGAGGGAGTCCAGGGTTGGCAGCAGAATGACAGTTAAGATTTAAATCACGGAGTGACGAGCAATACGTCCTCTCTCTATGCCGGCTGGACTCTCTCTGCCAGCCGACATGTCGTAAAAATACCCCCGCTAATACAAATTCACCAGTCCTGTATGAGACAGCCCTAGCATGCATTCAATATGGACGGTGGGTGTTAGCGCCGAAGTGGTGACATGTAGAGGTGTACGATATGTAGGAGGACTACTGGGCCTTGGGAGCAGGCTGAGAAGCCCATGCTCAGAGTCGAGCACATAAAACAAAAAATATAAAAAAAAAGTTGCTGTTTACTATACTGAATAGCTTGTAAAAGGCAGGTATTACTGCCTGTTATCATATAATACAAAGATTATATATCACACTATATTTAAGATTGAAATTTTCTGTCTTGACAATGGTTTGAGTTGATTTATCCTCGTCTACTGCTGAAGTGTAAAAAAAGCATAAGATCTAAGGAGTAGAGGCTCAGCAGTCTCCACCTCCCTTAATAGGGTTCTCGAATAATTTTCCTTACCCGTCATACCGCCTCCCCTCGGCACTCTCAGATATATCAAGTGGACATCAAAATAATGCAGAATTTCATGAGGTAATAAAAAACTGTTCTTGGCTTACACTATTATTCACGAAGGATTAGCTTTGTTGCCACGAAATATCTCTGTCACCTTCAAGAAGCATAGTAGGTAAATTTACTGCATGTTTTCCAAATTTTCGAAATCTGTTTCCATATATACTCCAAAGCTGCCTATCAAAGTCAGAGCGCTTTCTTTCCCTGTGCAATGGACCCTTCTGAGACTGAATAGCGGTGTGGGAGGCTCCTGTCGCGGTACCGTGTCACTGGCTGGCTGGGAGAGGCAGTGTGTGTATGGGAAGGGTAGCCCATCTTCCGGCATGAATACAGGAATAGCACAACCCCGGACAGAGAAAATACAAATATGTGTATGAATATGTACTCGTTAATGAATACAATTTTCTCCTATTTCTTCTTATAGACATTAATTTTAGTTCTGTTGATCACAGCAGGTACCAAACACTCACATCCTCTCTTTCTCTTGATCTTATATCCCCGACCCCCCTTCTCTCTCCAGCCTGGGAAAGAGAGAGAGAGAGAGAGAGAGAGAGAGAGAGAGAGAGAGAGAGTACAGACAGGTAATCATGTCGCGAGGTGCTGAGGGAGATCAGAGTACGGAGGGACCACAAGGATAGAAGAAAGTAAACTGATAAGAAAAGAAAGAGAGAGAACAAAAGGAACAAGTGGGAGGTAGAGGCAATGAGGCAGAATTTAATAAACTATTAGGTAAACTCTCGACTACTCATTCTCATCTATAACCATTACATTTTT
Source organism: Coenobita brevimanus (assembly GCF_032717465.1). Lineage (NCBI taxonomy): Eukaryota > Metazoa > Arthropoda > Malacostraca > Decapoda > Coenobitidae > Coenobita > Coenobita brevimanus. Next base: position 9,118,518 of record NC_137055.1, read on the forward strand.
TTTTTTTTTTTTTCAGATTTTGCAGACTTTTCCGAAATGGGGGTCAGATATTGCCTTCTTAATTCCCTCCCAACAGGTGGTCTCTCCCATTCTGAATAAAATCGTCTGGAATTACTGAAGTAAGAATAAATCAATAAACTGCCATATGATTCAGTGTACGGTATCTCATTCCGTTCAACACACTGAGACATTATATCAGTACTGTTATTTCGTCTTCCTAAGTGAAGTGGTTAAATATGGAATCATCTACAGTAGAGATCGTAAAAACACGATATAATAATAATAATAATAATAATAATAATAATAATAATAATAAAGGACATCAGTGGATTCAAGCAGTTAAGTCACCACCAGATCGTAATTACCTATCCAGACAGTGAACAGGCAACAATTGACACAGACCCAAACCACAGTGACTATACGTAGGTGGGGTTATTGACGAAACTTTGCCAGTGAGTTTACAGTTGCTTGAAGAATATACCTGTACCCTCTTGTCAGCATTATTATCCTGGCCTTTGTTCCCCACCTGAAGCCTGGGGGAGGAAGAAGCCAGTCTCGTAAGGTGTAGTCAGGATTCCAGGGACTGAATGGTGGGCGATTGATTGTGTTGCCCATCTCACTTTGCAGGCTGTTGATTTTTCTTTCTCTTTCTTATCTTTTTTTTTTTTTGTCTTTGAATCCCATTTCACTGTATTATTTAATTCCAAGTTATTCCTAAAGGTCAAACACATGCAGGTCAGAATACACATACACGAACCCAGAACGATATGAATGTTGGCAATGGGAGACGGCAAATGTTTGTCGTTCGCTCCGATAACATATATTAAACAGATCCCCACCCGTCGATTTCAAGCAGTTTATGGAAAGTGGTAACGAAGACACCATTGAAGTCTACGACCATCCTGTATGATTAGAAAAGTCTCCCGTATGAGGAAAAAATGGCCTTGAGGTAGTGAGAATATGTAAGAATATAAAAGAAATATGAGACAGTTAAAACAAATATAATGCATGGAATGGATTAAGAAGTTTTCAGCACAATATTTCGCCTACTGCCTTCTTCAAGATTATTTCCCTGAGGACGGCAGTACCATAAACAATGAAAATAAACTCATACACTAGCGTTGCCTCCCTCTGAAAGCCATTGATACCTACGTGCAGGCGTATACTACAATTTATCTGCAATACCTTGCTTCTTCACACACACACACACACACACACACACACACACACACACACACACACACACACGGATCAAAGCAAAGAACACTCTTTGCGGGTTTGGTTCACCTATACCTTTCCTTATTACTTCCCGCCACACCATCACAACACACATATACCACCAACAAAGGCCGTCATCAGTGCCAAGGGTAGGGCAGCAAAAGTATAATAATCGTAAGGAAACAAGATTATGTGTGATATGCATGACAAATCTTATGGAAGCGTCTCCATTCCGTCGAATTTTTCCTTCGAAATCAGAATGCATGGAGTGAAAAACATGGATATATTTAGGGTAAACTCTTACAAATGCTGAAGAGTGCCACAATTCTTAAGGCAATGCTGAATGGCCTCAACATAGCTACAGTAGCCTACATTGTCGTTTTTTCTGTGTAACTTTCCACGAGGATTACTGAACATACTAGAACACAGGATCCCCCATATCGTGTATATATGGTTTGACCCTTGATCCTAAAAGATATAGGTAAATGAAAATAAAAGGTGTTTAGAGGTATTTGCACAAGGAGCAATTTTACCAGGTCTGAAGCGAATTCCTGAAGAAATAATGGACTATCACAAGTCAGAAGTTTTTGGAAGAAAGAAAGATAAGGATGATGAAACAAAATGAGGAAATGCAGCAGGTCTCCACATTATGGTGTAGAGATCTGGAACACTTGTATCTTCCTGCGCACACACACACACACACACACACACACACACACAAATCAATCAATCCATCAATCACGCGATCAATTTCCTGTCATACCTATGAACTGCTACGCCAGGAAGGACAAGGAAAGAGCAGATCTTCATATGTCTCTTTTTCATCCTGCAATAACAAATAGCATTTACAATATGGGATAATTATCTTCCAGCCAAAGTATACTAGAAAACAAAAAGTTTCTTCTGAAATGATTGTTAAGAAGTAGGAATGGCAAAAGTGCACATATAAGAGATGAAAAAAACACAGAAACAAGGGAACATTCAGGATGGGAGGAGATTTTGAGACATACCCATTACTACATTCCACCAGCTGCAGGTTTGTGACTAAAGTGTGGAATAGGTTATAGGTCGTCGTGCTTCAGCGCGAGCCAGAACTTTCTTGAGTGAAAAACTAGGGGGATCAGTGGGAAGTTGTGGCCCACGTTACGGTTGAAACTATTCGGTGAGGTGGGGTTCTCCTGCGACATCCGAAAACTATAAATGGTTTAGATGCTGCTCATGTTAACCATAAATTAGCGTTACTGATAATTAGTTTTTCATTACCTTAAGAGGCAGCTAACGTGGTTTAAAAAAAATGACAATGAAATATTTATTACAATAGCATCACCATGTCTATTATGGAATAAATATTCGCATAATGAAAATAAACACTTCAGATTAAAAGTTCATGTGTTGAGACTTTGTTGACCAGCGAAGTTCATTCCTCTGTGAAACCTGCTTCTGGGAACAACCCTTCATGTCACCTACGCGATGTATCCTAGAGTGATTGTTTATTCCACATCCACTTCAGGATTAAAGGAATCAGGGGATTCTTGAGTGGGAAGGTACACTGTTTGTTGCAGTTCTCTGTGAACGGGGAGGCATATGGTTTGTTGTTCTTCGATACAGTTTACGTACTGATTAAATAATTTTCACAATATTAAGGAAACCTATATTGTCAATTACCAATCAAAAACAACTTTTCAAGAAATTATGAATATTGTGTAAGTAAAGCGAAATAAAAAAAAAACTTACGATGGTACCCTTTCCATTACTTTATTTACAAAGTAAGGTATCTAAGCTGAAGAAAGCGAATTCGCGCCTCAAGTGTTTGGTCGTTGCACCACTACCCCTACTACCCCAGGACCGACTTTAGCGCTAACACTCGGTGCAACGCAGCCCTACAGTAGTCCTATGCTGAGAGAATGTTATTTGGAATAACTATTATTATTGTTTTTATTGACCGAGATGGTTTGGAAACAAGAACTGTTGTGTGTGAACAAGCTTTAGTTTTGAAATGAGCAGTGTGTGTGGGGGGGGGGCGCGCGCGCGTCTGAAGAACATCAAATTTGTGAATTATGATTCACCGTTATTCTGTTCGACATTCGTGGATGTGTTTTGATTTTGAGTCTTGATATTCAGAATTTCAGAGCTTGACTATGATTATGACAATGACGCACAAAAATTGTGTGATATTTCTGTTTGATACCGGTGCATACGTTTTGATTTCGAGTTGTGTGATGGTATAGACCTGCGGCCACAGTAGCCACCGTTCGTAACTGAACCAACAGTGCTTGCTACCTGTGTTTGATGTGTTTTGAGCACAAAAGCAGTCCACGCCAACAACTTATGATTTCATGGTGCATTACAAGCTTGGTACGTCAAGCCTGTGTGTTGAGCACCAGTGAGCTCCAAAAGTGCACCAGACAACAGTTTGCTATCACACAAAAATTTCTGGGATTAGTGGCTAATGTCTCGGCCACGGGGATTTCCTTAAAGACGAACCCTTAAAGACGCCTCATGGGCGGGGATGGAAGTCTTCCTGTCATTCGATCTATCTATCTATCTATCTGTCTATTGCCAACGGTTTAATCCCATAAGGGTAGCCAAAAACAAATCGCCTCCATGTCACCCTGTCCACTGCTATTTCACTGCCCTCTCCTCAGCTCACCCCCCCCCTCTCTCATATACCTCTCCACTCCATCCCTCCATCTCATCCAAGGCCTCCCCCTCCCTCTCTCCCTCCACCTCACTCACATACACTTTCCTAGTTGGTCTATTTTGCTCTCCATCCTTTCCACATGGCCAAGCCACCTCAATATATTTTTCCTAATGCATTCTATCACATCCACATCCACACCACAACGCTCCTTCACTTCCTCATTTGTCAGCTTCTCTCTACATGTAACTCCACATGCTGCTGTCAGATAACTCATTTCCATCGCTTTCACTCTTCACTTGTGTTCCTCCAATAAAGTCCAGGTTTCACCTTCAAATATTAGAGTTGGTATCACAACGTTATCATGCGGCGAATTTTTAACTTTCATGCTCACTTCCCTGTTCCTTACCAGTGCTTTTAAGGATCCAGCAACCTTTCTTCCATGTTGCGCTTTTTCAAGCACTTCATCCTCCAAACTTCCATCGAAAGTACATAAATGCACTCACATTTTCCATTTCCTCGTCATCCAACTTCATTGTACATTCAGTGACATCATTTCTCTCAAAGGCCATAACTTTACTCTTCCCTACACTCTGGATTCTGTTTCTTACGCACTTTTCCAGAATCTTTCACCAAGCCTTGTAGTTCCCCTTCGTCTTCACATAACAACACGGTATAATTTGCAAACAATAGCACAGGAAGTTTCCAAACGCTGTCCTCTCTCATTAGGGCCGCTCCAACATCCACTGTGCTACCTTGTATCTCTTTTATAAATCCATCCATATACAGATTGAACAGTCATGGAGACATGACAAACCCTGTTTCAATCCAACATGCAGACAGAAACATTCACTCAGTTCACTATCCACACGCATTGCAGCCTTCACCCCCATATACTCTTCACGGCATTAAAGCAATTTCCCATGTACTCCATATATTCTTAATATTCTCCACATTCCATGTCTATCCACTCTATCATATTCGTAAGCTTACTCGAAGTCCATGGAGGCCACATACAACTTCTTTCACTTCGCTAGAAACTTTCCACTAAAGACCTAAAGATGAATGTCTGATCTACACAACCTCTACCCTTCCTAAAACCTCCCTGTTTTCCAAAAAATTCTTCTGTTATTTCCGTTACTCCGTCAAGTAGTACCCTGCCACATTCTTTTCCTATGACGCTCAGGAGACAAATGTCCCTAAGAATTCCACACACTTCTTTTTCCCTTTTACTTTTGTACAGGGGAATAATATTACCTGATTTCCAATCCTCCGGGACTCTACCATAATCCCAGGCTAATCTGCACATCTTCCATATCCATTCTGCTATTATCACTCCCCTATGCTTCAGCATTTCACCACACACTCCATCAATTCCTGGGGCTTTCCCCATTTTGTCTTTCTTCATTGCTTCCAATACATCCATCAAGTTTATTTCTTCCTCAGTTCTCACCTCCCTCCTTCTCTCAGCCATTCTTCAGCCAATTACACTTACATAATTTTCATTGTCTGTCAATATACAACTTTATTATTTGTTGTGTGTCTGTTAGTCTGTGAAAAACGCATTTTGGACAATACTGCTAAAAAATCGACGTGGTTAAGTGACAATCAGTCTGGGCAGGAGGCTCAGTCCGCCCGCGGGGCCTAGGCCAGGGAAGCGTGCCTAAGCGGCAAATACATATACTGTATATGTTCCAGGGAATTTGTGTAAACAGGGATTTCATGAAATCCCTAAAGAATTCTTAAAATGAGTTTAAACTGGGATGGGTTAATGTGGGTTATGTTATTTAGGCTGTGGTTAGATTAGGCACAGATAATCTAAGTTAAGTTTAGGTTAAGTAGAGCTAGGTTAGTTTGGTTAGTTTAGGTTAGGTTAATTTATATGAATGATTAACATAAATCTGCCATCATATAAATTAACCCAACCTAACCTAACTTAACTAACCTAGCCTAATTTAACCTAAACTTAACCTAGATTATCCCTGCCTAACCTAACCACAGCCTAAATTATCGTAACCCACATTAACCATCTCAGTTTACACTCATTTCACGAATTCCCTAGGGTTTTCGTGAAATCCCTGTTTACACAAATTCTCTGTGATATATATATATATATATATATCTATATATATCTATATATATATATATATATATATATATATATATATATATATATATATATCTATATATATATATCTATATCTATATATATATATATAGAGAGAGAGAGAGAGAGAGAGAGAGAGAGAGAGAAGGGAAAGAAGTTGTATGCGGCTTTCATGGATTTGGAGAAAGCATATGACAGGGTGGTTAGACAAGGATTGTGGAAAGTGTTAAGAATATATGGAGTAGATGGGAAGTTGTTGAATGCTGTGAAGAGTATGTACGATGGTGCAAAGGCTGCAGTGCGTGTGGATGGTGAACTAAGTGAATTTTTCTCTTTGAAGGTTGGGTTGAAACAGGGATGTGTCATGTCTCCATGGTTGTTCAATCTGTACATGGATGGGGTAATAAAAGAGGTACAAGGTAGGGTAGTGGATGTTGGAGTGGCCCTGGTGAGAGAGGATAGTGTTTGGAAACTCCCTGTACTGTTGTTTGCAGATGATACTGTGTTGTTGAGTGAAGACGAAGGGGAGCTGCAAGGCTTGGTGGATGAGTTTGGGAGAGTGTGTAAGAAACGGAATCTAAAGGTGAATGTAGGGAAGAGTAAAGTGATGGTCTTTGAGAGAGGTGAAGTCAGTGAATGGACAGCGAGGTTGGATGGTGAGGAACTGGAAAATGTGAGTACGTTTAAGTACTTGGGTAGTGTGATGAGTAAGGATGGAGGTTTGGAGGGTGAAGTGCTTGAAAGGGTACAGCAGGGAAGAAAGGTTGCTGGTTCTTTGAAAGCAGTGATTGGAAGTGAAAAAGTTACTACATGACAGTATTGTGATACCAACTCTAACATTTGGAAGTGAAGCTTGGACGTTGTTGGAAGGACACAAGTCAAGAGTGAGAGCAGGGGAAATGAGTTATTTAAGAGGAGCCTGTGGAGTCACATGGAGAGACAGGCTGACGAATGAGGATATAAAGGAGCGTTGTGGTGTGGATGTGGATGTGATAGGAAGCGTTATGAGGAACACACTGAGGTGGTTTGGCCATGTGGAGAGGATGGAGGGTGAAAGACTGACGAAGAGAGTGTATGTGAGTGAGGTGGAGGAGAGAAGAGGGAGGGGGAGGCCGAGGATGAGATGGAGGGATGGGGTGGAGAGGTATATGAGAGAGGGTGTGAGTTGGGAGCAGGGCAGTGAAATGGCGGGGGACAGGGCGACTTGGAGGCGATTTGTTTGTGGCCACCCCAAACGGGATTGAGGCGTCTGGCAATAGATAGATAGATAGATAATTATATATATATATATATATATATATATATATATATATATATATATATATATATATATATACACTGTATATATATACTGTATATACTGTATATGTATTTCCAGGTGAATAGTGTACAAAGCAACAGAATATATACTCATCTATACTTAATTTGTGTGTGTATGTGTGTGTGTGTGTGTGTGTGTTTTCAAATGAGTGCTAACATAGATGACCAAGAAGCGGTGCCGAGGCGCAGCAAACCCTTCCCCAGCAGCCATGTTAGTGGTGACTTACAAACACGACAGGACATTATAGTCAAAGATGTCACGTAGCAGATTTGGAGTAAATCGGGTGGAAATTTACGATTTTATGCCCATTGGAAATTTTAGGCCCGACCCACCTGACACTGACTCCTTTACAGCTAACTGGGGGTTAACCCTGTTAATGTACTGAGGCATGTTATAGGATGCAGATTTGGAAGATGCACCTTCAGGTTTTCGTTTCATGTCGATATGACGAATTTGAAAGGAGTTATGGCGAAAAACGATTCTTTTTTATTATTATTATTATTTTTTACATTTTTGTGGCTTACAGCCTGGGCCTAAGCCTAATTTGGCCTAAAATTTAATCAGTTATCATAATGTCATAGCCCATCATTTCTGTAATTTTTGTTAAAACTGCACGTGTAGTTTTCGCGTAACAGACAGACAGACAGACAAACCGGGTGAAAAGGATACCCGTTCCCGCCCCGGAGGGGGTCGGGGACTGGTAATTACACACACACACACACACACACACACACACACACACACACACACACACACACACACACACACACACACACCTTTGGCAGAGACATGCAAGTGTGCTGTATTAGATACTACAGTGGTCTTGAGATGGTACAATTTTTTTTGAGGATAGGAAGAAGTATGGGTAGGATAAATAGAGTAAAGTTGTAGCGGGATTAGCTACAAAAAGATGAAGTGAACGAGGGTGGTGTGAGGTGTGACTAGGGCCGCAAAAGGACCTGATGAAGTGCTGGATGAGTGAAGTATATGAGGTGAGTGGAGAAGCACAATTTGTTTCCTTGTCTGTAACAAGGCTAATATTGCATTGTTCTTCATATCTTTTGTAGGTTATATTACTGATGACCATTACATTACTATATATACTTTGAAGCTGTGAGTGGTAGCAATACGTGTACAGGGTTTCCCAATATATCCTCACCCACACACTAGGTAAGAGGGGAATGACGCACTCCTGACGTCATAGTTGACAGCGCACAGTGACTGGGTATAATTTACTGTACAGCAATACGTGTACAGGGATTCAGAGTATGTAGGTGGAGGGGAGGGGGGGATCTTCTTGCTTAATTATCTTTATTTTCAGTTCATAGAATTAGAGGTTATAGTTATGGCCCTCTCTGTAACAAACAGCGGCAAACGGATCATTAGATATGATGATGTTTGCTCTCCTTTGAACTTCATTTCACGCCTTTGTTAATTTGTTTAGATTAAATAATGTGCTCAGCCCTTCCTCCATCCTTGCGCTTTCGTGCTGAGAGAAAGGGAACTCAGAATATGGGGGCGTACTGGCACTGTGACTTTCATATTGGTTCGAACACTAGCAGGATAATGATTTCCCATTCAGTATTGCCATCGAGGAAAGTAGCGTGTCCAGGCATCTCGAAATGATCGGATCTTGAATATGGCTCTCTCTTGTATTTTGTTTTTCTCTTGGAAGGAACAGTTTGCGGGCTTGTTACCTTTGGTTCCTTCTTCCTCACATTAAAAAAAAAAAAAATAATAATCTACCTATAAATGTAGTGGACAGGGTGAAGCAAACCTCGAAGATGGAGATTCAGAAATGTTTTTTTTTTACACATTAATATTATTACTAATCTTAAAGATTAACGTCATTATACACCGTATATATATATATATATATATATATATATATATATATATATATATATATATATATATATATATATATATATATAGATAGATAGATAGATAGATCATGAGGTTCGGAACTGAGAGAGAAGAGCACGAAAACCGGATTAAAGCTGCATGACGGAGGAGAGAAAATAAAATGTGTGTGTGTGTGTGTGTGTGTGTGTGTGTGTGTGTGTGTGTGTGTGTGTGTGTGTGTGTGTGTGTGTGTAAGGAGAAGGAAGTAGCGACGTGCGGAATTAAAAATAAAAAAAGAGCGTGATCTTTTACCTTGAAGAAGATGTATTGAAAGGGGATGCAACAGAGAGTCATATTAGCAGTGATCCAGTTAGGATAACACTAATATTGTGTTCTGGTTATATTGCTTAACTTTAGACTGGTAAGATTTTCTCGACTGAGCAAAAACATCTCGGTTAACCTAAGTACTCTGCCTCGGCGTAGTAATAGTAGAGAAACGGTTACTGGAGACAGTTTTCTATGCCTTTTATATTAGAACTGCCCTTGCTTGAACATGATCGTCTGGTGTAAGCCTGAATAATACGCTCAAGTTCACTGAGCTCAGCGACAGGGTTAAAATCGTTTGAATAAGATGACGTTTTTCTCATTTTACTTGGGCCATTACTGCCTGACATTCTTCATCTGTGGAAGGATGAAATGATGTCATGGGATTACTGAGGGCTATATGTAACCCATCAAGTCTGATAAATCTCCCCGAATGACTGGTAAATCGCCTGGACATAACACGTAAAAAAAATAAGAAAGAACTCGGGGTGAAGCCGTCAAGAATAGTTCATTTGATTTTGACAGTGTCTCGGGAAGTAGAACAGTTAATGTAATTTACAAGTGCAAAGAGACACTTGAGGAAAATGGTCATTGTTTTAAGTTGATGCCGTCCTATAGGTTTCAAAGGAGATTTTATGAAATGTTATAGTAAATAAAAATAACACCATACCTGAAGTAATGAAAGGATAAGGTCAAAGGCTCCTGTGTTGGTTGCACACTGGATCATGGGCATGGTGGTAGGCTAGGAAATGTCATGGTGGCCTACGTTTGGTGTTGCCATTATAATACCAGATGGCGATTAAGTAGTAAAGAAGTGGGCTGCTGATCAGAGAGAGAGAGAGAGAGAGAGAGAGAGAGAGAGAGAGTCACTGACGATGGACGACCACAGTACACCATTACCCTTTAGCCAAAACAGCTGTGAGTGGAAGCGTTAGAGTGCACATGGAAATTATATGGATACATAATTTTCAAGGAACGTGCGTAAGACGTGAATGGGGAAGAAATGTTCAAGGAATCAGACGAACACATGACACCGGAAAAAAGAAAAGAAAAGGAAGCACGCGCGTCCAAGAACCTGGTACCTTATTCACAAACTTCCTTTAGCTTATGTTGTGTATAGGACTCCTTGTTTATACATATATCTTCACTTATACGGCTACTAAACGGTTTATACCAAAACTAAACTGAATTTACAAGTTAGAAATACAACGAGGCACAATCTATCTATCTATCTATATACCTAGGCTGCTTCCCCCAAGAAAAGGGAGGTAGCCGAGACAGGACGACATACTCCCCATTTACTCATCCATTCAAACATATTTCATTCGCATCTTAGCCCCAAAGGGGAGAGGGACAGATCCTCACCGCACCACACCGCACAAGGGTCAACTGCGCAGTGCAATCAGTGACATCCGCAGCAGGGCCCAACAGCAGAGCTGGTTTACCCCTGCCACATCATAATAGACCCATCCCCTTACTCGCACCTGACCTGACTTGCTGATCAGACCAAATGCGGGAGCATATTCCCTCGGACTGCGTCATCATTTATTCATTCACAATTTCTCTCCATTTATTTCTGTCACGCCCAGCCACTCTCCCTTGCTCAACAGACATCCCTCTTGCATCCAGCGGTCTCTTCATCCTATTCGTGGTCTCCCTCTCAACTTTACACCTCTCACATCAGATCTAGTTATCTTTTTCACCAATCGCTCATTATCCATTCTCTCCATAGGCCCAAACCATCGCAACACTCTCTGCTCAACTCTACCAGCCATCTCCCGAACAACTCCAGTTCTCCTTCACACTTCATCATTTCGCACTCGATCCATACGTGTCACTCCACACATACTCCTCAGACACCTCATCTCCATTACATTCAAACTTTTCCTTTCTGCTACACCCATATTCCATGTTTCAGCCCCGTATAACGCAGTCGGTACCACAACACCCTCACACAGCCTTCTCTTTACATCTATTCTAAGCGAACGACATCAAAACACTTTTTTCATTCCTCCAAGCACCGTACCTACTTTATTCATTCTAAACTTCACTTATGCATCTATTCTTCCATCCACAGCCACATGTGACCCTAAATATTTAAAACACTCTACCTCCTCAAGCAACTCACCATTCAAAACTATACTCATCCCCCTTCCATCTACCAACCTCGTACACTTCATCACTTTACTCTTATTCTCATTTACTTTCAATTTCCTCCTTTCACACACCCTTCCAAACTCCTCTACCAACTGTCTCAATCTCTCCTCTGAATCAGCCACCAGTGCAGTATCATCTGCAAACAGCAGCTGCTTCAGATTCCACTCTCCACCATCAACATTCACTAGACTCAGACCTCCACCTAAAACTCTTGCATTCACATCCCTTACAACACCATCCATATAAATATTAAACAACCAAGTTGACATCACACATCCCTGTCGCAGCCCCACTCTCAAGGGAAACCAATCACTCACAGCATTTCCCACTCTTACACACGCTCTACTATTTACATAAAAACTTTTTACCCCTTTTACTAACCTTCCATCAAGTCCATACAATCTTAAAACAGTCCACAAAGCCTCCCTATCAATTCTATCAAACGCTTTCTCTAAATCCATGAATGCCCAAAACACATCCTTGCCTTTCGCTAAATACTTTCACACACTTGTCTCACAGCGAACACCTGATCCACGCATCCCCTCCCTCTCCTAAAGCCACACTGCTCATCACCAATCACTCCCTCTGTACCCTCTCTAACTCTCATAATTAACACTCTACCATACACCTTACCTACAATACTCAACAGACTTATACCCCTAAAGCTAGTACATTCATACTTATCACCCTTGCCTTTATACAACGGGACCACACAAGCACTTGCCCAGTCAATTGGCACCATACCTTTCACAAAGCACACATTCAACAGTCTTACTAACCAGTCAACAGCAGTCACTCCACCACCCTTCAGGGATTCCACAGCACACCCATCCATACCTGCAGCTTTCCCTGTTTTCATCTCCTTTACTGCCTTCTCCACTTCCTCCTTCGTGATCAAAGAATCATTCAACTCTCCCAACACATTTATTCCTTGCACCCTTCCATCCGCCACAATCTCAGCCACCCTTTCCTCCTCTACATTTAACAATCTTTCAAAATACTCTGCCCATCTCTTCCTTACTGCATCCATCTCAATTAACATCCTTCCATCCTCTGCTTTTACTCGCTCTTCCTTCCCAGACTCTCCACCCTTGTGACCTCCTTCCAGAACATTTTCTTATTCTGTTGAAAATTCTCAGTCAGCCACCTACCCCACCTCTCACCTGCGCCACTTTAGCATCACGCACCGCCCTTCTCGCCCTATTCCTCATTTCCTTGTACCTCTCATATGAAACCTCATCCTTCCTCTGCAGGCACACTTCATATGCACGTCTCTTCTCAGCCACAGCCATACTTACTTCCTCGCACCACCATTCACTTCCTTTTCTTACACCACCACCCACACGTCTTACACCACACACCTCTTCTGCATGCCCCACCACAGCACTCTTAAACAACTGCCATTCCTCCTCCACACTGCCATTTTCCTGATCTTTCACTGCGTTCCACTCATCTTTCAATTTCTCCTGATACTCTATCATTTTCTCTCTTTTATCCAACTCACTTACTTTCAAAACAAGGCACAATGATTCCTGATAATAATTAACTATAATGGAAACTTTTTTATCACTGCAATTATGCATTCGCCGCCTTAATTTGATCCAGGTTTTCGGCCTTTCCAGCTTATTTCTCACACAGTGGCAGAATAATGACAACAATGATTCTGCGTTCTTCCCATAGCACCTCTTCGTGGAAAGCGTCCTGTTCTTGTGTTTGTCCGTTGTTCCTCGTGATTAACATCGTATTTCTCTGTTGATCTATTGTTCTACTTGACTGGCATCGTATTCTTTTTTTTCTTTTTTTTTTTTTATCCATTGTTCTTCGTGACACGGAGAGACTGCATTTTTGTAGGTCAAGTTAGAGTAAAAAGAGTATAGTTAAAATCCATTATGAAGACGGTACTGAGACGAGGAAACGGGCGGCTTATAAGACCGACGATGGAGAATGTTTGCCAAGAATAAGAGATGAGGATGAATGAGAGGGGAAAGCGTCTTAAAACTCTGGGGGAAGTGAGAAAAACGGGAGACTATGCAGCGTGTGTGCTAAATACGGAAGACATTATGAGGAAATTAGGCTGTACTTTGTAAGACTTAACGTCTTCAACCACAGGATGTATCTTTATATTACTTGGTAATTTTAGACGATTTTGGAGAGGCTGTAAGAACCTTTGAGGTTAAATATTGGTTTGGCCGCAAGTCAGTGGAATTATTTATGCCCATCCTTGAAAGCAGTGATAAGAGACAGGGAAGTGAGCATGGAAGTGAAAAAGCTACTACGTGACAGTATTGTGATACCAATTCTAACGTATGGAAGTGAAGCTTGGACCTTGTTGGAGGGACAGAAGTCTAGAGTGAGAGCGGTGGAAATGAGTTATTTGAGAGGAGCCTGTGGAGTCACATGGCGAGACAGACTGACGAATGAGGAAGTGAAGGAGCGTTGTGGTGTGGATGTGGATGTGATGGGAAGCGTTAGGAGAAACACACTGAGGTAGTTTGGCCATGTGGAGAGGATGGAGAGTGAGAGACTGACGAGGAGAGTGTATGTGAGTGATGTGGAGGAGGGAGAGGGAGGGGGAGGTTAAGAATGAGATGGAGGGGGAGGCCAACGATGAGATGATGGGATGGAGAGGAGAGGTGTATGAGAGAAGGGGGTGTGAGCTTGGAGCAGGGCAGTGCAATGGTGGGGGACAGGGCAACATGGAGGCGATATGTTTGTGGCAACCCCTTACGGGATGAAGGCGTTTGGCAATAGATAGATAGATAGATAGACAGATATCACAGGGACATTAAAACAGATGACTATACTGGTTTATGATTTGAGGAAAAGTTCTGTGTCCTCTACATTCCTTAAAGACATCATCATCATCATCATCATCAACATCATCATCATCATCATTCCCTATCATCAGCATTATCCCAGCCTCTTTTCCCTCCTCCTCCTCCTCCTCATCATCATCATCATCATCGTCATCATCATCATTCCCTATCATCAGCATTATCCCAGCCTCTTTTCCCTCATCGTCATCATCATCATCATCATCATCATCATCGTCATCATTCCAGTCTCTTTTCCCACCTAAAGCCGTATCCACACCAAATGACTGCTGGCAAGGGAGGGTGTGGGAGGAAGTTATATATCATAGTAGCTCATAAAGTGGCCCCCCCCCCTAGCTGCGGCCGAGACCTTCTGTGTGTTACAGTGATGCAGAAGTCGTCCTCGCGCCTGTAAGGGTATGGTGTGGACGGGCCCAAGGATGGGGTGACACCTTAAGACAGAGATTTCACTAATCCGTTCGATACTAAGGCACACTCCTAAGCTGAGTATAACCGTCTGGAGAGAGAAAAAATAAGACAAAAGTACGTCAGAGGATAGTAGTGATGGCAGTAGTAGTAGTAGTAGTAGTGGTAGTAGTAGTAGTAGTAGTAGTAGTAGTAGTAGTAGTAGTAGTAGTAGCAGCAGTAGCAGTTGTTGTTGTTGTTGTTGTAGACCAAAGTTCATCTTTTTTTTTGTGTGTGTCCGACTATGGGCATAGGCTTCACAGCCTACTCCCAAGGCCCAGTAGTCCTCCTACATACCATTCACCTCTACGTCACCAATTTGGTGCTAACAACCACCGTCCATATTGCATACATGCTAGGGCTGTCTCATACAGGACTGGTGTGTTGGTATTAGCGGGGGTATTTTTACGACATGTCGGCAGGTCATCTGGCAGATCAGTAAATTCCGATTTTTATGAAATTCAAATACTTAAACTGTTCCCTGTCCCAGAGGGGATTTGAACCTGGGTCCGGTAGGACTGCAGGCCGGCCACCTCTCTGCCGATGTGCACTGCAGGCTGAAGTTGTCTCACCTCTACAGCTCACCATCCTACTCGTGGGGGGATAGGGAGGGAACTGAGGAACGTTTGTATAGCCAGGCCACTCCACTGCCAGGCCGTATTGGGTGCCACCACGTGAAGGCGTCCCACTCCCTACAACATTAAGTACAGTAGCACAAGGAAAGAGTAATTCAGGCTAATTAATCGTCCATTGTAAAGATTATGAAAAGTCCATGTTTACCTGGCTCTTTTAGCCCTCATTCTGGCATTTTAAAGAATTTTCCCTGCTGCTGCTTCTCTCTCTCTCTCTCTCTCTCTCTCTCTCTCTCTCTCATCATTGTTGCTGAAAATTCTCTGCCATCCTTTCACCTCCAAAAGTTCATAATCCCCGTCATTAACTATAATCAAGATAGGCTGTAGGATTAGCGAGGTGGAGAGTTGGTGAGGTGTGTTGCTGCTGGGCTTTGTGCTGGATGGCCGGGTAATTGTGATGATGATGATGATTATGATGACAATGTTGATGATGATGATGGTGATGGCTGCAGAGAAGGCTGTATGGAAAGATACAAGAGGCCGTATTCTCGTCGGTGGAGAAAGCCCCTGTTTTGTTTATTACATCTTGCTGTTCTCGTCTGTGTTACCTAAATCCTCCCAATATTGTCACGTTCTGCATAAATAACGTACAAAAGGATGTTACCCAACCATGTCCAAAACTAAATCGCTAAGGAGGTGTCAGGAGGCTTCCTTAACCGACGAGCATACCAGCCAAGAAGTTACTCTAGTTATTTTACCTTAACTTGGTCCATGTTATCGTCCTTCTGCGACTGATGTTATGTAGCTCAGCGGTAGAGTAAGATACTGCTGTTTCTCCACATCCTGCCTATAGCACTTCCTCATGACTAGCACCATATTCTAGTATTAATCTATCGTTACATCTCATCACGAGTTGAAGATATGGCCATGTTAGGCCAGGTTAAAGTAAAAGGAACGTAGTAAGTATACGAACGAGTTTCTCTGTGCTTCATACCATGGCAGACATATACACAGACATACATGGAGGGAGGAACGACACTGTAGGATAGTGTCTAGACAGAAGACAATGGTCCGTATTCCGTTCGGTTTAGAAAGCTCCCCAGCACCTCTTGGTTCGCGATTAATTTTTGGATTTGGCTGGTTAATATCAATTCGTATGTTGTTTATGATGAGTATGTTGGTATTTATTTAAGCGACACAGAAGAGGATAACAGGGAGTAAGGAAGAGGTGTTAGGGAAGCTTCCTTAACTGACAAGAATACGGGCCAATGACTGACTTAGCGTCGATTCATCAGTCAGTTACTATGAGGTCTAATCACATCCACACCAGCATAATTAGCACTGATTCTTCACACGTGGCCCATCCTTTTATTATTTTCATTCAAGACTTCCACTCGTACCATCCACGTTGTTAAAGGCAACTGTCGAAGCAGAAACAAAGAAGTGAATGGATCAGTATCGTAACAAAAACAAGACTGCAGCATTGTCCCTTAAACTGCATTGAGTACCGATTTAGAAGGTTTAATATACGAGAGGAAACAGTTAATTAAAGGAATTGGAAACAAACGGTCAGACCACTATATAGTTAAAAAAAGAAAGATTATAAAAAATGGAATTTGGCAGCGTAGGTTCAAAACAGCAAGCAGAAGCGAAGGTATACAGGGCGAAGCTGAAGGACGAGAATTAAAGGAAGTTAATTCAGCTGAATGAGTCATAGAAGCTTGAACGTATTACTAAGGTGGAGGTAGTATGGCGAATATTGTAAGAGGTTATATGTATGGAATGTACTGAAATATGCGATTATGTGTGTGTGTGTGTGTGTGTGTGTGTGTGTGTGTGTGTGTGTGTGTGTGTGTGTGTGTGTGAGAGAGAGAGAGAGAGAGAGAGAGAGAGAGAGAGACAGACAGACAGACAGACAGACAGACCGATGTAGGTGGTACGATAAAACGGACGTATGATGGTTGTATGATGAAGCGCTGGTATGATGAAGCGGAAATACGAGTGAAAAGCAGGACACAAGGAAACAAAAGGAGGGAAAGAAGCGGAGGTAGAGAGGTGAAAAAGGGAGGAGTAACTGTGTAAATGTAGGGTGTCAGAGAGTTGAGGGAGTTTAGAGAGACACTGTAGTTTGGTGCAGTGAGGACGTGGGGAGTACCAATGAATGCTTAAAAAGGAATACATGGAATCTTATGGAGGCAGATGGAGTGAAGAAACAGAGACATGGAAGAGGGCGATGTATATTCTGTGTAAAAAACGGAATAAAAACTGGTAATGTTTAGTTGATAGAAATTAGATAATGGGAGTGACACGTCGGAGGATTTATGGATCTTTAAACGACAATAAATATGAGTAGACTGGTGGGTACTGTAAATGGTACTAAAACGATACTAAATGGAAAGTAGATCACTCAGTCATGGAGGACAGTTATAATGGAGTAAATGCACCTGTGAGAGTGGCTGATACACTGAGAAGTTCTACTTGAATGTTAAAATGGAATAATAATAGTCTTGATGCTGTGGATACAGTCTTCATATAAATGAAGACAAAACTATTTAGTACAGGGTTTAGTGGGTAATTATTGCGCTCCAGTCGGATTGAGCCTGTGAAGGTTTATATCCAAGGGGTGGTTGGGGTTGATTGCTCATGTAATGCCACTCAGGGATGAGTGAGGCTGGTCACTCTCATCTTAAATGTCGGGACCAACTGCCTAGCCCCGGGCTCCTACGCTCCTCATGGGGCAATGTAGGATTGGATGATGGATGATGGATGGAAGAACCTGAAAAGGGAGATCGTGAGAAGCAACTGTCTTCACCCCTGATTCCAGATGATGCACTACTGAAAGGAAATGAAGAATTGAATTAATAGGGTCGAGCAGAAGATTTTGATGACGTGTGAAAAGGAAAGAAATTTGGGAAAGAGTAGAATGATGGGTTTGAAAGAGACACGGACGCGAGCTCCAGAGTGAGTTTAAATAGCACAGATATGGATATGTGAGTTTTTTAAGTATTTAAGATGTGTTGCAACACGTAGGATGAATGTTGTGTAGATGGACTGAGTATAACTGGGAGAGATAGAGGAGTACTGTTGAAACGTTTAAAAGAGAGTAAGTATGGGGGTAAAGAAAACGCGATGTGGTGAAACACTTTCAAACACTGATGGTACAGTGGTGAAGCAAGGACGATATTGGATATGCAAATGTTAAATAGTAGCAGCAGCTGCTGTTACTTCAGGTTCATCTGAATATGTACCCAGTGGACTGCAGGTTGAAGTTACCCACATTAAGCTGTTCACCAGTGGCGGATCCAGGGGGGACGGGGGGGCGGCCGCCCCACCTTCAGCTATGAATGGCGCCCCTAAGAGCTGATAATTATCAAATATCAATGTCAGTAAAAATAAAAATCTATAATAATAATAATAATAATAATAATAATAACAATAATAATAATTATAATAATTATAGTACCGCTCACCCCAGACTCCCAAGCTTATTGCCTCGCGCCTTCGGCGCTCGGCGCCCCTTATATTGACAAACAGCTCCCCCCTTTCCTAAATCCTGGATCCGCTACTGCAGTTCACCATCCCCCTTCCAGGGGATAGGGAGTTGAGGAACTTTTGGATAACCAGACAATAGTGCTGCTAAGCTATATCGGTGCCATCGCTTGTAGGTGCCCCTCTTCAGCACCATATTAGGATTAAAAAGATGCTGATACAAGCTACCGCATTAGTACCTGTGAACTAACATGGAGAGAATTTGTAAGGATTCGTGTGTAAGGATTCGTGACACATAAGTTGTCGAGGATGATATGATAGTAAATGAAGTACTCATCAAAGTGATTTGACTATATGAAGGGACTGGAGAGTGAGACCAACAGAGAATGTTTAAGCGTTACATGGTCGGCAGAAAAAAAGAAGGACAACCAAGAAGAAGGTGGAAAGTTAGGCGAGGACAGCATGAGAAGAAGGATGACTTCTTACGTAAGGTGGGGCCGTTGCTGTGCAGGGAAAGTTGTCCAGACCTTTATTGCCCCTGAAGGAGCATAAGGGCCCGGGGTTAGGCTACATAGTCCTGTCATTTAAGGTTCATCCATGAATGATATTATGTGTGCAGTAAATTCCGGCTTCCTCAAAGCTGTATACCGTCATGGGCCACATCTGGTTGGAGCTGCTTAACACACTATATCAAAAGGAGTCTATCCGAATATGTGGTTATCACGAAACGTATTAAATGGCTTCCTTCGCTACGAGACACCGTTTGACTTGACAGACAGTGTAGAGGTAGAGGTAGAGTCGGTCATAAAATTATCGCTCAGGTGGGACACGGTGATAACCGAAATGATGACTATATACCTCTTACACTAACTTGACCCCGATTTAGTTTTCCATATTGTTGTATGTTTCACGTAACTTAATGTAGTATGTTTCACGAAATGAAAAATTATTTCGATGAAACTTGGTAAGATGGTGACAACTAGGCCATAGATGGGCCCGTTTCAGTTTTGTTGATTGGTATTTTCTAAGAGGATGTTTTGACCCCTTACTGTTCCATTTGCTCATGTGACGACGCATAAATCGTTGGTTTCGAGCAAAGCGAAACCCGAACCAGAAACGACTCTTTGTTGATCAAGTGCTGAGCGACACGACAGGGCGGCGAAGTGCTTGTACCGACTAGAAACTGTGACAAGCAAGCGATATACGGCATCCTTATTTGATCAGGCTTACCAGCGTGGCGAAAAATACCTGAACATTTTATAATCGTCATTGTCATTGTTGTCCAATTGTTTCATGCCAAATGTGCACCGATACTGTATTTTTTCAATCGATTATACATAGATTTACCTCAACACTCAGTGAGTGGATGGTGTACGCCTCCTCCTGCCATTGTGTAGGGAAAATGTATAAATCCTTGTGTGTATGTATACTGGTGGCGACTGTACTGTCGGGAAAGAAATCTAAATGTTGATAAATAGTATTCTGGGCGCAGAGCAGTGCATAAGTTTACCCAGTTTAATGCGAGTAAAGTTTGTAATGAAAGAAGTTTTCTGAAAAGTGTTTGTAGAAAGAGGAATGTTATATAATTTTGAGACCTGAAATTGTAGCACAGAGGATAAACAGAGAAACGCACGAGAGAGAGAGAGAGAGAGAGAGAGAGAGAGAGAGAGAGAGAGAGAGAGAGAGAATTATGGCCATATCACTTTTACACACTCTGCCATGTCCCCTATGTTTGCTTCCACATTTCTCTTTTATTGTGCCATTCTCTTATATCCAGCTATCTCGCACAACATTGAGATTTTAATAACTTCATTTCCTATGTATTCACCTTATTCTTGTACAGAACAACACATTCGGCACCTAACTGCCTTCATAGATACCCATCTTCAACAAAACAGACACTCATCTCAGCCAAAATATTCATCAACGTCTGCTGTACTTTTCTTCCTTATCCTGTCCTATGTTTATTTCATCCGTTGCCATGCCCACTCCTAAGTACATAGAATAGCTTACATCTTCCCACTCTTCCTCGTTAAACCTTATTATCATATCTTACTATCTGTACACTATCTTGCTTCCTTCTCACACACTGTTTTAATTTTCTTCTCATACAGATTCCCTGGTGCTGAATTTTACCATCTAAATTTTTACCTTGGCTGTCCTAGTAAAATAACATTTTTCTTGCCTCCTTTCGTACCGCATCCTTTAATCACATTTCAGTATCGTTCTCTCTCTCTCTCTCTCTCTCTCTCTCTCTCTCTCTCTCTCTCTCTCAGGCAACCTCTAATCAATTTCATTCCTCTCTACGTGAAAGTAATAAAAACAGCCTTCATCAACCTCCAGCCTGCTGATAGATGAACCGCAGGTGAAAAAAGCTCCAAATAGAATCCTTTGCCGGTCAGACTCTTGGACATAGCTTGTTTCTCCCGCGTCTCTGCTAAACTAGTATTACAGTTGGTGCCCGTGATGTCACTTAGATGGTTGCGTGTCGTAGTCTAGGGGAAGGTGGTGATTTGGTACAGTTTGTGTGTCTGCTTTAAAGATTATTGCCATCGATAGTTATTAGGGTCGTATTTTGAGTGGCATATTAGGTTTGGTAGCATCTCTTCCTTAGTGATTTATTTGCATATTTCTCAGTAATTTTCTCCTTTATTTAATACATATTGCATTAATAATGATGTAACTTGTATGAAGAACATACAGTTGAATATTGAAGTGTAAAGTGCAGAATAAATTTCTATGGAAGAGTTGTTACGAAATCCTTCAAAGGCACTTGAAATGCTAGCCTTACTCTTTCAGTCCGGGGACGTCCTTTCATTTTGTTTACTTCCTAATGGCAAATTTGTTCAGCTTAGGATAGATATTTCTAAATGGAGGAGTTAGTACAGTCCCTCTATGGGCGTTTTTTTTTTTTTGGTCAAGGAAACTCGCTAGTTCCTCTTTCTTAGTGATCCATTTGGGATATTTTTGGTTAAAATAGATTTCTAGATTATTGAATCAGAATATGGCGATATTTGAGGATTTATATAACACGGAAAAGGGTAATATGGTGTGACAAGCAAAATAAATCGGAGAGAGAGCTGTTAGGAGCTTCTTTATCCGACGAGAATACGGGTTACTGTGAGAGGCTTTTCTGAAGGTGAACAAAAATTGTTTAGTAGGAGGGGCACTGAACTAAAAAGAACATCACCAGTTGTTAGAGGGGTTAATCCGAAGCCTTCTCCTTCCACCCAGCACCTTCTATAGAGTTGCGAAAAATATGTTAGAGCCAATGCCATGTTGCTTACCTGTGATGAATGGTCTGAGTACTTTTCACCTTTAAATGTTTTTATTTAGAGTTCAACAGTTAATTTTCTATGCTAATATATATTTTTTAAATTAAATTATTATATGTGACCCCTGAAACACTTTCTTAACTTACGTGAGATAAACAACATGGCGGGTCCAATGGCGTAGGTGTCACAATCTCTCTACAGGAGGCGCTGCTCCCGTCACGACCCCAGCACCCTCTATGATCTAATTTGGCAGCCCTACCAAGAACACACGCATCTTCCCCATACAGACGCCTCCTTGCTGTTATCAATCAACGTCATAGTTTTTTGTCCATTGATGATCCATAGTCCGAAAAAAAAAAAAAAAAAAGTCAGGCTGTCTGTCTCGAGATATGAATGGCGCGCCATCTGGCATTTGGGTATTAGGAAAGTGGAGGGAGAAGGTGATAAACTGACGATGGATGGGTGTAAGAATGCTCACAGGGGATTTAGTCTCCTGCTATTCCAGTACTGGAAAAGACATTGTACCCACGTATAGAAACATAATTTATTAGGGGGATGAAGCAGTCGCATGCAGCAAATAACGCAGTACTGTATACATTATATCTGAGTATAATTTATCTTGGGTATAGGTGAGGATCTCATCCCCTTGAGGAACACTTAATTAACTCAGTCCGATTTTTGTTGTTACTCTTGCCACATGAAAGTGACTTTTATTTATTTATTTATTTATTTATTTTGATCTGGAGAGACTTTTCTAACTGAGGCGGTTAGATATCACCGTATATCAACCCCATCAGTGAGACAGACCTTTTCGAATTCGATGGTAGTTAGCTCTGTTCGAATATTACTGTCTTATTCTACAATCCCATTAGCCTATTATTCAGACTGATAGAATATTGTCAAATAAAGATCACTGAAGTCGTAAATCCAGCGGATAACACCTTACGTAGGCCACAACACAATTCCTTCCCAGCTCCTCGAAGAATAGGTTTTTGCGGAGGAATATCTGAAAAGTCTGGTATAAATTTGTCCTAAATAGTATCTCATTAGCCTCGCCCAAATTATTATTCTTCCTCTTTTTTTTTTTTTTTCCGATGTCCAAGGAAATTTTAGTTTTTCTCTTGTTAAATCTTCAGGCACCATCTGTACCTGCCTCCATATGCTCTTATTTCCATAAATTTCCCCTTTCATTCAAACTTCTTTCCACGTATTCATCCCATCCACATCCTTCTATGATTCTTTCTTGGTGGCTGAAACCTTTACAGAAACGCCAGCGCTTATAGTGTTCCCAGTTGTATGCTTCTCTTTGATATTCGATAGTTCCCAATTAAGAGACCCTTAGAAATTTTCATATCGGCCAAGAAGAAATCAAAGAGGGGAAGATGGAGGAATACAATAAAATCGTCCAGTGTATTCCTAGAAGTAAAATTCTAAGCAACAATTTTAGCCATATCAAACGATGAATCTGCAACATAGCTATCTGGGTGAGAAAGATGGTGAGAAAAGAAAAAGTAGTGTAGATGGAGAGGTTTTTAGCTGGGAGGCCCAAGTGGGATAACTTTTTGTTCTACAACTCCTTGCACAAAGAAAAAAAGTTCAGTAAAATTTCAGGCATACATAAATTTCATGTGATTCAGTGGCAAGTTGGTATTATTGGCATTTGAAACCCACTTCCTTATTGTGGAGAGCCTTGAAACAAGTGTGGTTACCAAGAGTTTTTGGCTTTAGTTTCAGGTATGACAAAGGAATGAATACTTCCTTGCCGACAAGTTAACATCCAAAGACGCAGCGGGCATTTAGATGGTTGTCGACAACGGTAGCAGCCTCAGCCCAGTAAAACATTCCTGAAGAAAGTCAATGAAACAATGCCTGAGGTCCTTCTACTCGCCTGTGCTATAGCTGAATAGACGTAGGTTCTTTGGAGGATCTACAGGGCTTACTGGGCTGAGACGACAGATTACTGAAGTAAGACTGGAGGGGTCAACCAGAGAAGTAAGAATCGTTGTAAAGGAATAAGTCAAGATTGTTAGATTTCTCGTCAACAGATTTTTTTTTTTTCTTCCGGGTCTGGGCATCGGATTCAGAGCTCGTTCCCTGAGACCCCCCAGCCCCCCAGTGTACCATATGCGTCCACATGTCACCACTTCGGCGTGCTAGGGTTGACAAATACATGACTGGCTTATTGGTTTTTACATATCGGTGGGTCTTGTAATAGATCAGCCACGTCTGCTTCAGCGAAATCAAATTCTTAAGCTGTTCCTTGCCCCATCCTCGAATTCGAACCTGCGTCCATTGGAATAGTGGACCACCTCTCTAACGACTCGGCCAGCGCTTTTCCCTCGTATGGGAAGGGTGCTGTTTAGTATATGCTGCTTAAGGTCGTAAAGGAAGGGATGTGTGGAGAACTATTAATCAGATAGTTCAGTTAACGGAAAGAGATCCGATGGTGGTACTGATCATTAAAATCCTTTAAAACTGAGAACTCCAAGTGAAGAGAAATAGAAAGAATGTCATGCCGGTTAAATATCTGAATTATTTTTTAACTTTCAGGAGTATTTAAAGTGTGTAAATTTTTAATTAAAGCTTGCATTAATGAAGCATTTGCCTCGAAGTTGTGAAGAATTAGTGATTCAAATTACAAATGAGTAATTAATAGTGCAGTCTATACCGGTACCATGTTTATTGTCTTTGATGTAGAGGTTTTGAATATTATCAACTTTGAATAAAGCGTAGATAATTAAAGGAGGGGTTTTAAAATATTTGTTGAGGACAGAGAAATTTATCGTAAGTGCCTCAGTGTTGTATTGCACTGAAGTGTATTGTGTAATACATAGGTTGTTAAAATATAGTGCTGTATCTTAGAACTGAACAGTAGAGAAGAAAAAACTCCTATGAAAGATATTCTACTCTAGAAAGGTTGGTACGGAAGAAGAAGAGGAGGACCTGGTTTAAATGTAATAAAACACTGACAAGGGCTTAAAACATGTGCTATTACATGAGGAAATTGCACCAAAAGTGAAGAATAAAAAATAATTAAAAGTAAAATAGGGAAACTAAAAGACGGCAGGAAAAATAAATGGGGATTGTAGAGATACAAAATGCACGCACGCGGGAAAATAATAAGTCATAATGTGCTATATCAAACTCCTGGGTGGAATATAATGTTGTGGTTAAAGCAGGAATAACAAGAAGGAGCGTCAGAGAATGTAACACTCACACAATACACATGGTCTAAGGACTGAGTTTCTACACTGACCTGTGACACTGAACTTCGAGCGACTCTTCTCTAAACTGAGTTATTCATTCTTGCCTGACCCTCAACATTTCCATTAAGTTTGGTCTGAAATAAATCAGAAGTGTCCCAGTTATAAGGCCGGATCATTTACCAGTACATCAGTCCTTTATGAGACAGCCCTAGCACGTAACAGCCCTAGCGCGTATTCAGTATGGACGGTGGGTGTTATCACCGAAGTGGTGACACGTGGAGGTATATGGCATGTGGGAGGAATACTGGACCTTGGGAGCGGCCTGTGAAGACCTGGCCTTTAATTTATTGTTAGAAAAATCACCAAGTCAACCCCTTGGCTGACCCTTACTAGTTTTCAATATGTTTGGTTAATATCGGTCCAAACTGACTTATTTTGTTTACACACACACACACACACACACACACACACACACACACACACACACACACACACACACACACACACACACACACGCACACACACACACACACACATTCATGTACGCGCACGAGTGCCAGGCAAAATAATACACTCACCAAATTATAACAGTGGCATGTTTAAATATCGTTTTACTGGAAAATGTAGGCATTATATATATCAAAGGAAGCCCCCAAAATGGGACAACAGCATGTTGTCCTAAAGGCGTGAAAGGATCAAAGAAAGGAAAAGATAAACGAAGGTTTGACTTAATGACAGGTGTAAGAACACGTAAGTGAATACGAACTCGGTAGTGATGAGGAGAGAAGATGGAGCAGAATACTGCCAGTCGACTACACGTGGCTCATTAAAGCAGTCTAACATTTTTTTTTTTTTCCGTAGTTTCATCCCTCCTCTAGAACACGATACGCAACGTCAATGTTATATCCAGATCCCCATCTGTACTGCTGAATGAACAGGGACAAAGAGGAGGCAAACTTTGTCCAGGGGAGAGACGATAAGATGCAGGCTGGGACAATTGAACAGCAGGCAATTTCAGAGGGAGCAGTGGCTGGCACAGCAGAAGGGTATGGTTACGATGCCATTCAGAAAAACAAATTGAAGGCGTGGGAGGTGTGGCTTACTGTCAACATAAGATCTATAGAGATTCCTGTGAAAGAAGAAGGGTTAGGTTATATGCATATCGACGGCACTGAATGAATAGGAGAAAAGTGCAGGAGGAAACAGTCCATACAAAGAGGGTAGAAAAGTTACAGGAGGATGAGATAAAGCGGAGAATATGAGAAAAGTGGAGGAGCGATTGAGTAGATATTATCTGGAGCAGATGGGGTAGGTGGAAGTTGGGTGTGAGGTATTCACAGAAATCTGTGTAGCATGTGAGGTGTTGTGTAGGGCAAACAGAAGACGAAAGGGGATACAAAAAACAGCACGGTGGAATAAAGAGATGAGACAAGCTGTGGCTCAAAAGCAGAAAGTAAATAGTGACTTGATGAGAAGCAAAGGCATAGAGGAAGTTGAGAGACAGACTAGAGAGTCTTACGTATTGAAGAGTGAGAGAGGTGATAATATTACTATTGGAGAGTAAAAAGAGAGTGGATGAAGAGTTTCGAAGCAATTTCAGTGTAAAATGGAGGGAATATAAGAGATTTTTCTGGAACAAGATAAAGAGAGTTAGACAGGGTGATAAAGAAGGCAGAAGGGGTGTGAAACATAAAAATGGGAGATTGCTGGTGGAGAAATGAGAAAAAAGATGCACATGGAGAAAAACTTTAATCAACTGTTAAACATACATAATGAAAGTAACATTAACAAAAGTGTCTGGGGAATGGCTGGGAGAAGGAGGGAGATCAAAAGGAAGAGATCAGTTGGATGGAAGTTGTGGAAGCAATGAAGAAAGTTAAAATGGGGAAAGACCCATGAATTGATGGAGTGTTTGGTGAAATGCTGAAGCACGAGGAAGATGTGCAGGTTGGCCTGGGAGGAAGAGTCCTGGAGGATTGGAAGTCAGGTATAATTATTAACCTGTACAAAAGAAAAAGGGAGAAGGAAGTATGAGGTACAGGGTACTCATAAGGACATTTGTCTACTTAGTGCAATAGATTATGGTCGGATACTTATGGAGTTAGAAAAGTAAAAGAGGAAATAGTTGGAGAAGAACAGGGAGGTTTCAGGAAGGGAGGAAGTTGTGTAGATCAGATACTAGCATTTAGGTGTTTAGTAGAAAAGTTTCTAAACAAAGGAAAGAAGGTTTATGCTGCCTTCATGGATTTGGAGAAAGCATATGATGGAGTGGATAGACAAGGGATGTAGAAAATATTAAAAATGCATGGAGTACATGGGAAGTTGTTGAGTGCCGTGAAGAGTATGTATGAGGGCGATAAGGTTGCAGAGCGTGTTTTTTTTTTTTTTTTTTTTTTTTTATGCGAGGAAGAAGGAACCAAAGGCCATGAGCCCTCAGTAACAGTTCCCTCTAAGAGAAAAAAAAAATACAATAGAGAGCCAAATTCAAGATCCGATCATTTTGAGATGCCTGGACACACTGCGTTTGAAAGACTGGAGATCATAGGCAGCAGGAAATACAGACAGAGGGAGACAGTTCCAGAGCTGACCTGTTGCATAAATGAAAGACTGGGAGTAACAGTTAACTCTTGCATTAGAGAGTTGGACAGAAAAGGGATGAGAGTTTGCTGCCAGACGGGTGCTACGCGCCCGTCGTAGAGATGAAGGAATGCAAGCAGGCAGTTCAGAGGAGCAGTGACCATTAAAGTAGCGATAGAAAAGAGATAAAGATGCAACAGTGCGGCGAGGAGACAGAGGTTGAAGGGAGTCAGTAAGAGGAGGAGAGTTAATTAGACGAAAAGCCTTTAACTCCACCTTATTGAGAAGAGCTGTATGTGGGGAGCCTCCCCACACATGAGAGTTGTACTCCACACAGGGGCGGATAAAACCCCTGTATAGAGTCAACAATTGTGCAGGGGTAAAGAAAGAGCGGAGTCGGCTTAGCACACCCAATCTCTTGGAAGCAGATTTTACAAGAGATGTAATATGATCTTTCCAAGATAAGTCCCGAGTAAATGAAACCCCAAGCATGTTCAAGGATGATGCAGGATTAAGCTGAATATTATTAAACATTAGTGGATATACCTGTGGAAGATTTTGTCGGGATGATAGGTGTAAGAACTGAGTCTTAGATGCATTAAAAACAACCATATTATTTTTACCCCACTCAGAGATACGAGCCAAGTCAGACATTAGGTGTGCCATAGCCTCATCCCTTGTTTGTTGAAGTAACTGTTGAGATGGGCGTTGCGGGAACCGAATGGAAAGGTGAAGGGTGGAGTCATCAGCGTATGAGTGGATAGGGTTAGATGTACAGCTTAGAAGATCATTGATGAATAAAAGGAAGAGAGTTGGTGATAGGACAGAGCCCTGAGGAACACCACTGTTGATAGATCTAGGAGAAGAACGATGGCCATCTACAACAGCGGCTATAGAACAACCAGAAAGGAAGCTAGCGATGAAGGCACAGATAGCAGGACAGAAACCGTAGGAGGGCAGTTTGGAAATTAAAGATTTATGCCAGTCTCGATCGAAAGCCTTTGAGATGTCAAGTACAATGGCAAAGCTTTCGCCAAAGTCCCGAAAGGAGGATGACCAGGAGGCTGAAAGGTAGGTGAGAAGATCGCCAGTGGAGCGTCCCCGACGGAACTCGTACTGACGATCGGAATGGGTGATTTTTTTATTTATCTGAAAGCTAGATTGAAACAGGGATGTGTCATGTCTCCATGGCTGATCAATTTGTATATGGATGGAGTTATAAATAAGATGCAAGGTTGGGCAGCAGACTTTGGAGTGGCCATAATGTAAGAGGGCAGGTTTTGGAAACTTCATGTTCTGCTGTTTGGAGATGATGCTGTGTTGTTAAGTGAAGACGAGGAGGAGCTGCAAGACTTGGTGAATGAGTTTGGGAGAGTGTGTAAGAAAAGGTAACTAAAGGTGAATATAGGAAAGAGTAAAGTTGTGGTCTTCGAGATAGGTGAAGTCTCTGAATGCGCAGAGAGGCTAGATAGTGAGGAATTGGAAACCGTGAGTGCATTTAATGACTTGGATAGTGTGATGAGTAAGGATGGAAGTATGGAGAATGAAGCGCTTGAAAAGGTACAGCTGGTTCATTGAAAGCAGTGATAAGGAATATGGAAGTGAGCATTGAAGAAAAAAATGTCGTTGCATGAAAGTATTGTGATCCCCACTCTAGCATAAGGAAGCAAAGTTTGGACCTTGCTAGATGGACACAAGTCAAGACTGAAAGCAGTGGAAATGAGATATTTGAGAGATGCATGTGGAGTTATATGGAGAGACAGACTGACAAATGAGGAAGTTAAGAGGCGTTGTGGATTGGATGTGGATGCGATAAAAGCACTAGGAGGGAAACACTGAGGTGGTTTTGGCATGTGAAGAGGATGAAGTTTGAGAGACTAACTAGGAGACAGTATGTGAGTGAGGTGGAGGGGGGGAGGGGGAAGAGAGGGAGCAAGACCGAGGCTGCGACGTAGGGATGGAGTAGAAAGGTATATGAGAGGAGGGAAGAGGAGTGTAAGTTGGGAGGAAGGCAGCGAAATAGCAGGGGAGAGGGCGACATGAAGACGATTTGTTTGTGGCCACCCTTTACTGGATTAGGGCGTCTGGCTATAGATAGATAGACTGCACGAGGGTCATTGAGGCAGGTATCCAATGTTTTCAAAGTTTCAGTCTTCCATTAAATCACAAGCCACAGCAAATGGGTCATTGAGGCAGGTATCCAATGTTTTCAAAGTTTCAGTCTTCCATTAAATCACAAGCCACAGCAAATGGTTTTATTGCCATGTCCCCAATTCTACAGATGGATGAACGGGAACACGGGGAAACAGACTGAGTCCACCAGTCCAGCCGCGTCTAGAATCGAACTCGATCTCATCCAGTGGGATGGTGGATGCGCTAGCCAGCGTACTGCCAGTTTTCCCATACTCCTATGTTCGATTAAATGAACACAAGCGACACTGCCATTTTTCGGTGTGTTGGATTCTTGTGGTGTCTTCTGTAGCTGGTAAAGAATTGGACTGCTGTTTGAAGAGGAGTGAGACTGAGGCAGTGAATAGGTTGAAGCTTTGTATTTCGATAAGATAACCTTCCTCGCGATTCACTGATATATTACAGATACACCCCTTCTAATAGCCTACCATCACATCAGTCCTGAATAAGAAAGCCTTAGCATTTCTTAAGTGAGGGGAGTGGGTATTACAGCCCAAGAGGAGACATGAAGGCGTGATGGCATCCACTGTGTATTGCAGGAGTGTCAAGCTTTGAGACTAGTCTGTGCAGTTTAAAGCTGGATTTTGATACATAAAAAGTTTTCTGCCTCAGGGAAATCATTGTTAATAAATATGGGTTATAACATTAGGATATGGTTACCGTCATTAAAATAGGACATACAAAAGGGTATTTTAAATCTTTTAGTTCCATGTTTGAAAATGCTCAGCAAGCTGTAAATGTAGATACTTTTGGAGATGGCTGTGAGAGTAAGGTAGTTAGTAGAAGGGAAGGAAGATCGAGAACGGTGTGGAGAAGTAAGGTGTGGGGATGTGTAAAGGAGGGTGATGCGGGAAGAGAGGTAATTACTGAGTACGAACAGAAAAGCTTTGGAGATCCTTTGGTCGAGGCTGCCCCTCATTTGACGCTGCGTCAGACAAAAGACTGAAAGACACGCAGATAGCCATCGAGCTTATACACGAGCAAGAATCCCCTCCTACAAGACGATCACTTCCCTTTGTCGTTCTCAACTTTTCCTATTAATCGGCATGACCATTGCGTTTCCTTCAGTTTACATGTAAAGCACGTTGACAATCAAGACAGTATGACCCTTTCAGTTCAAGGGCATTTTTATTATTGCCCTCTCTAGATGATTTTAAAGCAGCTCATAGCTTTCGAATTGTGAGTTCGATATAGTCTTCATTAATCCATTCGCTACGTAAGTCTCCCAGATGCGTGATGAACATGGTCAGGCAGCAGGACAAATAAAACATTACGTCCCAGTCCTGGAGAGTTTATAGTCGATTGCTCAATTATTTATAATTTATTTTATTCATGGAAATTCCCTAACACCAGAACAGTATCTAGTTCTATATTTCCTAATGCAAAAGTGTGTAACGAGGCTACACAGTTTTGTTGCTGATGACTGTACGTTCATTTAGCTCACGCACGGAAGTCTCCTCATAGAAGGGCAGTTTCAAATGTAAAGTAACTTGGGAGTCACCTACATGCGCATTTTGTTGGCAGAATAATTACAGAGCTCATTCATGGATATATCCCTAAAGAGGATATAGTTTCAAAGTTCTTCGACCTGTGTTTCACGTTGGGAGTCTGGAAACTTTTGTTGATTGTACAGTTATCCAGCTTATTCCCGGAAGTCCCCTCATACATGACATCAGTTGCCTCTCCTTTACACAAGTTAGCCCTTCCGCCGACACGACTATTGTGTTTACTGCGGGACTTGTGTCATTCACGAGCCGGAGTGAGGGTGATAGCGGCCCAGACGGATGCTCTACTTTTGTCTCCCGTACCAGACACAACAGGCCGTTATCTATTGGACTTAGGAGGCGCCCTTACAGCCCTCTCTCTATTATTTAGTTTATATGCTGAGGAGAAAAGGATTATTTTGTCTTCTATTCCTCTTCACCCATCCACTTTACTCTTTGGTTAAGCCGTCACTTTCTTTCTGACGCATTATATTACCAACAAACATCAATGAAAAAATATATAGTACATACTAAATCATTCTCAGCTTCGGAAGATTAGTCAGCATATTAACGAGAGAAGAGGTGACATGTTAATCACAGTTTTTATCCCGACTGTAGACAGAGCTGGCATATTCTGTAGGATGTTTTATTTGGTTTTTGTTAATATCACAACTGACTACGGTTTTCCTAACACCATTTTTTTTTTTTTTACTTTTTTTGCTTAGGACTCACATTTTTCCTCTTTTCATTTTGTTTTATATGTTTTAATATGACATAAGATCATAGTATCGAAGGCTTTGAAAGTTCCACAAGCACCCCTTTCTTGGCGATTTATTTTGTACACAACAATCGCATATTTTTTTCGTATCTCATTTATACAGTATATTGCAGTTATGCCACTGTACATGAACAGCAGACAAATGAATATTCAACTCATAACAGGGATTAAACCCAGACCAGGAGAATAAGAGGAGGCACACGCCGCCACCCGACCACCGGAGGCTCCAACTCATTCACATAATTACAGTATATCCTTTTAACCACCCTCTTCGGTCCAAATCCTTTTCTCACTGAGACCATAACAAACAGCAAACTCTCTTCTACCCTTTGAACTATAGGTTTTCTTACTCCTCTTGTCTCACCAATCTTTTATTTATACTTTATTCAACCTACACGCCCTACATATGTGGTGGCGACCATCATCCACTCACTTGATGTAGTGCTGTCTACTTCTTCCCTAGCCTTTATCATTCTTTTTCTGTACCTGCCCTCCTCTCTTCCTATTTCTCCCATTTTTCCTGTCACTTCTTATTGCTTTTCTTTCCTTTACAGGTGGCTTTACATTGAGTGACAAGCCACATGGTTTCCTGTAAGCCAAGAAACCATTTACAATGCTGGTGGTAACCATATAACCAAACCATACGTGCTCCCTACGTTTCAACAAGTGGGTCGGTGGAGTGCCCCTCCCCGTAAAACAAATGACTCAAAGTCAAATGGCCACCACTTACGGGATTATGGCGTCTGGCAATAGATAGATAGATAAATAGATAGATAGACACCCTACATGCTCGTGCGCTCTTTAATATGTTCATTTTGGCTTCTCTCACTCTTGATTATTAGTACTCGTGCCATTCCAAACTCTCACAGCCATTTGCTAATGAAGGCACTCACATACCTTCATATAGTTCGCTTGCAACTTTTATACTCAAGTCTGTATTCCGTATCAAAGTCTTCAAAGCATTACTAACACATAACATGAACAACGAAAAATAAAAATGAGATCGGTCAAAACTTCGACCTAAATTTCCCTCCTAAGTAGCATATAACTAACTGGTGGTAGGAAGAGTGAATTAGATAGGCAGTTATCTTTGCTTCCTTACTAAGCGACATCCTTTTTAGCTTAATAAAATTATCTGGCGGTAACGATTTGATAAAAAGGGGAAGAAAAAAGAATAATTATAAACAGAATAACATGAAGCTCTTCCGTTGGAGACGAAAGACCATAATACTAATGATACTACTACTACTACTACTACTACTAATAGTAATTAACAGCAATAATAATAATCATTATCATCATCATCCAATCCTGTGTTGCCCCATGAGGATCATAGCAGTCCGGGGCTAGGCAAATTAGTCCTGGCATTTAAGATGAGAGCTACCAGCTTTATGCTTCCCTGAGTGGCATTACGTGAGCAATAAACCCCAATTATCCCTTGGATATAAACCTACACAGGCTCAATCCGGCTGGAGAGCCTTAATTGCCTGCTAAGCCACCAAGTGCCATTACTTGGCTATATGGCTACCACCCAGCGTAGTAAATGGTTTCCTGGTGTACAGGAAACCATTTCGCTTGTCACTCAGTGTAGGGTCACCCGCAGACAGAAGAAAGAGGAAAGAATGAAGGAAAGAAGAGGAAGGAAGGGAAGAAGTAAAGAAGAGAGGAAAGGGCAGTCACCAGAGAGCAGCACTACATCGAGTGAGTGGATGGTGAGCGCCCCCACCTACCACTGATAATGATAATAATAATAATAATAACAACAACAATAATAATAATAATATTAATAATACAATAATAATCTGTCCATGGCCTGAACGAGGTTAAAGATTTCGTATTCTGTTTCACCTAAGGACTGACTATTTTCATTATCTCGCCGGATATTTTATTTAGCTCAAAGAAACTACCCGCAGCTTAAGAATTAATGTTCTAGCAACCCACTTAAGAAATCCAGCGTGTGTGTGTGTGTGTGTGTGTGTGTGTGTGTGTGTGTGTGTGTGTGTGTGTGTGTGTGTGTGTGTGTGTGTGTGTGTGTGTGTGTGTGTGTGTGTGTGTGTGTGTGTGTGTGTGTGTGTGTGTGTGTGTGTGTGTGTGTGTGTGTGTGCTTCTTAATATCTCTGGGCAATTTATCTATCTGTAAGCAACGTTGGGTCTGGTTAGTACTTGGATGGGTGACCGCCTGGGAACACCAGATGCTGTTGGCATCCCTACGTGTCAAGTGGGGTTGGTGAAGGATTAGTGCCCCTCCCTGTAAAACAATTAACTCTAAGCCCTTGGCCACCCTGTCTGGGATACATGGCGTCTGGCAAAAAAAAAA
Organism: Coenobita brevimanus; assembly: GCF_032717465.1. NCBI lineage: Eukaryota > Metazoa > Arthropoda > Malacostraca > Decapoda > Coenobitidae > Coenobita > Coenobita brevimanus. The sequence continues at coordinate 9,153,294 of NC_137055.1, forward strand.
AAAAAAAAAAAAAATATATATATATATATATATATATATATATATATATATATATATATATATATATATATATATATATATATATATATATACTGTATATGTAGATTGAGATGGTTTGGACATGTGGAGAGGATGGGGGATGATAATTGGGTGAGGAAGGTGAGAAGTGTTAATATTGGGGGTGGGGTTATGAGGGGTAGACCGAGAAAGACATGGGACGAGGTCATTAAGTGTGACCTTAGGGTTAAGGGACTGAACAGGGAGGCTGCAATGGATCGTGCAGCATGGAGAGCCGCCATTAGGTGACCAAGGCCGACACATGCAGGCATGTTGGAGCCTTTAAAAACGATAACGAAACGAAACGATATATATATATATATATATATATATATATATATATATATATATATATATATATATATATATATATATATATATATATATATATATATATATATATATATATATATATATATATATATATATATATATATATATATATATATATATATATATATATATATATATATATATATATATATATATATATATATATATATATATATATATATATATATATGTCTCTGTCTGTCTGTCTATCTATCTATCTATCTACCTATCTAGAGAGAATAATTATTTTTTACCCATTCCTAACGACAGGTCACCCCTGGGTAACTGTGAGGTAGTAGACAGGAGAATTAATCATAAGGACACCAAACAAAATTTAATCAGTGTATTACATGGCGTTAATGCTTTTAATTTTTACGTTTCGCTATGACAGGTCGTCCGTACACTAACAAAAATAAATACATATATAAAAAAATGGCCTGGATGTAGAAAGAAAATATCGCATGGATAATATTAACCCTTGTGATTGAACGTTGCATTTTTCTTTTTATGCTATATTCTTGCTGGTTTCAGAAAGATGTTCAGTTTAAGAGACTTATGGAATTGGTGGGGGTAGATGTGGCCTTCGTCGACACCATCACTAATAGAGGCTGTTTCTAAATAAAGTAAAATGATTTGGTGATAGATATAGTAAAAAATACAAAGCCGGATTGAAAGGGCACACACACACACACACACACACACACACACACACACACACACACACACACACACACACACACACACACACAGTCTTTCCACTGAAGGGGTCACTGGGGACTATTTCTAACTCGTAAGCTGCTTCAATTCGTGGGAGTCAGTTCTGTGTACATTGGCGGTGTAAGTCGACGGAAAGTTGTATTTGCTTTTCTTCAATATTCTATGGAGGAGTGAACATTAAATGGGGAGGAAGGGATGAGTTGGAATGGCAATGCGTAGCGAGGCAGGGCAGGACGAGCACACCCAGTGAAGTTTATGAATGCTGGAGTATATCTGGGAACTGGGCTGTCCGTCGTCACTCGCTAATGATTTTCGGATGACTAGCTACAAGGGTTTTATCCAAATGGTCCTGAACTCCAGAAATATATTAATTTTGTGCTTATTCTTACAAATTTCATAAGGGGGAGCAGAAAATGAGTACACTGATGGGAGATCAAAGGGAACTGGCGAGGGTGATGGTTTGTTGTAGAGGCAGGATGGGGTAGTAAACGCTGTTAACTGGGTGTCGTTGGTTGATCGGTATGGACGTGGTGAAAATTTTTAAGCGAACTTTCTCCCAGAACAAAAGCAAGAACATACGCAAGTTTTATTTCCGTACATGGGACAGTTGCGAACACAAATACTGCTTCACTTCATTACGATAAGTAGACGAGACAGTGACCTATAACTTAGCATCTAACAAAAAATTCTGAATATTACGTAAGTCTTTCAATCTTGGGGGGAATGAAAGACGAAGCACTATTAATGTCTGCAACTGTGCATCTGCAGCCTTACGAAGCAAGGTAAAAAGATTCTCGCCATCTCTAGACTCCTTCAGCGAATGTTGATTATAACCCAGTCCATGCACAGCTGTTCACTTAACCTTAATGTTCGTTATTTGCCTGTGTAAATACCAATTCTAAACAACGATATTGTTGCCAGCAGAAAACGTAAGTAATTCAGTTTTCAAAGTTCTGGGAATGGCGGTGCCTCTCTCGTCTGTTTACTCTCCGGGATCGTTCAGGCAACCCGTTAGTGTCGCCGGCAGGGCTATTGGCAGACTTTTGAAGGATGAGAGCCACTTTATTGCAGGGGATGGAACTTTCATTTTATTACCGCATCGTAAGGTTGTCAATACTGGCTGCTTCAGGCGTGCACTTTTCCCTGTATTTACAAGCATATCCCAGAAGTACAGTAATTTGAAATGATATTTAATTAAATTTATGAAAACGATAAATATAAACATTGAGGAGTCAATCGTGTGTGAACAGCGTTGGTAGGATAAGATAACAAGGATAGAAGGAGAACTACATGATAAGGGTTTGGAAGCCTCTATTTAAGCTGACAGTCAACCGCTTGACTCAGGTAGATGTACACAAAACTGAACAAAAATGAAAAGAATAAAATTATAATAAATACAAACTGTTAGATTTGAGAGACGGAGCCATGATTCCAGAGGCTTCGGTGGTGTGGATGATTGTGTGGCCCATTTACGGGCCCTGCAATTACACCTCACCTCATCGTTTGATGGAAAGGAGGCTCAGGATGGTGTTGATGATTACCAGTGTATTTTATCGTACAGGCTGCATCTTTTATTTCCACACTGATTGGTTTCTCAACACTAATTGCATTGCAAGGTCGTTTTCCTTCGTTTACATTAGTTTTAGGATGTTAATAGTCCGTTGTGAGTTCTTTTGACACCTTCAGTAATGAAAAGTCTTTTTTCTGCTTATGCAAGCTTATCCTATTTAAATGATTACACTAAAAAGATCGTAAGATCAATTTCGTAGTGAAAGTGCTAATCAACAGCCTTTCACCCAGCCTCTTTACACCATCGTATAGCTCAGCACATTTAGGCAAAGTTTACACCTTCGACAGAGCTCATTCACTAAGCTTCACAGAGTTTGGCATTATATTTCTTTTTTTTTTTTTTTTTTTTCTGCGTGGTTACTTTCTTCTTTCTTTAATATTTCCAGATAAACACTAGTTTTAACACTTTAGACTATTTGATGCACTGCGAAGGTATGTATTATCGTCTTCCGGTAGCCCTTTCTGTCGTTATTTTAAGGATAATTTTATTATGGTTACTTCCATTTTTTTTTCTTAATCTTAACGGAACTCTGTGACAAAGGCGACGTGATGTAATCTCCATTAGCTCCTCGTGTCAGAGAATGCCTTTTTACCTGCGTCGCCAGGTGAAGGGCGCAGAAATACGTTAGGACACATAAAATGGTAGTGGTGCCTGACAAGTTTGTGCATAATATTGATCATGTAACATTGCAGTCACATATAATTATAATGCTGGCACCATGAATATTGTAAATAAATACTGACCGTTTGCAGGGGTTTTAACGTTAAACGATATCCTTCTGGTTAATGTCAACCGATGTATCATTCAAAGTGGCATCAATACAAGCCAAAGGACAAAACACTTCGCAACGATGGACTCTACGCTCATTTTTTTTTGTTTGATACGAGCAATACTGCTGAATATCAATAAATGATTAAGTGGATGAAAAGAAAGACTATTAAGGGGATATATACACTGAAACATTATGCAGAAATGGCTACAAATAATCTTCACAGGCACTGATATACAAACACCAGTGATAACATCATCCTGACTCCCGTCATATGATTTCTCTCGTCATAGAAATGCTCCTATCACGTGAAATTTAACTTCAGTACCATGTTTCTGAATGTTACCTGTTTTCAAGTAATTATTTTTCGCATGTTTTACTGTGGCTTCTGACTAAATTGTTCTATGCGCCTTTTTTTTTTTTTTTTTTCCGATTTAATGGCTATCGGCCATAACGTTGGCCTAAGCCAAAATGTCATACACTGTACACTGTATAAGCCAAAGTGTCATACACTATACATTTATACATATACACACACTTGTACATATATGGAAACAATATCCAGGCAGTCCACGGCACAGAAGACAATCAGGAGCAGTAGGGCAGGAAGGCATGGGCAGCAAAAGTGACGGCTGGGACTAAACCGTGGAGGCAGCAGAGTCTGAGTCTGATTTGGAACCTGTGGCAAGATGAGACTGCACGGCCCCGAGGGTGTAGGAAAGTATACGACACTCCTCGGGGTCAGTAACAGTCTTGAGGGACCCCCGGCGCAGCTCGGTGAAGGGGAGCAACGCCTGCCGGTTGTCCCCCTTGGAAAACTCTTGCTCGCCAGACTCCACTGGTACTGTGTCCTCATAGTGGAGCAGCTGGTTCTCCAGTATTTCGAGGCCAAGAGGGGGGAGGAAGGAAAAGTCTCCCCAAGAGAGTTGCCGGACCGAACTAGAAGACCTGGCACTCTTCGCTCCCTGGTCCGTTGATGATGGAGGAGGCACAGCATGAGTCACCTCTTCAGATACAGGTGCGTCAGAAGTAGCCTCAGGTGGAGATGAGGATTCAGCATCCCCTACCTCCATGGGAACCTCAGGTACGGGCCGAGAGGCAGACTGGCGTGAGACAGCATGCCCCGACAGCTGAGTCCTCATTGGTGGAGTGGAAGGCTGCAGCTGCAGCACCCGTGGTACCAAGGAGGTGGGAGTCGAAGAGGGCTGACGGTGACGACGAAGAGGACGAGGACAAGGAGCTCCCCTCCCAGGCCTCCTCTGTGCCATGGGTGTGGAAGAGAAAGACTCTGGGATGGATATGGCAGGGAGCCCGTTGGCCTGGAAAATGACGGGCAGGCGCCGAGCAAAAACCGCCATATCTCCCCCCGAAAAGGCCTTAGCAACCTCCACACACATGGTGATGATGGTAGAGGCAGAGGGAGGGAGGGAAGGAGGCAGGAACATCAAATGGTGGCCGCCGCCGCCGACGACGACGACGGGGGAGGGCATGGGGCGAGCCCCGAACTGCCTGGCCTGCAGGGCCGGTGACAAAGGCAGCTGTGGGGCCCTTAGCATCCTCCTGTATAACAAATTCTACCTCCTCGCCAGCAGCAACAGACGGCACAGGGTGGGCAGGGTTTGGGGCCACGATGGAGGAGCGGTGGAGGAACACATCCCCCCCCCCCCGCATCCCGGCGTGTGATGAAGCCGTAGCCCTTCCGGACGTGGAACCACTTGACCTGCCCCACAACCTTGGTCGTCATGGTCCTCCTAGTGGATTCCTCAGCTGCTGGATCCTATCCCCAGTATGTTCAGGCCGAATGCAGGAACCAAACTCGTCCACTGCTGAACTCACATTCCACGCTGTCCCAAGAGAATCAACAGCTATACCTTTGTCCCTGGCTGGCTGCAGTCTGACCTCTATGCTTTTTTTTTTTTTTGCCTATCGACCATTGAGGCCGGAGCCTCTGGTCATTAAAGCAAATATATATATATGTATATATATTGACACATATATACATATATATACAAACATATATATATATACATACATACATACATACACACATCCATGCATATGAACTTTCATGCACACGTACATATATATATAATAATTTTTGTTTTATTATTTTTTTGTAGTTTTATTTTTATTATTTTTATTTATTTTTTCATATTTTTAACCTTATATTACTTATAAACAAAAATACCTAATTTAAAGACCCTAAAACTAACCACCTAACAGACAAATCGCTAACCTATACTAAATCCTAAGAGACAAATAACTAGGCCTACACTAATATTCAAAAAGTCTCGACCAAGAGAACACCATCGACTGCAGATATGTAATGCCTTTCTACATTACATACCTGCACTCATCACCTGGTGACTGTCAGTCGAGGCACAACCTAATTTAGGGGACATCAATATATGAAAGGGAACCAGACGAGTCAGGAACATTTCCATATACGTCAGCTGTCGTCCCTAATTAGAATAACTTAAGCGAGATAGTATAATGTATTTACATAATTTGTACAAAAAGTGAAGAACCTCGCCCAGCAGACGACCATCAACTGCAAGTGCCCAATACCTTCCTATATTTCACACTTGCACTCATCAGCTGGTGACTGTCAGGCGAGGAACTTGGCTTAATGTAGGGGACATCTATATTAGAAATAGATCGGTGGGAGGAGGAACTATTTAAAATATGTCAACTGCCAACCCTAATTAATATTACAATATATACATATTTACTGTTCATAAAAACCATAACCACACAGTAAAAAAGTCACATCACTCTGATCAGTCTGGTCTCTCTCAAGAAAGCCATCAATTTATCAGTCATAACAATGTCCCCATCACCCAGGATGGTGGAAAGGGTGAAAGGGACGTCTACTGCGCCGCAGTATTTTATAAGTGAAGCACGTTCACTAATAAATCGCCGACAGCGCAGGATGATATGACTGATAGATAACACCGCATTACAGATGTCACAGTGCGGAGGGAAGCGTCTTTCCATATATGGTTTAATGTGGGTTAAAATGGTGGCATTCAGCCGTAACCGTGCCAACACTTTTTCTTCTAGGCGACTGGGACGGTTGGCAGTGTCCCAGTCGCCCAGGTATGGCTTACAAGTTGGAATATTTAGTCTGGTCCACTGACCTTGCCACAGAAGATTTATTGATTTCTTTCCGAGAGAGAGACTCGACCATAGATCACGAGGAACGTCCCAAGTCTCCTCGAGCTCTACAGCCGACTTTGCAAGTAAGTCAGCCTGCTCATTGCCGTAGATACGACAATGACCAGGCACCCAGATCAGCGTGAATGACTTGTTGCATGAATGCAACTTATTAACGATGCGGCCCTGGATCTCGTGAGAGTCCGTAGTGCAAGATGCAATTGCCTGAAGGGCTGATTTTGAATCTGAAAATATGACAAATGAGTCATGCCTAGAATTGAGAGCATAGTCTATGGCTTTGTCAATAGCAAAAAGTTCTGAAGTAAACACAGATGTATGAGTCGGCAACCGATTCCTGAGGGCACATTCAGTCGACCACACACTTGCACCCACACATTCACTCGACTTGGAGCCGTCAGTGTACAATTGATGGGACCCCAAGTGACGAACAATGATGTTACGAAACAAGTGGTGGACCTCCGCCTCCGGCGCCTTGGCGTTTGGTGCTGGGAGCCATGATACATCCACTGTAAAGCTGGGCGGCTCCCAAGGCGCTATATTTTTTAGCACCAACTTGTCACAGTCACTGGGGTCCACACCAAGCTCCTGAGTCAGTAAGTGGAGGCGAGCGGCAAGTGGCCGACGCACCCCCCGCAGGTGGTGGTAATATTGACGCAGGGGGGTACAGGCCACATTGCCGATATTACTTTTCCTTAATGTTCTTAACCCATACGATAATGCCAGGTGGTCACGGCGAATACGGAGGGGAGGCACATTCGCCTCCACTTCCATACGAGCTACATGGTTACACCGGACAGCTCCAAGACACATTCACAAGCATTTATTCTGCAACACATCCAATCCTTTCAGCGTGGCATCAGATGCCGAGCCATACACCTGTGCGCCATAGTCTAGCTTCGATTGAATAAGGGACTTATACACCATTAATAAAGATTTTCTGTCGGCACCCCATGTAGTACCCGCTAGGTACTTAAGGACATTTAATGGTTTATCACAACGAGCAAGCAAAGTATTAACGTGAAGTTTAAAATTCATTCTGCGATCAAAGTGGAGGCCCAAAAACTTTACAGAATTTTGAAAAGGTACCGCTTTATTATCCAAAAATAAATGCAAATCGGGGACGTTACGAGTTGTAAAAACTACAGCGGCACACTTACGGACGGAAAACTTAAATCCCCACTGCAAGGCCCATTGGACGGAGTCAAGGGCTGCTTGAATCCGTCCAGCCGAAAATTGTGCATTACGGGAGGAGTGCCATATTGCACAATCGTCAGCATAGAGCGAGTATTTAAGATTCCTCGGGATGGGAGCTGATGACAGAATATCATTGATCATAATACTAAATAAAGTAGGACTAAGCACACTTCCCTGCGGCATCCCATTTTCCTGGATAAATATATCCGATGTTACGTTACAGGGTAATTTGACAGAGAAAGTCCTGTCCCTTAAGAAATTTGAAATAAAAATAGGCATATTTCCTCTTAAACCATAAGCATAGAGCTTCATTAGTATACCGAGTCACCAGGTCATGTCATAGGCTTTATGGATGTCCAAGAACACCCCTATCATGAATTCTTTATTGGCAAATGCCTCTGCAATACAATGCCCCAAATTCATTAAATGATCTAGTGAACTTCTGTATTTACAGAAGCCACATTGTTGATCATTTAACAAATTCTTCGACTCTAAAACAAAAAGAAGCCTATTGTTAACCATACGTTCCATGACCTTACATAGACAAGAAGTCAACACAATAGGACGAAATGAAGTGGGATTCATAAGACGACCAGCCTCTTTGGGTATCGGTATGACGTGCGCAAAGTGCCATGAGTTTGGGAACGTTCGAGACGCCCAAATCTCATTGTACAATGCTAACATCTCAATCAGGTTGTCCTGATTAAGATGCTGGATCATACTGTACGTGATGGTGTCTGGTCCAAGGCTGGTGTCTTTACAGGATTTAAGGGCAAGGAGCAGTTCATCTAGCGTAAACTCTTAGTTGTACGGGGAGTCTACGTCTTCTGTGGCAAAGTCTAATATCTGTAGCTCAGCCATGCGTTTATGATGTTGAAAACGCGGGTCATAACTGGCTGAGCTACTTACATGTGAAAAACTCCTGGCGAGGATGTTAGCAACGTCCACGGGCTCGTCATAGATATTATTATTTACTTGCAAGGTGGTTACTGGGAAATATGGGCCTTTATTATTTAATATTCTTAATGGTGGACCAGACTTTAAGTAATGGTGTTGTATGAGTCACCGTGGACACAAAGGACCGCCAGGAGTCACGTTTGGCCCTTCTTATTATTCTCCTTGCCTCAGCCCATGCCTGTTTGTATGCAATAAAATTTTTCTCAGTGGGCTGACTATCAAAAATCCTGTATCTCCTATTGCGTTTTCTTAATGCTTGTCGGCAATCCGGCGTCCACCAATGTGCTCTATGCTTCGCATGAACTGTAGAAGTCTTGGGAATAGCAGCCGCAGCTGCGTGTAATATGGATTGGGTTATATTTTCGACCTTAATATCTATGGTCTCCCCAGATATATCTAAATTGGCGATCCTTGAGAAGGATCCCCAATCTGCTTTCTTATAGTTAAATTTTGGAGGTGGAGGGTCTGAAACGATGTCGCGTGTATAAGAAAGACAGATGGGTAAATGATCACTTCCCAAGGAGTCGTCGTAAGGGTCCCATGAGAAATCTTGATGTATACCAGGGGAGGCCAAAGATAAGTCAATGGCCAAAAAGTTACCAGTACGATCATCTACACGAGTCGCTCTACCATCGTTCAGAAGACAGAGGTTGGACTGTAGTATTAGGTCGGCTACTTGCTCCCCACGACCATCAATCCTCAAGCTACCCCATTGATAGTGATGGGCGTTAAAATCGCCCAACACTAACTTATTCCCAGGTAGATTTTCCACTAGTGAATTTAAAGCATCACTATCAATGGGGCCATGTGGAGGACAATACAGAGAGCAAATAGACAGATATGTGTTATTAAATTTTACTCTGCACGCGACCGCTTCCAGAGTAGAATTTAGAATCACTTCCGTTTGTAGGTGTGATTTGTGTGTGTAAATGGCAACTCCGTGACCTTCATATCTTCTATACGAGTGATAGTGTTTGAACTGTGGAGGATCAGGATGATCCTCCAGGTGCGTCTCCTGTAAACAAACAACGTCTGGCCTGTGTAGTGAAAGCAAGATAGCTATATTATGTAACTTATTCCCAATACCTCTACAATTCCACTGTAGTATAGTGAATGCGGCGGTTTAAGATTTTCGAGGGTGGCCAGTGTGCTTAGTCTTTTTATGCCCCCCGCGACCAGGTGAGTGGCTACCGGGGGACCTATCCCGGTGCTTGTTTGTGGAGATCTCCATAGTCTCATCAATAACGAGGCTCCCAGATTCCATCGAGGAAGAGCTATTCTTTCTCTCCCTCGCCAGACCAGGAGCAGGAAGGACATGAGGACGTGACTGTTTAGTGAGGGTGGTTAAATTAATCTTGTCAGACTTGTCGGGCTTCGATTTTGGCTGCACTGACTGCGAAGGAGCAGCGGCAGCCTGAGAGTATGAAGTGGCAACAGGGATGTCCGTCAGAGAGTTGGATCGTACAGGAGGCTTAGACTGAGAGGTAGGGCGTGGGGCATGAGGAGCGAATGTTAGGTCAGTCTGTGTTTCAACGGTGCACATCACGGGACGGGACACAACCGCCGATGCATAGGAGAGATTAGGCTTGGGAGTTGCATGCAAGTCCTTCACCTTCTTCCTAGCATCGTAAAAGGAAATGCCCTGTGTTGCTTTCACTGTGCAGACCTCTTTCTCCTCCTTCCACTTGGGACAAGCCCTCAAGGAAGTGGAGTGAGCATCCTTGCAGTGAAAGCAGCACTCCGTCTCAGATGTACAGTGTTCAGCAGAATGTCCCACAGTCGCGCACCTACCACACACTGGGTGGGAAGCCCTACAAGCCTTTTCATGATGCCCATAAATCTGGCATTTTAAGCAACACAGGGGGTTTGGGATGTATGGTCTGACGTTAAGAATTTCATATCCAATTCTGATGTTGGAAGGTAAAGCAACTTTGCCGAACGTTAGGACAACTGTGGCGGTCTTCGTCTTCCTGCCTTCCGAGAATCTAGTTATGAAGCGTGCCTCTATAACATCCTGCTGAGCAAGTTCCTGTACGATCTCTTCCTCCTCCATGACCACAAGATCTCTGCAGGTGATCACACCTTTGCAGGAATTCATGGAGTGAGGGATCGTGGTCTGAACATCATAACAATGGAACTTGCTCAGTTTTAGCAAATTCTTTACCTGACTTGAGTTCCTAGTTTTAACGAAAAGATCTCCACTCGCAAGTTTTTTCACTTGTTCCACCTCACCTGCACACCCATCAATCACCTTCTTGATGATAAAGGGATTGAGGCTGGACAGGGGAGTGGGACCAACCGCATGGATCTGTACAAACTCGGCGTTTCTAAAATCGATGTCAAGACGGGTACGTGTCTGGGGCCGTTCAGTCTGGGGGTAGTCAGTCCGTGAGACAGTCGGGGGTCGGTCAGGACTACCTCCCCCCCTGAAGGGGGGGGGAGGCAGCAGTGGCGTCCGCCATAGTTACCACTTCCCCCTCACGGGGGAAGTGGGAAGAGAGAGAAAAACGACCAAGGGAGAAATTGCCCAGGGAACACACACCTAATCTGAGATTACCCTCTCAAACCACTCTCGGGAGGATGCGCCTGTGTGTAACTCACACCCCAGAGCGATCAGTGGGGGGTACACTCCAGAGGTGAGTAAGCAAAGGCGATCTCGGTAATTAGATATAGACACCTACTATATCTACTAAGGCCAGGGAGGAAAATTAGGTCTAGCTAACCTAACTTTATTGAAAAACGCCCTAGTGGCGAAGAAAGAAAAAGCTAACGCCGGTGAGGCATCCCTGCAGCTAGAGGAGAGATCAGCACACGTCCTTTCTCTCCGCAACCATTCATCAAAGTCCGACCTATATGCACCAAAACTCGCCTCAGTAATATTCAGCTTCACAGCTTCGTCGACGCACATGTTTGAACCACTGAACACAAGCCCCAACTCCCCACCCATTAAGACCCCTTCACCCTTCCCCATCACACTCACGCTATTCCCACTTCCTAGCTCCGCCCCTTTCTAAGGAAAGATTTAGGCGCCATCTCTTGACTGGCAAATTTCCTACGTCAGAGGACTTTAGTCTTAGACTGTAATTTACAGTACATGTATGGTATAAGTGACATCTAGCAAACTGAGTCCAAAGTACCATAGTAATTCAAATATATAGTATTTGTAGGCTGTTATGTTATGTCAGTTATGTAATTTTCTTGCTGTAGTTTCCATAGGTGTTAAATCTATAATAACTACCTTACTGCATGCTCAGTAACATAGTACGTATACATGATTTTCTAAACCAAGCAGGAAAATGTGTGCAGCTCTCTGGGATTTTTGGAAGCAGGCAGTGAGATGACGAACGACTCATTCCGAGTTGAGACAATCAGACACTAGCAGCTGCCACAGTCTCCCGTAGTTTACATATCACCTCTGGCTGACGCGCGTTTCATCTCGTCAGTTATCTACTTACACGGTGTCCTTGACAAAAAACATTACTTTCTTTCATCATAAATTCTATATACGTCATCATTCGATATGGGGAGATGCTCACAGTAATTTATCCTTGAGCAGGTTTGAAAATTGTATTCTCTTGATGCAGTGCTATCATTAGATTTCATATACATTTCAATTTCCAGCATAACACTCATTATCATACTTTGTATATTACCACCTTGCATAAATGCATTATGTTTTATTCTGGTAATATTAATCTGCACTGACTAATCAGATAAACTGAAGCTTCATATTCATGTTACCGTACATTATTGTAACCAGCAAAACGCCTTAGTCGGCGAGGTACGAGCGAGGCCATTTTAATCCGAAAGCATTGAAATGTCGCCTTACACCCCGAGGATGCCTAGAGTACATTGATGGCTATCTACTTACCAAGTGTCATGCCTTTACCACAAACTGCCTGACCTGTGGCCCTCTTTTGAAGATTTTCGTCATGCTGCACTAGGCGCGTGTCACGTGCCGTGTGCACTGCCTGGGTGTGATGAAACCTGTCAAAAACAAATCTTAAAGAATTAAAACCACTCAGTGATCGGCCCTGTGGTTGCTGAGATATAAGCTGCTCAAAAGCGGTACGGTCGGGCCGGGTCGGGCCGGACCGGGTCAGGCTGCTCATATATGAGAAAATGCCACTACTTGACGAGACTCGCGAGGGCAGTAATTTAGTGATAATTTTGATATTACGTTCTTTTCTCGCTCTTGTAAGTATTTTGACCTTTTCCATTTTGAGGTGAACTACGTTTAACCAAATTTATCACATTCGTTGTCTCTCACTAGTACATCCTTTTCTATCTCCAGGCCCAGATGGAATTCCGCCAATTGTTTTGAAAAAGTGTTCCCCTGAACTTGCCTCTGTCCTAGCCAAATTATTCAGACTATGCATACGTACTTCTTTATTCCCAAATTCATGGAAAGAAGCCAATATCCACCCAGTTCCGAAGAAAGGAAGTTCGTCTGACCCCTCCAATTACAGACCAATAGCTGTCACATCTTCTTTTGGTAAGGTATTTGAAACTTTAATTAATAAGCATATTGTTAAACATCTTGAATCCAACAACTTAATTAGTGATAGACAATACGGTTTTCGCCACGAAAGATCCCCCATTGACATACTCAACCTCTTAACTCATACCATCCATCAATCAATTGATCTTTTTGGAGAAACTCATGCAGTAGCTCTCGATATCTCTAAAGCTTTCGACAGAGTATGGCACCGTTCCCTGCTGTCCAAACTCCCTTGCTATGGACTAACGTCTTTTGTTCCTTTGATTTCTTCTTATCTCAGTGACAGGAAAATAAGAGTAAAAGTAGATGATGTATATTCGAATTTCCACTCAATTAACGCCGGCGTGCCGCAGGGATCAGTTCTGGCGCCAACCCTATTTCTGGTTCATATTAATGATCTCTTATCTGTCACTCACAATCCCGTTCACTCATATGCAGATGACTCAACACTACATAGTTCATTCACACTCAGACATCCATTTACAAAGTCTAATATCTGCCTCTCAACTCAGTACAGCCATCTCCATAAATCAAGATCTAGCTACAATCAGTGAATGGGGACAAAACAACCTTGTCTCTTTTAATGCTAGTAAAACTAAATACAGTATATACAGTTTAATAATAGACAGATATTGCCAGATTCGTACATTACCTTCAGTGCTACTAATATTCCCATCTCCAAAAGTATTGAAATTCTTGGTGTCTCACTTAACAGTGCCCTCAGCTGGACCTCTCATGTCAGATCACTTGCTAAAACCGCCTCAAAGAAACTTGGATTATTGTACAGAGTTCGTAACTTCTTCGCCGATGAGCAGTTAGCTATAATTTATAAGAGTCATGTGCACTCTCAGCTTGAATATTGCTCACCCTTGTGGAATGGTTGTGGAGAGGTTGCATTAAGACAACAAGACAAAATTCAGAATAAAGCTGTTAGAATCATTAACAACCCTGCCATTACATATAAACTACCTCCCCTGCAAGTAAGAAGGAATGTTGCCTCCCTTGCATTATTTTACAGATATTTTTTTGGCAAATGCTCAGACGAAGTTGCGTCCATGGTGCCACCTCTCCATGCCTTCCCTCGTGCTACACGGACATCTGGTAGCGCTCATGACTGGAATGTCACTCAACCATATTGCAGAACTTCTGCCTATCAGAATTCTTTCATTCCCGGAACTGCATCTCTCTGGAACTCGCTTCCCCAGAGTTGTTTTCCTCCAAATTTCAACCCACAACTGTTCAAGTCTAACTGTTACAGATATTTTATGAATAGAGGACACCAGTAATCTGGTGTATGGATTTTTTTTTTTTCCCCATTTGTTTTTCCTTCCTCCGTTCTGTTATTTAAAAAAAAAAAAAAATCTCTTACTCGTGTCAAATGTATTTTCTCTCTCTATGATCATACGATCTATGAACACAACTCTTCTGTCCTCTAAGTAGTAGACTTTTTTGCCCCAAACCTTCATTTTTTTTTTTTTTCCAAGCCAGTCTACCCTTCCTGCATAGACAACAGTCCCGTTTCCACTACTCTGACTCAGGGCTCACATGCATTTGTTAGCGAGGGCATTAAATTACCTTCTTGGCAGTTTTATACCCATTTTTATCGTTCGTATCAAGACAGTTATAGTACCACATTTGTTTCTTTCGCACGCCACTCTTTCCACAGTTCGTTCACATTTCCCTATCTTCTCTACTATTTCATCATGTAAAGCAACAAATGATACTGAAAGTCATTCTCCCTTTAAGCAATCATCACTTATACCCTTTGACTTAATTGCCTCTCGCAGACATTCAAAGAAATGAACCGTTCTGCAAAGATACCAGTCGTATTTAGTAAGCATCACTATTATATGCTATAATAAGAAATCCTTTATATTTTATCTCATCTAGTCTTTAAGCTCCTCCCTAACTCTTCTCAGGTTTCTTATAACTCTTTACCTCCCGGACATCACACAGCCATATATCACCCCAGCACTGTAGAAAACTTCCATAAGTACCCACCGTTTCTTCTGTCGTGTTCATGATCTGTTAATATCTTAAATATCTGTCAGAAATAGACATCGGCAGATGACATTTATCGCAGAGCACAGAAACGAAGGACAGTTACAGAGCAGCAGAATGGTAACCATGAGATGGTGTGAAAGGAAGAGGTACGTAACAAACAAAATAAAGATCAAAATAACACCCAATACACAGAGGTTAAAAAGCTGGCAACTCTTTGTCCTGCAGTCGACTTAAGTACGTAGCTGCTGAGACCCAGCAGTTTTTCTTCGTGCTGCACACCTTTTCTTGTCACCACTTCGGCGACGGAGGGGGCTGGTTGGAGAGAAGTGTCAGGAGCTGGTTGTGTTGTTGGTTGAGAGAGAGATATTCTTGTTTTCAATCTTGATATTTTGTAGGAATTTAATGTTGATTAGTAGACGAGGTTCGTATACGTTCGCTGCTACCAAATGTCATAAATGACTTTGTGTCATAAAATACTTTGTGGTTCTTTTGTGGTTGAGTTGTAGTTGAGTTATATATATATATATTTTAGACTTGTGGTCGAGCGGCTTTTATATCTTGGAGTAGCTTCCCATTTGTCATGTAGTGACAGGAGAGGTAAAGAATAGTATGGGACTATTTTTATTTGTCTTGGAAATATTAACAAGTCTCTCACACGGAACAAAGTATAAGTCCCGGGTAGCTACCTCCCTGTCTCGCTATCTGTCTCTCTCTCTCAAATTGCCAAGCCCTTCTCCCCTTCGACCTGCCTCTAGTATCGCTTGTCCCCTTCTCTTTCTGCCTGTTCTAGTTTCCATTTCGCTAACTTCACCATTTCATTCACTTCCTTGGTGTTATGTGCTTGTGAAACATAATTCCCTATCTTGAAGTCCAGAGTTCGCATCGGCGTCGCAAGTCTATCTAGATAAGTAGGTAAGTCATACAAGTAATCTAGACTTATTTCAGTACTCATGACGTCCTTAACGATTGTAGTCGTGGCCGTTGGAGCTATGAGGCATCCTTGTCGTACTATATGCTTGAGGTCTAGGTGCGCATATACTCTTACTATGTAGAGGAGAATCCATAGCATAAGTCCCTTCATCGTAACCTACCGAAAAAAAAAATCTATTAATTTCCTATAAAGCTGTGGTTGATGTAACTACAAACAATATGTACCAATTTATGTGACAGTTGCATTAACAAGATGTAACTTTTATGTAACTTTAACTACAATTATGTAACTACAAACGATATGTAACAATTATGTAACGACGATCGATTGCATTATGTTACACTTTGCCAATTAACAGTTGCATTAACAAGATGTAACTTTTATGTAACTTTAACTACAATTATAAGGCCAAGACACTTATGTAATAGTTGCATTAACAAAATGTAACTACAGTTATAAGGCCAACACAATTATGCATTAACACAATATAAGTCATACAATTATAGCACAATTCTGTATTACCAGTATCATCATACAAGTTAGGTGAAATATTAGACATTACTAAAGTGATAACTCTATGTAATGTATAACCTAGCAGTAATACCATTGCACAATTATATGCGTACGTCTGTTGTACATGCACGTCTTACAAAGTGTTATACAACAACCATTGCATTTATTCAAATATGTATACAACTTGTTTAAAATGTAATATTACTAAATAATCACTATTTACTATGAATAATATATGTATACAATATTCATACAATTATGTTACTTTTACAATATTATGTATTTCACTTAATTAGCTTATAAGTTCATTATAATGTGTATATAGTATGTATTAATATATTAGGACTATTAACTGTCGATGGTACGCCATTTTCGCGCGGCCGAGCAGATGTAGGACTACATATTATATTTACAAATCATGATAGATAGATAGATAAATAGATAGATAGACAGCCCTCTGCGAGCCTGGGAAAAGGAAATGAGGTTTCCAAGTTACACTGAGGAAAGCTGACGACAGCGGCCAGTAAGGAGATGATGCAGTTAGCTGTCAGCAGTCCTTTCGTGAACAAAGACCTAGTTCATCCACGAGGAACACACGTGACACACCCCTGCTACACCAGAATTTAGGAAAGAGAGTGGCAGACGGAGGTTAGCTATAGAACAGAGAGGTGGAGAAGGAGACAGGCCTCAGAGGAGACAGGTCACGGGGAGAAGGGCTTGGCAATTTGAGAGAGAGAGACAGATAGCGAGACAGGGAGGTAGCTACCCGGGACTTATACTTTGTTCCGTGTGAGAGACTTGTTAATATTTCCAAGACAAATAAAAATAGTCCCATACTATTCTTTACCTCTCCTGTCACTACATGACAAATGGGAAGCTACTCCAAGATATAAAAGCCGCTCGACCACAAGTCTAAAATATATATAAATATAACTCAACTACAACTCAACCACAAAAGAACCACAAAGTATTTTATGACACAAAGTCATTTATGACACTAATATCCACCGCCCATACTAAATACATGCAGGGGATACCTGACTGAAGACTGGTTTGGTACTGCGTAGGTTTTTTTTTTTTTTTTAATAACCTGATGCGAGATCATGTGAAAAATCAGTAAAGTATGTTTCAATAACATTGAAAGCATCAAACTGTTCCCTGCCACAACAAGATCGAAATCGCGGCCTTTCGAACAACAGACCGCTTCTCTAACAACTTGACCACCACCTACCCTGCACTAGCCACACCCGAGGAGGCCGGGGCAATACCCGCAGATTACTACAATGTTGTTATCGTATTTTAGGCCCGGGAGTCTAATAATGGTGGGAGGGAAGCATCACGTCGACATAAAAAAGAATTTGGGTGGAGTTAAGGCGGGGTGCGTAATCCCAACAAACGTGGTGTCTGGCCGGAAGTCACCTCGGCTCGGGGGTAATACTGCGAATTATTACCCAGCCTCAGATGGCGCTGCTGCTGCTTGGGCCTATGTGGATCTTATTCCTTGTTGCTTTTCCATTAAACACTTTTCTGTTGCTTCTTGAACTTTCCTTCTACGCGTAACAACCACTTTTCTCTTCTTTCTAGCTACCATGCAATCTTCTCCCTATACCCCCTGGCTCTGCTTCTCCCTGCAGTCCCTCGTTCTCCTCCCTGTAGCCTCACTTCTCTTGTCTCTGTAGCCCCTCTGACTATTCTTTTATGTAGCCTGTTGTTCTCCGCTTGTCTCTGTGGTCCCTATTTCACACCGTTTTGTATTCCTTCCTGATCATACTTTTCTGTAGTCATATGATTTCTTCTCTCTGGTACCCCTATTTCTCTTCCTTGTAGTATTTCCTTATACTGCTTTATTTTCTGTAGCAATTTTATATTCTCTTTGATGCTTCTAATTCTTTTCTCTATTTAGCTACTCAAGATTTTTTTTTCTTTTTGTAGCAAATTGATCCCTTCTTCTCCATGTAACCCCTACTTCTTTTCTGCTTGTATCCTCTCCTAACTGTTTATTTTTGTAGCCCAGTGCTCTCCTCTTCTCTCTGAAGCCTCTGTTTCGCTTCTCCCTGTAACCCTTCCTGACTACTCTTTTCTGTATCCCAGTGCTTTTCCCTTTTTCCTCCCCTCATTACTTCCTTGTAACCACCTGTCCTTCCTCATCCCCATTGTAAAGAAGAAGTCTTTCTCTGTATTACAGCAAGTTTAATATTTTGATATGCTTAAAATTTTGTATAGTATGCCTAAATTAATGGCATTGCTATCAATTCTAGACTGCCAAATTTAATAAACGGGTTATAGTTTCGGTTCATACTGTTTAGTTCGAAACAGTATCCTATTCCGAATTTATGGTTGCGATTGCTCTTCGTTTCAAGTTTCATTTGTGGGGTCGAGTTAGATTAAGTTTGGAATTTGATGTCTCGTTGGACTGAGACTAGTCATAACTGCTTCACTTTAAGGATTCGCTTGTACAATCAGAGCTAACGTGGTGAGTGTGGTTGACTTGGGATGTCCGTCTTGTTCACACCACCGATAAGGTTAGATCTCTTGTATATTGTAGTGGTTGTGATGATTGGTATTGGTTATATTATAAGACATTTTCTTTGCTGGGTAACTTTGGTATTTATGACAGGTTTGCTTTCGTCACTGACTAAATATGAGGTTTGTTTTACTTGAGATTCCTTCGAGTTTGATATTTGATAAGATCGGGAGGAAGACTCTGATCCTACCACTGCCAGGGTCCGGGAAGAGAGGCGTCCCAACGACAGCAGTGGGACATTACCACCGCGAGCAAGCATCGCCGGACTCCTTGTGTGATGGAGAGGGGCGGTGGACTCGGTGGACTAAGCTGCTGTGTAGGATTGTGATCCTGCAGTAAAAGTATTATTACACCAGAGGTGGAATAATAGAGGTAGGGTCCTTAACCACCCTACGCTGGTGCCGCTTGTACATATGTATATTTACTTGTATACTGTTAAAACTGCTCCCTTGCTATTTCTTAATTATTCTTGTTCCACTTCTTTAATAAATGAACTATTCGAAGTGTTTGCTTATTACCTTCAGGGATAAGATTGGGTATTCTTGGAGCCTTTACACCCATCTCAAACTTCCTCTTTCCTCCCTCTTGTTTGCCCATTTCTCCTCGTAGCCTTTGCCCTCTCTTCACTGTAAGCTGATAGACCTTTCCTGTAGTCTGACTTCTTCCCTGTGGCCTCATTCTCCAGCCTGCTGCTCTCTTGTCTCCATCGTCCACCCCTTTCTCTCTCACAAAAGTTAAATTTTTTTAGCTCGATTCATCAGGCATGGGTTTTTTCTGCCTGCGCTCTCCCCCTCACGGTAAAACAAACAACACTCGAATGTCCGCTTAAAAATGACTTTGTGCAGACTGGCTTTACTTCCAGATCACTCGAATGAAAAGTCAAAGGTCACAGTCATAACGTTCTCTTATTGTATTTTTCTACTGTTATACTTTGATTTGTTTCGTGTAAACTTTTTCTGATCGTGGAAGTTTTCAATAACACCAAGTCTTGATATTATGCTCTCACAAGTAACTAAAATATTACAGATAGTACCAGAAAATCATGAAGGAAGTAATGGCTCCGTAGCTGTTCGTCCATGGCAATGTATTTTTGATCTCGGTATAGTTTATTATGGATGGAACACAAAAAATCACATTCTAAGGAAATTACGCTGGTCAGTACAATATCTGTTTATACATAATGGAGAATGTTTGTCTATCCGTGTGCTCATCTGTCTGTCTGTCTGTCTATTTGTCCTCTATCGTAATCGATGGGGATGCATAGAGCACTCTCTGAATAGCTCCAACAGGTGTAAAATTTTACTCAAGCTTTAGACGAGTCCATTACACCTGTTAAACGTTGCGAAGCGTTACTAACAATGTAAAAATGTCGATTTTCTTAGTGTACCTCTTTTCACTCTGTGATGCGACTTAGTGCCATATGGTCTTTGTTACCTGGTGCTACCTTTTCATTTCATTTCATTTAGTGTCTCTCTATTGGCCCAAAATGGAACTAGATTTTTTGCAGGGAATCTATTGACACTTTTCGTAGAACCGTAGCGAAGCAGACCAGGCGAGCGGCAGAGGCACAGAGAGCAGAAACTCTCATATAAATCTGAGGGTTGGGCAAAGAGAACATAATTTAGATTAACTGATGAGTCATGTAACTGGACCCAATGAAAGTTATTCGGATAAACTAATAATTCACATGTGAAAATAGGAATCTAATTTAATGGGGTACATTAGTTGCTAGAATTCTGCAAAACGTTTTGAAAATTGTAGTTTTTTTTTTTTTTTTTTTTTGGCCCAAACTGGAACTACACGGAGCGTCTAACTTACGTTTTTATGAGCGTCGGTCCGTTGGAGCGTGGTAGGCCGGACGAGAGGCGCAGGCAAAGCCAGCGGAAACTGTAAATTTTAGGACTGGGCTGAACAGGAAAGCATCTGGTACAGTGGATCTGGTACAGTTCTTTGCTAATGAGCAGCATGATACGGTCTGGCTTACTGCAGCCTAATCGGCAAATAGAATATTCCTCTTTTATATCATAACTTCAAATACCAACGCGGGCAAAATATATCACCATAATATGCACTTCTTCCTAAAAATGTTTTGTGGAATAAAATCACATGAATATGCTGTGTAGGTCAAAACTGGCACAATATAAATTTCCATAAAACTATAAGGTTACAAAGCTTAGAATCTACAAAAACAGCCCCACTCGAAAGACAAAGGAACAGTAGAGGGCCAATATCAAGATCTGTTAATTTAAAAGTGCCAACGAAGACAGTTCCAGAGCAGACCAGTTGTGTACAAGAAATACTGTGTGTATAATTGAATATTTCACTAGTAAGATACACACTGAAGGATGCCTGTGCATGTTGATGGGAGCTGAGCAGGAAAAAATGAAGAAAAAAAATGCAAGTAGATAGTTAAGAAAAAAGCAGAGACAAGAAAAATATATATATTGATAGATAGACTGAGAGAGAGAGAGAGAGAGAGAGAGAGACGGACGGACGGACGGACATACGGACGGACCAGCTACAGACAGCTGGACTATGGACGGACGGATATATGGGCGGACTGATGTATAGACAAACTGACATACGGACGGACGAACAGAGAATTATACTACAATGGAGAGGAACTAAAAGCCGAAGGGAAAGTGAAAATGATGGAAACGATAAGGCAAAGCTCTTTTTACTCCACCCTGTATACAAGTGCCGTCAGTGGCACACACACTGTAGATGAAAAAAATGTCATTATTACCTTCCATCATCATTATTCAGCATCATAGCACCTTTCATTTTCATTATCATCATCATCATTACCATGATCATCATCATCATTACCATGATCATCATCATCATCATCATCCTAGTTCCCAGTCTTTACATGGGGCGGTAAGGTGAGTAGGTGGGGTCCTTTAATCTTAATGTGGACATGGAATGGAAACAAAGGTAGACGAAGGAAAGTGATGCAAAGAAGCGAAGCCCTACTCGGTAATAAGTTGATGGCACTGTTACTCGATTGCCCAGAGAACTTCATTTGTAGTTTGTTTTGCTTCTGCTTAACAATTTAATTCCTTCAATTCCTTTAATTGTTTTTATTTTACCATTGTTATTACTAGACAGTTTTTTAATGGTTAGAAAAGACTTTTCGAAAAGGAGTGGCTGGATGCAATTTTCTTAACCGCTTCACTATTAGCTATTTTATACTGAATGAGATCACTTGATGGTAGAGAGAGTAAACTGCCTATATACGTCATGGGACTGAATAGGTAAATTCAGATATGGTTAGCCACCTGAGAGTCAAGGGGCAAATTATTGCTGTGCTCGTATTTAACCCCTCCTGTTCGAAAAATCTCATAAGCTGACTTTTATCCTTCGGTGATGCAAGATTGAAATAAAAATACGTATCGTGGTGAAGGGATTAAGAGGATTACACAGTGACGATATGGACAAATACAATTTACAAAGAATAAAAAAAAAAAAATGAAGTGGAAGGTGGAAGGCTGAAGAAGAGTAGAACATGAAGGACAGAAGTATGCATTGGTAGGATTTTGTTGAGATGAGTACCGGGTAGCAATTACGATGAGTGAGAAGTATTTGCCATAGTCACCTTGATTTGATTTCAGAATTAGGTGTCTGGTAGTAAACATATGAGGATTAATAATTGCCTTACTAATAAAAAAAAATATATATTACGGCCACTTTAGCTACCGACTGGTGTATATTACTCATAATACAGGGTGTACTCAAATTGTCTGAGCGGTTTCATAATCATATAAAGCTGTTGAGAAATGATGTACAGTCATAAGCAAAAAGTTCGCCGACAGTTCTCTGCTAGTTGTGGCAAGTAAATGAGTTATATTATCACATCACACAAGAAATGAGTATGAAAAGGAAGGAGACTCCCAGTCATTTCGGTAGCAATGAAAAATGCTGAAGGCAGAACAATGCCGGCAGAGGCTTAGGTCCTGTCCACACGAGCGGGCAATGCCCGACGGGCACTGCCCGCTGAGCGTATATCCCTCGCTTCTTTAGCACTGTTACCAGATCAAGCAGTTTCTGGTGGCCACTGGCCACTACCGGGCACACTTTTGTTGTCCACACGGCAAGCATTGTCTCAACAACGGGCAAGGGTGTTATAGATAGTTTGCCAGTGGTTTCCGTGCTTATGACGTCATCTACGCTCGTGCCTGCCAGCCACCTTCTAAATGTGTGAATTGGAATGTGATTTGATATCAGTGTTTGCCCTTCGGGCACTGCCCGCTCGTGTGGACGGGGCTTTATTGGCGAACCTTTGTTTATGACTGTATTGAATATCCTTCTTCTGGTAGGAAAAAAAAAAAAGGTTCTTATGTGATAAAGGAAAAAGAGTTCATTCAGATACTTCATAATTGTTTAATAACAGTTCATAAGTTCATAATGGCAGTCACGCATACACTCGTCGAGCGTGTCTGACGATTACAGTGACTACACTAGAAAAGCCACACTCATTACCTAACACGTCACACACCACAAAGCCAGCCAGGAGACAGGACGTGTGTGCTGGGCAATCCCCAGGTCCTGTCCTCCCCCCCCCCCTTACAGTTTTTTAACCAGCCCATACCCCACTGACCGGGCTAATATATGGCCCGGCCTGCACTATAGGTGCAGGGAATCTTTGCACGAACGCACCTAACACGTCACACGTGCCCTAGTAACAGCCTGTCCTCCTGATGTCGGTGGTGGATAAGTGCTGCCGCTCAGCCATTCTCACTGTTGCCACCTGCCTAAACTGGTGCCTGATTCCAGAGCTGCTGGTTAACACTGAGGGATATATTTAGGAGGGTGACAGATTAGCGATTTTTCCGATTTTGCTTAGTCTCCGAGTTTCAAAAAGTGCTTCATCAAGTCATGAATCTGGTGCTCTCTCTCTCTCTCTCTCTCTCTCACACACACACACACACACACACACACACACACGCACACGCGCACACGCGCACGCGCGCACGCGCGCACGCGCGCACGCACGCACGCACGCACGCGCACACGCGCACGCGCACACGC